>NW_022103904.1:26813168-26818017 GCF_000313985.2 Echinops telfairi | reverse complement strand
CAGGGAGGGAGGGGGAAATGAGGAGCTGATATCAAGAGCTCAAGTAGAAAGCAGATGTTATGAGAATGATGATGGCCACAAATGTACAAATGTGCTTGATACAATGGATGTATGGATTGTGATAAGAATTGTATGAGCCCCCAATAAAATGATTTTTTTCATTTGAATAATAGATGTACTGATTGGATTTCACTGAAGGGGGATAATATTATTCCACCACAGCCAGCATTGTACTTCAAGATTGATTTTACAATGTCCTTTTTGCCAGTGAATGCCACACCATTCCTCTTGATTATGTTATTCCCAGCCTAGTAAATCATATTATTTTCTGATTCAAAATGGCCAACACCAGTCCATTTCAGCTCACTAATGCCTAGGATATCAATCTTTATGTGTTCTATTTCATTTCTGATGATTTCCAGCTTTCCTAGATGCATACTTTGCACATTTCAAGTTTTGATCATTAGCAGACTTTTGCAGCTTATCTTCTTACCCTGAGTTGTCGCCCATCAGCAAATGAACGTTCCGCAGGCTCCAGTCCCACAGGCTTTATTCCATTCACTTCATGGTGGTTGACTCCCCTCCAAGAAAGTCACTCCTCCTCACTCACATTTCGAGCTCCCTGCAACCCGAGGGACCCATCCTCCGGCACTACTGCCAGCAATATTCCGCTTCCATTCATTAGACCCTCATGAGGCATTTGACAATGTTTCTCGGCTATGCACATCGTTTTTGTTGCTCCTTCCCCCAAAGTGGGCAGCTGAGTCCTTCTTTGTGGTCTGTTTTTCGTCTGGGAGTGTGGCAGTTATATCATCTCCTGTCAACTTGAGCAAAGGGGTGGAGTCTAGCCTGTCAATCAAGTCGCAGCTTGATGACCTCATTTGGAGGCCAGCCCCAGTCTCTCTGCCTTCTCTTTCCTGCTGTTGAGACACTCAGAGAACTGAAGGTGACACATGGAGACCTGTGGGGATCTGTACTAGTGTTGAGATGCTTCCACTGCCACTAGATCCACAAGACTTGCTACCCACTGGCCTGTGATCTTCCTGCATTTGGCATCATTGCAAGTGCTGTGTGAGTCTGAAGAATGTGGACTGGTGTCAGACATACTGTCTAATATCGGTCTTATGGACTTGACCAGACCTGGGCTGGAATGTTTTCTCAATATACAACTGCTCTTTGATAGAAAGCTCTTCCTTATACACATATGAGTGTCTATGAATTTGTTTCTCTAGTCAACCTGGACTAACACAGGAAGCTCCACTGAAATCTGTTCCCTTTGGGTGGCCAAGCAGGCATGTGAAATACCAGTGGCATAGCGTCCATCATCACAGCAACCCATGAGCCACCACAGTACACAGACTGACAGACAGGATTTGAAGGATTTATACAATTAGAATTATAAAACCCTGCTGAAAGAGACTAAAGATGACTTACCTCTTCCTTAAGAGGTTTTCTTTCTCCACAAGCCTTGCGGAGCTGTGCAACACAGAAGGAGGTTTGTTAGCCATCGATTGCTGTATTAAGAGGTTATGGTATGAGGTGGTACATCCTGGAGTTGTGACTGTTTAAACCTTGTGCCTCTTTGGGCTTCTGTTCGGTGGGATAAGGCTTGTAAGTATATTCCTGTGTGTGATTGGGAAGTTGTGGTGTTTGGGATTAAGTAATATTCAAGTGGTAGCATGCTTGCTGTAATTTATTACTGACCTTAGCATTGGCCACAGTTTTACAGTGTGGAACTCCATCAACAGGGACCAACTACAACAAACTATAATAAAGATGTGACCAATTATCCTTTAGGATTGCTCTCATTAAGCAGCTTTCTGTGGGCCCAGAACTCAAAAGGAAAGGAAGACCCTCCTTTCTAACCAGGACAAGCCAGGAGTCAGCAGAGTGCCAAGTCATTCTGGGCTCCAACAGGTGGAAGATCGTTTACCTGTCAGGGGAACCGGAATGCGATGCAAAGAAGGCAGATTCTAATAATGATTAGGTGCAGCAAATGCAGGATGCTTTCAAGGGTTGCCTCATATTGTCAGAAGATTATTTAACTCATTAAAATAATATTGCTGCTGAGAGTGGCGATACCGGGAGGGTGGAAGGAGGGTGGGGTGGAAAGGGGGAACTGATTACTGGGGTCTATATATAACCCCCCCCCGGGGGATGGACAACATAAAAGTGGGTGAAGGGAGATATTGGACAGTGTAAGATATGACAAAATAATAATAATTTTTAAAAATAATAATAATAATAATTTATAAATCATCAACGGTTCATGAGGGAGGAGGGAGCAGGGAGGGAGGGGATAAAAACGAGGAGCTGACACCAAGCGGAGAGCAAATGATTTGAGAATGATGATGGCAACGGATGTACAAGGGTGCTTGACACAATGGATGTATAGATGAATGTGATAAGAGTTGTATGAGCCCCCAATAAAATGATTTAAAAAAATAATATTGCTAAAATATAATGACTTTTCTATGCCTCTTCCACCACCTATTCCACCTATTCCACCACCACAGTCCATTAGAACATATGTGTCCACATAATATTTATCAAAATCTATCAAACCTAACAAAAATTTTAACACACTCAATGATTGAGCATGCATTCCATTAGCAATAAAAGCAAAATACAAAAACCCCCACACACATTATAGCCAACGAATCTTACAAACAAAAATAACTTTGAAATGAAAGTGTATTAATAAAAGAAGGATGATCCATGTTTATGAATTGGAGGATGTCAATACTGTCCGATGCAATGTATAACTCAAGGCAATACTCACCATAGTCCCAACAGCCTGCCTTACAGGCACAGAAAACCCAATGCTCAACTTTACAGGGAATGGCAAAAGGTCTTGAATAGCTAAAGCAATATTGAAAGAGAAGAAGAAAGTAGAAGGACAGATTTTAAGACATAATAATACAGCTACTGTAATCAAAACGGCATGGTAGTGGAATTAATAGCAAACAGATCGTTCAAGGAAATAGAATTGAGAATCCAGAAATAAACTCACACATGTATGATTTTTTAAATAAGGATGATGAGTCCATTTGATAGTGACATAAAAGTCTCTTCATTAAATGGTGCTAAGAAAGTTGGATTTCCACATGCAGAAAAATGGAAACAGATCCATGCCTCACAGCAGAACAAAAACAAATGCCCCACGGACCAAGAGCCTACACATGAAAACGAAACCCAAAATTCTTGGAAGAAAAAGGTAAAGCAGGAGCAACACTTCCAGACCTAGCTTCTAATAATTATTTAATATATTAGCAAAAGTGCAAACACACAAAAGCAAAACACATAAATGGAATTTCATGAAAAATGTAATAGCTTGTTCAAAAAACTTGACCCATTAAGTAAAGGGGCAAGCTACCAACTGGGGTACCCTCACAAACTATCTGATAAGAATCTAATAATAACCAAAAATAAACATAAACCTCCAACAGCTTAGCAACAAAAATATAAAGAATCCAATCATAAAATGGGTGAAAGGCTTGAATAGACTCTCTAAAGAGACTTTCAGATGGCCACCAACCTCATGACAAGATGCTCCACGGCACTGCTATCAGAGAGACGCAAATCAAAACCACAGTAGGAGATCGTTTGACTTTTCCTAGGATGACTAAGAAAACAGGAGAACCCAGAAATTAATCAAGGTTCATAAGAATATAGAGATGGAAACCCTTAACCACTGCTGTGGAGAACATGGTGGTGGTTGTTCAAAAACCTGAAAATAGAACGAACATGTAACCCAGCAATGCCACTCCTGAGTGTGTATCCCCCAAAGACTGGAAAACAGAGACTCAGATACTTCTACGTGCACACCAGTGTTCATGGGAGCACTGTTCACAACAGTCACAAGAAAACAACCTGAATTCTCACCCAAAAGTGGTGCATGCATACAGTGGAATATGACTTAGCCAGTAGAAGAAAGGAAGCCTTGATACAAGCTATTGTATGGATGGAGCTGGAAGGCCAATCACGAAAGAATAAATACTATATGGACAAATATTGAATTTATATAAAAAGATAATAAAAGGCAAATGTCTAGAGCACAAAGGTTATTTGTGGTTACCAGGGGTGAAGAAAGAGGAGGGGAGTGGTGTAAACATTAATGATGACAGCACTGTCATGTTGACTAAAGGTAAGGATGTACAACCAATTATTGTCATTGTTGTCGATATATCGGACACCTGTAAAAAGCTGAATGGGTCAAAGCAGACAATGCAAAGAGAGGACCATAGGGCAGGCCTTACCACAAGGCACAACGTCCTTCACTGAACCATAGCGCTACAGGGGACAACAATAGAGACCCAGTGTGGGAATTGTGCCCCCATCATACTGGGGAGAAACACCAAGGGCATGCAACAGAGCAGCAAGGGGAGCAAGGCAATGAAATCCCCGGGGAATACCAAAAATAGACTTTGGAGACAGAGTGTGACACCCTATCAGACTCCACTGGAAAACACTCCTAAAGGTCAAAAAATAGACCTGGAACTATTTATAGGCTTTTCCTCTTTTTGTCATTGACTTTCTTTTTGTTGTTGATACTATTTTGTTGGTTTTGTCTTTGTTGTTTTGTTTGACTTTGCCTGGTTTTTGTGCTTATTAATGTCTCTGCATGTCTATCTAGATAAGATCGGCGGAATAAATAATTCAGAGATGCAAAGAATGGGACCAATGGTTCGGGGGAGACACGGGAGAAGGGGAAGTGGGAGAAAGGAAGGTAGGGGGGAACCAGCCCAGGGACAATGAAACAACAAGTGAACTAAAAGCAATGGTAAGAAGGGTGTAGAATGCCTAGTGGGGCTTAATCGAGGGCAATGTAACAGCGAGGAATTACTAA
>NW_022103904.1:26787153-26812523 GCF_000313985.2 Echinops telfairi | reverse complement strand
CCACTATCATGACCTCAACTCTACCTTACAAATTGGATTAGACCAGAACATGCACACTGCTACAGATAAGAGCTCACAACAGGATAGATAAGCCCCTCAGGGCCAACAATGAGAATTGAGATACCAGGAGGATCAGGGAAAGGGGAGGGGAGAAAGGGGGAATCGATAACGAGGATCAACATATAACCCTCTCCCAGGGGGACGAGCAACAGAAAAGTGGGTGAAGGGTGACAGAGGACAATGTAAGATAGGAAACTAATAATCTATAACTTATCAAGGGTTCATGAGGGAGGCCAGGGGAGAGATGGAGAAAAAGTGAGGAGCTGATACCAAGGCCTCAAGTAGAAAGAAGGTGCTTTGAAAATGATGATGGCAACGTATATAAAATGTGCTTGACATAGTGGATGAATGTATGGATTGGGATAAGAGATGCACGAGCCCCCAATAAAAGTATTTAATTTTTTTTAAAAAGCTGAATTGGTAAAGTTCTGTTTTCGATATATTTACAGCCACCAAAAGAGCAGCTGTTGGCTCTGCTTATGTTTAACTCAAAACCTGATGGGATTTAATTTCATGGTTGGCAGGTTTAGAGCCATGGTTTCATGGGACATCCCAAGTAATTGGCCTAATAGCATGTTTCATGCTTCTGTTCTACCTCAGTTTGTAGCTTAGTGGCTGGGGTCTTAGAAACCCGCAAGTGGCCCTTCAAAGCACAATTGGTGTCTATTTACCTGGAGCAACCGAGGAAGAAGGAGGTCAGGAATAGGAGGAGGGGGCGGGGTGGAGGATGACTAACTGCCTCCATGGACAGCTGCTCCCTGTGCCATGAGATCAGCGTCTAGCTACCAGTACTGAACATTTTGATCGAAGACTCCTGATCCCAAGGGAGGAAATATAGGTTGGATTTTCAAATTCTAAATAGACTCTAGACTTTCTGGAGTCATGAAGCTTAGAAGAAGCCCTGAAACTCCTGTCCTGAGATAACCTTTAAGCCCTAAACAACAGCAACAAATCCCCCAAAGTCTTCTTAAAACCAACCCAATAGTTTAACCCATCTAGTAAAACAGTGTCTGCCCTGAGCATTGTGTTATTTGAAGACCATGTACATGAGATGAGAGTGGCAACTGGAAAGTTTATATCGGATCGATGTTATTAAGGAGGAGACAGCTCAGTCAAGGAGAGTAAGCATGGTGGCACAACTTGAGGAATGTCATCGCTGTCACTAAATGGGACCTGTGGAAACTATGAAATTGATGAGTGTTTTGCTGGGTGAATTTGCAACAACAAAATCAATAACATTTAAAAATGTAAACCTCTGGAAGCACAATTCCACTCTGACACATACCAGGTTACTATTGGAAATCCAGCGGATAGCAACTTCGTGTGTATGTGTGTGTGTTTAGAAACAGGCTGTTCAGTGTCCAAAATAACATAAGCACCAGACACAAAAGCCCGCTTGGGATAGACAAATCCATGCCCAGGGTGCGAGTCTACGGTCTCACTGCCATGGAGTCGAATCTGACTCATGGTGACCCTACAGGACAGGGCAGAACTGCCCCTATGGGTTTCTGAGACTGTAACTGTGCAGGAGAAGTCTCATCTTTCTCCCGTGAAGCAGCTGGTGGCTTTGAACTGCTGACCTTGAGGGTAAGCAGTCCAAAGTGTAACCCACCACATCACCACCACCCACTGCTAATTTGAAGGTTACACATAGATCTGTCCAATAGCTTGCAGAATGATTATGCTCCAAAATTCATTTCAAAATCAGTTTAAAATTCAGAGCCCATTTTTACCTATGTGGGGAGAAGGTGATCTTTAATCGGGCATTTCCCAGGCTAGCTTAAAAAAAATTACTTAATCCAAACTACAGTAGAAAGGTGAGATTTCCGCAATGAAAAATAAGAAAACCTGCGATCGCTGATGATAAATAAGACAGGGGGTGCTTTTTTCCTCACAAACCTGTCTTCATTTATTATGAGTATTGGTGCATGAGGAAAACGAAAGTTTAAATGATGAGGACGCGTTGGCAGGTGGAACCTCCAGTGGGCTCTGAAGGGGGCTTCTGGGTGTTTCTCGGAGCGCCGTCACACCCTGTGCGTTTCCTTTCTCTTGCTACAGGTATAGCGAGGAGAATCCTCTCCTTACATTTTCTTTGTACAGGTGTACAAGGACGACATGGAGCCCCCAGGTGGCGCAGACAGTTAAGCACTTGACCACTCACCAGAAGGTTGGCAGTTTGGTCTCACCAGGCGAGTGGCAGCAGACAGAACTAGAGATCTGCCTCCGGAGGTCAGAGCCTCGAAAGCTCTATGGAGCCATCACTCTTCCACGAGCAGCAGCAACACAAAGAAGCCCCGAGGCTTTGCCACCCCACCCGGATTCAAGTCCTTTTTTGGCTCCCCAAGGGAGCCCAAGGGGGACCAGAGATTGCCCCACAGCGCCAGGACAAGAAATGCTGAGAGCGGGGCTGAGGTGCAGGCAGCACTAAGTGAACTGGGAGGGTAGGGCCTATGGAGGAAGTACCTGAGCCTGCGAGGGGAGAGAGGCGAATGCTGCCAGACTCTCCTGCCCTGGTTAGCACCGCCACAAGATGCCACAAGATGCCTCCAGACATGCTGTTGTCCCACACAGCAGCGTTTCCTCGCAGCCTCTAGAAACCTGGGGGCAGCTACCAAGCTATGCTTACCAACAAGTGGCCCCCTGATGGCCAGTGTGGGGAATTCTAACATGCACCAGCCACTTCTGGGTTCCTGCGGCCAAAAGAGGAGGAGAAAAGTTGCAATGGAATAGATTCTGATTCTGTGTGCTGCTACCCAGAACTGCTCCATAAGGTTCCCTTGGCTGCAATCTCTTTGGAAGTAATCACCAGACCTATGTTTCATTTGCATGGCCACTGGGTGGGTTCAAACCACCAACTTTGAGGGCAACCTATGTGTACCACCCAGGGACCATGCCCCCCTCCACCCCACCCCCCGCCCCACATAACCAAATGTCATACCCACTGCCAACGGGGCCTTTCTCATGCAGGGCAACCCTGTAAACAGTGTAGAGCTGCCCCGTCTTGTCTGAGGCTGTCACTCTTTACAGAAGCAAGAAGCTTCATCTTCCACTCACAGAAGGGTCAGTGGTTTCAAACTGCTGACCTTGTAGTTAGCAGCCCACTTCAAAATCCACTATACCATCAGGGCTCCTTGGCCTCCCTTATGGGAGGGGAGCATTCTACTACTGAACCACTAGTGACCTAAAGAGCTCTTTCAGTCTGTGCCCAAGGAAATTGGGAGTTGATGGAGTGAACCACGTAAACAGGTCCTTTACGGCAAGATTTCTTGGAAAGCTTAATTTGTCGTTTTATATTGGGATTATCAAAACGGAGTAATATGCATATTTGACCACACAACGAGGATTGTAAGGAATATACTTGGAGAGGTGGTGCTGCATGCATCGGAGGAGCCTGAGGATTTTGAAGGACTCAAAGTGTTGTAATCAGATTTGTGTTTTGATCAAAGAAATTGCATGGGCCCTTTAAGGGCAGGGGGAAAGGGGAAAGGAGAAGAAGATGGCCAACAATCAGCTTGCTGGATGGTTATGGGTCTGTGGGAAGTGTCATTCCTAGCCAATGCACCTTACGTGAAGCCATTACCCATTTATCGGTGGAGGCTTGTGTGTTACTATGATGATGAACAGGTTTCCGCAGTGCCTCTAGGCTAAGAGTGGGACAAAAGGCCTGGTGACCTACTTCTGAAAATTAGCCAATGAATAGCATATAGATAACAACAATCGGCTATGCAACCAATTATAGATAGGGTGGCAGAAAACCAGCAGGCTTTCATTCCATGGTGCATTGGGTCACCATGAGTCAGGGCCAACTCAATGACGGCTACCAATAGCAATAAAGCCCTCTCTATGTATTGCTATTAAACACATACTTTGAGTTCTACGGGCCTACAAGAGATGGCCCAGACCCTTTAACACAGCATCCAAGACCCTTCCATTCTGGCCAAGACATGCCTTTTTCCAAACTGGCTATCTAGAATTCCCCTCAGATGGCTCCTAGGTTCCTGCCATCCAGACCATGTGGTGGTTACATAATTGGTGTCAATTTGAGACTATTAAGAGTGAAGGGGTGGAGTTTAACCTGTCCATCAGGTTGCAGCTTGAGGACCTAATATGGAGGTGTGACAGAGATAAATAGCTCGCTGGAGGACAGACCCACACTCTCTGCTTCATCTTCCTACTGGCGAGACACATGGAGCTACGCTCATAGAGCTAGAGCTCTGGAGCTGGAGGAGCCACATGGAGACCCATGCCAATGCTGAGATGCTTCCACTGCCACTGGATCCACAAGACTTTCCACCCACTGGTCCAATGATGCACTCCACATCATTGCATGTTACGTGAGTCTGAAGAGGAATTTATAGACTGGTATCAGACACATGGGCTAATATCGGACCTATGGACTTAACACTGGACTGGGCTGGGATGCTTTGTTAATATACAATTACTCTTTGATATAAAGCTCTTTCTTATACATATGAGTATCTATGAATTTGTTTCTCTAGTCAACCCGGACTAACACAGACCGCAAACAAATGCACTTTCAAACTCTAGTTTTGTTCATACTATTCCTCCTTTTTCTCCAGTGAGCCCCCTCAAAGTATGAATAACCCTAATTGAACACTTACTGTGTGCCAAGCATGCTCCATTCGGCTTTCTCCACTCAGGCCCAGAATTTGAGCAAGAGGGAGGGGGGAGCGGGGAGGGAGGGGGAAAATGAGGACCTGATGCCAGGGGCTTAAGTGGAGAGCAAATGTTTTGAGAATGATGAGGGTAATGAATGTACAAATGTGCTTTACACAATTGTTGTATGTATGGATTATGATAAGAGTTGTATGAGCCCCTAATAAAACGATAAAAAAAAAAAAGGAATTTGGGCAAGACACCAACAATGAATCCATTGCCTGCAGTGCTTGGATATGCCCCTTCAACCTGGACCCTGCAGCCCCCTTTCCCTACCCCGTTACCGCAGACCTCCTCTACCTGGCTTGGGTCTCCACTCAAACCCCCCAAGTCCCCGTCAGCGGCTTCTTCACTCTTAGAAAACAACTTTGCCGTCTCTATCTGACAGCGGTGATTGAAACCTGTATTCATTCATTCAACCGCTACTAGCCATGTGCCCTCTCAGATGCCTTGTTGGGCAGAGGAACTCAGATTTTAAAGCAGACATAGTTCCTATCTCAGAACCACAGGGGAGTGGGGAGAGGTGGTGGTGGTGCAAGGCGCAGGGTAGGAAACACAATGTTGCGGCCAATTAAATAGTTGCAAATGCACGAAGTGTTCGTGGAGCCTTAGGAGAGGTTTACTGAGGGGTTAACCTAGCCTGGGATTCATGAAGGGCTTCCTAAATGAGATACATTTCCCAGGACAGATCAGAATCTGCTTCCTTTTAAGGACAGAGCAGGAAGGCCGAGGTGCATCTTAGGGGCTACAAGGCTGAGGTGCAGTGTGCAGGCAGCCTGGGCGTGGAGGGGTGTTTCGAAGGAGCAAAGCCCTGAGAGTTTCCTGGAAGCCTCAGTCCGGGGACTGGAGCCACCCGGCTTGGGTGTGAATCCTGGCTCAGTCATTCACCTGCTGCAGGACCATGGGAGAATGTCTTAGCCACATGGTCTTCCTTTCCCCTGATCTCCTCCAACTCCCAGAAAAATTTAATCAGCACTTACTGTGTGCCAGGAATTTCCCCTTAGTACTTCACATGATATAACCAGTTTAATCCTACAGTAATCCTATGAGAGAAGTTCTTATCCTCACCTAGCAGGCCAGGAAACTGAGTCACTAAATCAATTCGTTGAAGGCAACCCAGCAAGCTGGAAGTGATAATATCTGCCGAATTAGGGTGGGGAGGGTTGCGTGAACTGCAGCATCCGAAGTGCCTGGTGCACAGCGGTTCCTCAATCCCGCTTGTCATTGGTTTTATTCAGGCCATGGGCACTGAGCAATGAATCAGCCACATCTTGAAGCTCCTGCGGCTGTTGTTAACTGCCTGAGAGGTGCTCGGACTCACGATGACCCCCGTGCACAATGGGCTACTCTATGGGGATTTCATAGGTGGAGTTGTGGAAGTAGATAACCAGGCCTTTCTTCTTAGGCTATGTTAGCCCAGAATTTTCGCCGAAACCTGTTGACCCTCATGGTATCTAACACCCAGGTCTCCACTGCCAAGCGAGAGGGTGCGAGGTGTGCTGCTGAGACACCGGCTGGAAATCCATTCCATTTCTCTGGTACGTTGATGTTGCCCACTCACTCACTCACTCTCACTGCCATGTACTTTTTGTTATATCTCCAGTTTTTTAAAAAAGAGCCACCAGAAAACTGGAAAAGGCATGATTCTGATTGTCCAAGTGAAAAATTCAATAGAAGTGCGGAAAAGAAGGCAGAGGAAATCTCCTCAAACAGAGGGCGAAATATAGCCACAGAGGCTGAAGAATCTTGGTGGCCCTGAGTCACATCTTCATAACAGGCACTCCAGTCGGTTACTGAAGCTGGAACAAAGCTCCAAAGAGGGCCCTGGTGGCATTGGGGGTGGGGGAGGGGATGTGGTTGGACGGCTAACTTCAAAGTCAGCAGTTCCACCAGCCAAGGCTCTCTGTTCCGGTAAAGATATACAGTCTTGGAAACCTACAGGGGCGGCTCAACCAGGTAAGTTCTGCCTCAAGCAGCCCTGCGTGGTGCTGCGCCATGCTCACAACGGAGCCACTGTGTTGATCCACGTCCTTCACGTGGACCCTCCACTCCACCAAACTTGACGTCCTTGGCCAGAGACTGGTGTACGTGAGAGGAAGCTTCACTGCCATCACTTCGAAGGAATCTTCTGGTTGTACTTCTTCCCAAACCAATTTATTCATGGCGCTGCCAGGTGAGCATCAGACCATCATTGTAAGGTCAGCAGCTGGAAACGACTGGCCGCTCTGAGGGAGAGCCAGGAGGCTGTGGGCTCCTGTGCAGATGTCAGCCTTGGAAACGTACATGGCAGTTGGGTCTCCTTGGTGAAAGGGGAGAAGGCAACCTCTGACCCACCTTTGCCATTTCAGTGCTTTTCATGCCTATTTCCCCCGGACAATGGTCCACTGCGTTGACATTCACATTTGTCAGTGACTCTGGTATGTGCGTCTCCTGGAGGGCCATCACCACTAGCCATTTTGAGATTTTTCCATCATCCTTGGCAGAAACTCAATGCCCCTTAAGCAGTGACTTCCCCGTCCCCCCTCACTCCCACCCCTGGTAGCCACTAATGAATGTTGGCCTCTATGCATTCGCCTACTCTAGACATTTCAAGTAAGTGAGATCACGCACTAGTTGCCCCTGTGTAACTGGCTGAGTTCATTCGGCATAATGTTTCGTTCACGTCTCTGCAAGCATGAGATCTTTATTTCTCTTTATGGTTGATTAATATTCCATTATATGCAGATACCACATTTTGTTTATCCATTCCCAAAGTAATTTTTAAAATAATGCTTGCCTTCCTCTGTGATGCTCCTTTGTCCCATATTAAACGTGTTTGTGTATGATTGCCTCATTTTGAGGCATCAATTGATCTATTAAAACAAATATAAAAAATATGTATGTTTGCCTTAATTTCACACTATTTTAAATACCCTGGTTTTCTGTTTAATATCTAGCAGGTGGTCGTCTACTCTCTCCCTCCTTACTCCTATTTGACAAGACTTTCTCTGAAGTTCTAGCTCTTTATTCTGTCAAATGAATTTTATAATCTTTTAGTAAAGCTTTGGGGGGGGGGAATCACATTTGGATTTATACTAAGCCTGTAAATTAATGTAATATTTCCATATTTATATTATTTAGTCTTTGAACCTCCTAAAAACCAAACTCACTGCCATCAAGATGATTTTAACTCATAGTCAAACCCTAAAGGACAGCGTAGAGCTACCCCTCCGGGTTTCTGGTCAATCTGTACAGGAGTGGGAAGCCTCCCCTTTCTCCTATGGAGTGGCTGGTGGTTCTAAACTGCTGACCTTGTGATTGGCAGCCCAATGCATAACCCCCTATGCCAACAGTGCTCCTCCTTTGTACCCAGGCATGAAGTAGTCTTTTACATCAGGTCTTCTCATATCCCTCAAGGAAAAAAATTCAATTTTCTTTATTTATAAAATCACCTATTCTGGATTACTTTATATGACATGGGGTTATCATGCCTTCAAACTTAAACAAAACCCTCCTCTTTCCCAGTGAAACCATCTAGACTCAGGGCTTTTGGAAAACCATGTTCCTGGTCAGTTTCTTTAATGACGCCCCCACTCATTTACTGAGGAGACTGATATTTATTTAACGCACCTACTATGTGCCGGGCCCAATTCTGGACAAAAAGAATACAGCAGGGAACAAAACAGCCTTCTCTTACATTCGTTTTTAAAGAAATAGAGTTATCTCAAAATAAAAACTTTGAATGATAACCATTTGAAAAAAGAAACCACAGTTCTCTCTTCCCAGGAGGTTCAGCTTCTCTGGGGAGAGAAGAGGGGAAGAAGTAAACAATAAGGAGTATGTCGTATCAGATGTCAGGAAGTGCTGCAAAGAAATTTGAAACAGCCCAGAGGGTAGAGGCAGTGCTTAGAAGCTGGTCAGAGCTGGTCAGGTGGCCTCTGTCCACGGCACATTTGAGCAGGCACTGAAGGAGGCGGTTTCGGTTTTCAACTTCCGACTGTGTCAAACACGGGAACATCTCCATTTTTCCATTCTCTCTGCACAGCCCGCCACCCCCCACCCTGAGAAAATGATCTATTGCATTGGCATTTTCAAATTTGTCAGCAATTTCATATGCTAGCCTTTCATGTTTTTGAAGCCTCTCTATTGCTGTCATCGTTCCCAGCATTTCACCAGTATCTCTGTCTGTCTCCGCTTCCATTTTCTTTTCTTCATTACAGTTTGTCTATCGCCATATTTCAACCTTGTTTTTATCAAACGAGGCAGTTAGAGGACATAGATATTAATTCTATTGTTTGCCTGTTTTCTCACTTATGCTTTCCCACCTTTCCCTTTATTTCTTCCTTACTCATCTTTATTTGGGGCTTTGCATTTTAATATTTCTGAATTGTTGCATGAAGTATCATTTTGGTTTTCTAGGTTTGATAGTGAAGCCGTTTTAAAATCCAAATCAGATTTTTTAAAGTTGTTTTACTGTGGGGAACATATATACATATCACACACCTCTGCCAGGTCAACATGTTTAAGGCACAATCCCGAGCTAAGTGAACCTTGGCATGTATCGGCTCAGGGGCTGAGGGACTGGGTTGCACGCACACTACTGGCTCTCATGGGTAGAGTTCCCATGAGAAACTTTATTCTTGATGGCCTCTTTTTGGAAGGCTTTTGGACAATACCAAATATGAGATTTTTAACATTAATTTCTAGTGTCATATATTGTGAGCAGAAGGTTACTCCTATGACACCTCTCTTCAAATGCATTGCAGTTTCCGGGCAAATACAATCAGCTTCCAAACGATGTCGCAGATCTTGCTTTGAAAATGGGCTGGGTCACTCCAAGACCCAAGCCAACAGTCGAGATGGCTACAGGAACTTGGGAGGAGAACAAAATGTAAACAGGAAATCAGCTTCAAAGAACTGATATTGATACAGAAGGGACAAACACCAGGCTTTGCATCTGCTGTGGACAGGCGCCGGACTTTCTTAGAGAAAGTCTATTACCTTGGTCAATGCTAAGGGAGTCTTCTTCAGAGAAGGAGACAAAGGCTCCAGGAGCTTAAAGAACTTGTTTCCAAAATCCCACTGTTGCCCTCTTGCATAGATGGCTTGTCCCCTCGCTTTGCTGAGCAAGTTCCCACTTTCCTTTCAAGATTCAGCATAACCATCACCTTCTCTCGGAAGGCTTCCCACGGAAATGAGCCGGGTGCCCATCCTCTATTCTTGTAGTCATTGCTAGTCATCCATCTGTCATCCTTGGTTTCCCAAGAGACCCGTGGGGCCAGCAGCCATTGAGGGCTTTCCATGAAGGAATAAAGGAATGACAAAGGGTGGGGGTCAAGAAGAGAATTAAAAATCTGAGGAGTCAACATAGCAAAATCCTCACCCTACTGTACCCCTGGACCCAGCAGGTGATGGCTGGGGCTTTACAGGTAATATTGTGACTACTACTAGCTCATTCATTTGCAGAAGGCACTCCTGTCCACACAGAAGAGCCCTGGTGGCGTAATGGCTATATCCTGGGCCACTAACCACAAGGTCAGCAGTTTGAAACAACCAGCCACTCTGTGAAAGAGTGATGAGGTTTTCTGCTCCCAAGATGACAGTCTCAGAAAAGCACAGGGACAGTCCCCCCCCTCCACCCATAGAGTCGCTGTGAATCGAAAATGCTCAATGGCAACAAGTGTGTATGTGGGTGTTGCTGTCCACATGGATTATCCTATGTGAATGACCTCATTTGATCCTAGTTTACTATCCTCCATCCATTAGTGTGCCGGGAGCTATGCCACCAGCACTTTCAATGCCAGCAGGTCGCCGTGCTTTCAGGTTCCAGCCTGGCAGGTGTCAGCAGAGCTCCCAGACCAAGACAGACTAGGAAGAAAGGACTAGGATTCTACTTATGAAAAGTAGCCAAAGAAAGCTCAATGACAGGTTTGACAGGGCGAAAAATGCAAATTCATTCTAAAAAGATCAGCCTCATTGAACCACCTGAGAGCCTGAGACATATCATCAGCCTGCAGTGCTTTTTAAGCCCAGGAACCCAAACCATCTGGGACTCACCTTTAGCAGGAAAGCAGAAGGACACACCAAGTAAAGAACGTTGCCCATTCGATAGGTGCGCCACTGAAAACAACCTGTATATATTGCAAAGTTCAATGTTTAACCCCAAACAAAAGTGAGGAGCTAAGGGGCAGGGGAACTCCAGTGCCAGCAAACCTCATTTTATTGTGCTTTATTTTCTTTTACTTTGCAAAGAACTCAGGTGTGTGTGTTTTTTTTTAACAAGCTGAAGTTTCACAGCAGCCCTGCTTGAGCAGGTCTATTGGTGGTGTTTTTCCAACAGCAGGGGCTCACTTGGTGGCTCTGGCGCATTTTGGAAGCTCTCACAGTAGTTCAACCGATTCATAAGGCTTTTGCACACTCAACAGACTATGGTATAAGGTGAACAGTGTTTATAAGCATGGGGAAACAAAAAAGGTCCTGGGATTCACTTTAGTTCAACATTCAGTGTTTTGCAGAAGTCTTGGGGTGGGGGCTGCTTCACAATATTTCCAAGATATACCTGTACTGAAACTGGAATGACCAGAGCACAAAGAGATTGCTGACACAATGCAAAAAACAAAACCAAATATCCCATGGGTGACTACCGGGAGCCCTGGTGGTGTAGTAGGTATGTGTTGGGCTGGGATCTGAAAGGTCAGCAGTTTGAAACCACCATCCGCTCCTTGGGAGAAAGATGGGGCTTTCTATTCCTGTACAGAGTTTCAGTTTCATGAACTCACAGGGAGAGTGAGTTCGGACCCTGGCCTATAGGATCCTTATGAGTCACTCGGTGGCAGTAAGTTTTGTCTTGTTTTGGGGCAGATGACCACAGCACATGGTCTGATATGGTGCTGGAAGATGCGTCCTCTCGGTTGGAAAGCATGCCATAATGGTCCTAACAATGAACTCAAACAGAACACCATGGGGATGGCACAAAATTGGGCCAGGTTTTCCTTGTACACAGGGTCACCCTAAGTCAAGCCTACTCAAAGACAACCAACGAGGACCCCAGCTTATTTTATAAGTGCTGCCAGTAATCAAGTTGGGCTTTAAGGTCAGCAGTTCAAACCCACGAAATGCTCCTCAGGAAAAGGATGAGGCTATCTGCTCCTGTAAAGATTTGGAGCCTCAGAACCCCTATATCGGGTTGCTATGAATTGGAATTGACCCGTGGCAGTGGGTTTGTGGGGAAACATTCACAGACTGAAAGACTGAGTCTGGCCAGGGTCACATAGTTGGCAAATCAACACAGTGAAGACCAGCTCAGATTTCCCTGCCACACTGAAAGAGGACCTAGGTCTCTCCTATGATTATATCCACCGCGCGCAAGCACGCACGCACTCCTTGCGGCTCCACTGGAGGGACTATAAAGTCTCTCCCATCTCCACAGCTTCACACTGGAGTCTTTCTTGTTCAGACTCTTTAATCGATGCTTTAAAGAGGATTCATGACAATGTTCCCTGATGTTACGTGCTCATTCATGCATCTATTTGAATGGACAATAAACATTTACTAAGCCCTTATGAATGAGGCACCAGCTCCTCAGCTGGTCTCTGGACACTCCAACCAGATACAGACTGGCGGTGAGGGACCTTGGAGGCAGCCCACCTTGGAGGGCAGCCCCATGTCAGTCCACACCTCCCCACTTCCCCGCCCCCCGCCCACAACCACACCATGGACACTTCCAGGATGTCCCTCCTGGATCTGCCCCAGCCCTGCCTCCTCCTCCCCTATCCTTCCTGGTCGGTGCCCCACCCCCTCTTTTATCTCTCTTCACAAAAAGCCTATTCTCTTTTTGCACAATACACTTTCACAATAGATAATCTATTCAGTCCAAGCCAACAGCAACCAAAACACTGGTTCCTCTTCCTCCGAGGCCAGCACATATTTCCACAGGGAGGAGAGACACAGCCTCTGCAGCATACCTTCCTGCTTGTGTGTCTCATACAGAGTGGAAGCTCCCTGACGGTCAGCTGGAGTCTTCCACTGCTTGCTGTGGAGGAATGAGAAATCCAGGCTTTTTTTTGTCATTATGTATTATTGTTTAAAAGGAATAGAATCATAGAGTTTGGTAAATACGCAAAGGAACAAAGAGGAAAAAAATAAAATCACCTATAATTCCCACGAATGGAATTAACTTTTTTTACTTGAATTATCTTCCAGATATTTTATATGTGTTTTTATGGATAAGCGTAAAGAGAGAGTTATAAGCAGCCTTGACGATGCAGTGGTCCAGCACTGTGTTGCTAACCTGGTGGTTTGAATTCACCAGCTGCTCCTTTAAACAAAGGCTTAGCTTCTGCTTCTGTAAAGACTGACAGCCTTGGAATTGCAGTGGGACAGTTCGACTCTGTCCTATAGGGTCCCTGTGACTTGTATTTGCCTCAACACTAATGGGTTTATAAGTACATACAAAATTTTGCAAAGATAGAGTTCTGCTGCCTATGCAACGTGGCTTGCTCAGTATCTTAGAAACATTTTCCTAGTCATTAAATATCCAAAATATGATTTTTAGTAGCATAGTATTATATCAAAAATGCATGCCACGACTTCTTTAAACATTTCCCTATTGTGGGATCTTTAGGTCAGCCCTCACGGTGGAGCGAAGTTTCTTAATAGGGCTGTTCTGTCTATGTCTCTCTGTAACTCCCACCGAATGATTAGTGGGACCATGCAGATGGGGCAGGTGTAACACTAACAGAGGGAATTGGTCCGTTTTAGTTGCCGCCCCTTGGCTATCAGGGTGAACTGTCAGCAGAGGAGAGAGAACGCTCATTCAAGCTCTGCAGCCATTGGAAGGGGCCGAGGGTCCAGAGGCTGAGGCAAGGAGACCATGAGACAGCGCAGAGGATCAGTACCAAGACTGTGAGGCTGTGAGGCAGAGCAGCGGGCAGGCTTCCTGGCCCATGGAGGCAGAGGCCAACGTACCACGTAACTGAGAGGCTGAGCCTGGAGAGAGGTAGCTGCTGCCTAAGGAGAGGTGCTGCTGTGGATCGATGACCAGATTCTCAATGTTTCCTCTTCATGGCTTGGGGTGACCTATTTACTTCCCTAATAACTCCCCCTGTCCTCCACCCACAATCCTGAGTATTGACTGCAAGCTCTGTGTGGCCATTGCGAGGAACTATCGAACCCAGCAGAAAGTAGCATAAGAGAGGAATGATTGGTGTCAGCACAGGCAAAGCAAGATGGCAGAGGCACGTTGAGCTCTGCCTCGTGGCAATAGGGAAGCCAGAAGAGGTCAGGTATGTGCCCTCCCCCTCCGCTCAACACTTGCTGCAGCCCTAAACCAAAGTCATTGTTCAAACCCACCAATCACGCCGGGGAAGGAAGAGAAGACTGTCACCTCCTGTAAAGATCTAGAGCTTCAAAAGTCCTGTAGCGGTGACTGTGAATTAGAGTTGACTCCAGGTGTGTAGCGGTTCTTGTTTTTATTTTATTTTTGCCAACGTAAGGTGTACTTTGATTAGCATCCTAAATACAGCAGTGAATTATTCAATACAGCGCTTCTAGCCATAGTCTTTGTTACGCCTACAAAACAGCCCTCATTATCTTGATGGATCTGGGTAAGAAGGTGGGGGAAGATGCTGATCGGATTATACGCTTCAGCTGTGTGATTGCTAGCCTGGGGGTACAAAATGAGCCATCTCACCAGCAGGATGGGAGGGATCTCACGACCCGCGAGAGAGAAATGCCAGGAGGAGAGCATGTCCCTTGGACCCAGGGATTCCAGGACCTTGAACCTCTTCGCTCCAGGAGACAGTTTCCACAGCAGAGGAGTGGCAAAGCAGCAGCAACAGCTGAGCCAGAAGTCAGAGCCTGAAGCAGAGCATTGAACTTCCAGGTGAGTGAGCACGAGAGCAAACGGATGTGAATGCAGCGGTGATAAGATGGGCTGCATTTGGACATGTTCCATGGGCGCTTGCTGACTTGATCCCCAGAGGCTAAAGGTGAGAGGAGAGGAAGGGTTTGGCTGGTGTGAAGTCAGGGGGTTGTTCAGACCCCAGAGCCTACAGGCATGACCTAGCCGTGGGGGGGCTATGGCTGAGAGTGTGAGAAAGGACCAACTGGGCTGCAGTGAAGAGAGAGTGGCACGGACCCTTAAGCTTGCAGCCGGTACCTAATTGACCTAGTGTGGATGGCTGGGACTGAGATGACCAGAATCTACCGCACGAAACGAGAGAGATGTTGGACACTGTGAGCTGGGGTGAGCTGCTGAAATGTGGCTTGCTCTGGCTGGAACTGGCTTATGAAAGTAGTTGGTCAAAGCTCCCACAGGAACTGATGGTCCCTTCAGTTTAATGAACATGCTTGTCTCCAGAGAGCCCTGGGTTGACAGGGACGGGCCGTTTAAAAGCTGGCTATCTAAACGAGCATGTGATGGCTGGCTTACAAAATGTGTGGTGTGTTCACAGGAAAATGATTTAAAGGGGAAAGTGAATTCTTCATGTATGAGAAGAAAAATGGCTGGGAGAGCCTCAGGGTGGCTTACAAAGCAATGAATTATTTAATACAGCTCTTCTTGTCATAGCCTTTGTTACCCCCACCCAAGACCTTTCATTTTCTTGATGAGTGTGGGTAAGAAGGGGGTGGGGCAGGCGGTGAATACTGATTGAATTACATGATTCAGCTGAGTGATTGTCATCCTGCTGGGTGTAAAGTGAGCCATCTCAGGAAAGGAGGGGGCTCACCACTAGCAAGAAAGGAGCCAGGAGTAGGTATGTCCTTTGGAGCCTGAAATTTCTGGGCATTGCCCCTCCTGGATCCAGGAGACAACTTTGACACCAGTGGAGTGACAGAAGAGTAGCCGCAGCAGAACCAGGAGCCAGTGTATAAGCAGAGCTGTGGACTTCCTGAGCCACAGAGCAAATAAAGCTAGGTGTTTTTAGGGCTGGAAGCTGGCTTGTGGAGTGGGGTGCCTCTAGGCACTTAATTGGGGGAACTAGGTTTGCTGCCACATAGAACTTGAGCTGCGTGTCTTTGAGCTGAGGCTTCTAGTGGAATGCCATGTCCTTTGGGTATTTACTGGAAGCCCTAAAAAGTTTTGTAACATTGCCTGAGCTGGGCAGAGGCTAGGCCAAGAGGTGACTGGAAACCCTCTAGTGGCAGTTCTACTCTGGCCTGCCACTGAAAAACTGCCCCCCTGAGCATTTCTCACCCAACCTGTGACCTGTTAACTTTTCTCTTCTTTTTTCCTTTTTAAAACCATTTTATTTGGGGTTTGCACAACTCTAATCACAACCCATACATCCATCTACTGTGTCATGCACATTTGTACATTTGTTGCCATCATCATTCTCAAAACATTTTCTTTCTACTTGACCCCTTGGTATCAGCTCCTCATTTTTGCACCCTGCTAATTGTTTTAAGGCACCCTACACTCATGAGCATTATCTGCGAGCCCTGGGTGGCCGTTGCAGTGAATTCTCAAAGCCAGCTGAAAAGCAGAGCTGTGGGAAAGGGAGTTGGGTCAGAATTGGTAGGAAGGTTGGATGACTGGGCATGTCTGACCTTTGCCTTGTTGCCTTGGGAGACGGGCGAGGTCAGATGTGCCCTACACGGTTGTTTGTCAGTTAACATACGTCTTTGATCACATTGCCGATTACTTCTTTCAAACAGAAGTTTAGAAATAATGACTGACTCAGCGTCTAAACTTTGAAACTTCACTTGGCCTTTCCACAGCTGTGAATAAATAAAACCAAATTCATTGCCCTGAAGTTGATTCCAACTCGGCGCGACCCCATGTGTGTCAAAGTCGCACTGTCCTCCAATAGGCTTTTAAGTAGCTCTGCTCGTTTAGGACAAAAGATTGCTAGGCTTTTCCTCTGCAGCACTTCTAGGTAGATTTGAACCCCAAACCTTGCATTTGGTAGCCAAGCACAAACCATTTGTGCCACTCAGGGACCTACATCAGTGAATAAAAGTGCCTATCTTACTACATGTTTGCTGCAATACGTAGCACCATTGTGACATTTGTTTTTAATATGAAAATGGAAGTTGTCTGTTCATGGTTTTCTTTGGCTGTATTTTAATTTTTATGTATAATCAAATAACGCAAACCCACTACCATGCAGTCAATTCCAGCTCATGGCAACCAAGTAGGGTTTCCAAGGTGGTACATCTTTATAGGAGCAGACAGCTCCATCTTTCTCCCACTATAATCTTGGTGGAAACTAGTCTTGGAAACCCACTAATGCAGTGGTTCTCAACCTGTGGGTCGAGACCCCACTGGGGGGTCAAACAAGCCTTTCACAGGGGTCCCCCAATTCATAACAGTAGCAAAATTACAGTTATAAAGTAGCAATAAAAATAATTTTATGGGTGGGGGGGTCACCACAACATGAGGAACTGGATTAAAGGGTTGCCGCCTTAGGAAGGTTGAGAATCGCTGCTCTCAGGGCAGTTCTACTCTGTCCTATAGGGTCAAAGTTGAAATTGGCATGAAGGCAGCAGGTTTGGTGCATTTTCGTTTTTGGTTTTGTATCGGACAGAGTAGAACTTCCTGATGAGGAGCCCTGGTGGTATGGTGGGTTACTCCTTGGGCTGCTAACCACAAAGCCAGCAGTTCGAAACCACCAGCCACTGCGCAAGAGAAAGATGAGACTCTCTACTCCCATACAGAGCTATAGTCTTGGAAACCCACAGGGCCTGTCCGAGGGTCAAGATGAGTCAGGATGGATGCATGGGAGTGAGCCGAGAGAACTGTTCAATAAGATGAAAGGTTGGAAGATTCGGGATAAAGTGGGGTTGTCTCCACCGAATGCCTCCGCCAAACAAAATTCCTTTTCCTCATAAAAGTGACTTGAATTTACAAAAGTGCTTCTGCCGTGCGAATTCCTTCAGTGTTGAGAAGCAAGAAGCAGGGAGAACCACCCCAGGAATCTAACAATGGTCTCCTGGACTGTAAGGTTGATGGGGACAGACTGCCAGGTCTTTTCTCCCTCAGAACCACCGCTGAGTTCAAACTGACCACCTTTCTGTTAGCAGCTGTGTGATTGGCACCAGGCCGCCTCACCCGGCCCTAACGCCCGGAAAAAAGAATTCACCCAGGTGGCGCTCACTCCTATCTATCCATGCAGACTCCATCCATGTTTTCTTTTGCCATCCTTGCCAACCCCGAGGGTTTTGAAACCACTACTGTTTGGAGGCTTATGAATGAATGGCTGGAGATGGCAGGAGGCATTATGAACTAGAACAGAGTCCCTGGGAACTTAATGACCAGAGTCCCCTGGCAGACATTCAAAGTCCTTCCAGGTCCCACCATGCTTCCCGCAGCCCCTACTTAGTTGAACCGGGGGTCTTCCAACCGCTCAGGATATTTTTTTTAATGATCGCTTTTTGTTGGGTTCGGCCACTGACGACACAGGTTGAAGTGATCACCTGTTAATCTCCCAGCAGCGTTCACTCCAGGGGCTGAGCTGATGGAAATGTTAAAGAGCTGCCTTTCATCCCTTCCCTCTGCTTGCAAGATGCCTTGGATTTGCAGAGATGGAAATGAGGGTTCTGGAAGGTCTGCGACATGAATTCCTCCCCCCTCGGGGAAATCATGAGCTTTAATAAATCTTATAATAACAAACCTACCTTCGTATTTCAGCTCTGGTGGGGCAACGGAAGGGCCTCTGAAATGCATGGTAGTTGGGAGGGGTGGGGTGGGGTGGAGGGAAGGGGTAGAGGCCCCCCTCCACTGTTCCTGCATCAAAACAGCTGATTCCTTCTCTCCGTTAATCCAGGAAGTGGTGCAAAAGACAGGCTACATCTTTGACCACTAAGGATGGGAGTTTGCATCTACCTAGAGGTACCTTGAAAGGAAGCCTGGCCATCTACCTACTTCTGAAAAGACTGTAGCACAGTCCTATTCTGACAGACTGGGGGGCGCCAGGAGTCAGAAATGACCGCCACTGTGTTTTTTGATGGTGGGAAGGCAGAGCATTTCCCTGTGGATTTGAACACACCAGGATTTGCCCGAGTTGTGACAGCTAATGATGAATTTAGACCTTTGCAGGCACCTATGAACATTCACACAAGTTTTACAATTTATCATGCACGATCACTTTCAATATAACGTATCATGTTATGTATATATCTAACTATGTATTATGTGTATCAATATATTATGGATTATATCCTATCATCATTTAGCGCTTGCATACAGCCCAACAACCTCAAGAGATTGGCATTCTTGATATTGAAAAGATGTCAGAGATGGAAGAGGGTTACTGCCTAGGCCAGTTCTCATTTGTAAAGAGAGAGAGAGTGGGAAGGGATGGGGGTTGGGGTGGGGGGACTGTCATTCCTGCTAAAAAGGGTGGAAAATGATGCTGAAGGAGAATTCCCAGCTGGAAATCCTGGGTGCCATTCCTGGCTCAGTCACTCCGTAGCTGTCACCTTGGGATGGTGTGTAAAAGTTTCCTCCTCAGAATGAGAATGATCATAACATTGTAAGGATGGTGGGTGGAGGAGGTGGTTCTGATTTGTCACAAACCCCAAACAAACCCTCTGACATCTAAAACTAAATCTTTACAGAAAGCGGTCAGCCTCACCTATCTCCCAGGGAGCGGCTGATGGGTCTGAACTGCCAACCTTGCAGTTAGCAGTCCCATGTCTAATCCAGAGTTAAGGGATCCTTAACTTCACAAGGGTGAGGAAATGGAGATCAATAGCCCCAGGCTGCTTCCTATGAAGTGGGGGTCACTCATGCTTCCAATCAATTTACCAATTCTGATACCCTCCCTCTCTCCAACAGCACTTTCTGCTGCTCAGATGGGTTCAATAATTCATTGGCAAGTCACACAGAACACAGACAACACTTATAATTAATGGGGCTTATTACATGAAGTTACAAACAGGTTATAATTCAAGACCCAGAACAATTCAGGGTCAAATTCTTCAGTCAGCAAAGCTTCCCAACTGTGCCTGCAGGCTTGCCTCTCAGGACGTTGCCCCAGGCTCTGCCCTGCTTGGGCAAGTGTTCCAAAGCTCTTGTAACTCTACCAGTAAGTGCCCGACGGTGCCCTACTCTGCCAGGAAGCTGCCTGTCCAGAATTTCTCAGCTCTTTTGCTCTGTGGACTCCTGGTACCACTGCTGCCAGTTCTCTGCCACACTTGCCACTCCTTCTCGTACGGTCTCTCTGGTGTTACAGTGCTTTATCTCTGAGGTAGAGGAGGTTCCAACACAGGGACCCCAGGTCCCAGCTTATCTTCCACCTCTAGGCTGGCCCACCTCCCCACTGCCAGTGAGTCCATTCCAACTTATGAGGACCCCATATAAGGTTCCCAAGACTTTACATCTTTATGGGAACAGATACTCTCATACTCCCGAGGAGTAGCTGGTGAGTTTGAACCACCAACCAACCGAGTGGTTAGGCATTCCATGCTTATCTGACAGTGCCACAACTGATCAATCCACAACCGATCAATCTCCTTGTGAGTGTTCCAGATATCTTCCTTACATGATCTCACCCCAACAAGGGAGGCATACACTTACATTGCATTATTAGCAAGCAATCCAGGCCCCTTGGTGCATCATAGCAACCTTATTTGCGAAATTCCATCCAATCACTAAAGGGGCCCTGGTGGCAAAGTGGGTAACTTGTTGGGCTGTTAACTCCAAGGTCAGCAGTTTGAAATCACCAGCCGCTCTGCAGAAGAAAGATGAGGCTTTCTATTCGTGTGAAGAGTGAGTTTGGGAAACCCAGAGGGCAGTTCTACCCTGTCCTGTAGGCTCACTATGAGATGGAATCAGTTCAATGGTAGTGAATTTGGTTTTCATCCAATCGTTTGGTGAGCGTGTCCAGGCCGTGATGGGAAAGGCCAAATCTAAAGGCACCCTGGCCCTGCAAACATCCACCTTATATACCATATATACCATGATGAGTGTGCAACTGTGCTGACCACAACAGCAGGTTCCTAAAGGGGGTCAGGGGGAGAGAATTATCTCAAGTTCAACAGTTGGGTTAATCAGGATACATGCATTTTATGGAATAATAATATGGATGTTTATAGACAAAAAAGGTATCAGTGAGGTGTTATCTTTCAGGGTACAAGTGGGTACATACAATTTGGTTAATTTGTGATAAAAATGTGTACATGTATCATTTATTTAGTAATTATAGTCTTTCTCTATTGTACATATTCCCATGTAAGTCATGTGGATATACAATATCTAAGGATACACACCACAAAGTCATCTCTCTAACATGAGGGTTTCACTTTTGCTTAGTTGAATTTTCAACTTTCTCAATGAACTTGTGTTATAAAGAAATCACATAAGTGTAAAGCCCAGGAGCTGGGATGGGAGTGTGTGTCTGGGGCATTTTGTTGGTGTTAGCCTGGCTAGTGGGAAGGGGATTTCCTATGCTAGTTGGTGTCTGCTTGCCTCCAGGGGGCATTTTTCTGGTACCAAGTAAATCTGTAGGTTATCTGGAGAACTTGGAAGCCCAAGCAAAGGATTAAGCGGTTTTGAGAGCTTTAGGTCAGGTTCAGAGCTTGTCCAAAGTCTCTGTCTTTCCCTTCGAGCCCCCGCTCCCCAAGTGTGAACCTTGAGCATGGAGTCTCCCTGGACAAACACAGGTGTTGGCTCTTTAGGGTCCTATTGGCTCTCCAGGCTGCCTACAAATGCACTGATCATCTTTTCACAACCACAGCAATCACACTCCAGTCGCATTCCACAAGATGACACCCAAGCCAGCTTGATCAGACATAGGTGTGCCCCAGCCCCAGCTACCCAATGCAACACAGGGCATCTTTGGGAATGTGTCTTGTTTCTGGGGTGATGAGTCACACTGGTTTCAACAAGAGCATAGTCTCATTTCCAGGTTTTGAGGGCACCTCCCTGTCACTCCCTATATAATAATATAGGTGCTTATGTACCACAGCTATAGGCACTGGCTCATGGAAGGAGGCTGACAATCTTGTGGGGTGGGTATTCTTTTTTTTTTTTTTTTGGTATTGTGTCCCTCTCTAGAGCTTTTTTTTTTTTTTTTAACATTTTATTACGGGCTCATACAACTGTTATCCCAATCCATACACACATCAATTGTGTAAAGCGCATTTGTACATCGTTTCTCAAAACATTTTCTCTCCATTTAAACCCCCGACATTAGGTCTTATCGCCCTTTCACAGATGCAAACATCTGGAGCGGTCAACTTGCTGGAGCCACGCAGCAAGTTAAGGCTGAGCTCTTAAATATGGGATCGTCTCCACAGTCTCGAGAGTCCTGGTGGTGTAGTGGTCTCCCGTTGGGCTGTGAGTTAGTTAATTGTGCCAACCTGGCAGATAAACACATGTGGGACTAATTGAAAGGCGGAGGGATAAATGGGTGGTGAGCCTCGCCTTTCTAGTTCTCGAGTCTCTTGCTTTGTGATGGTCGCACCAGGGTGCAGCTGCCTTAGCAGTTCCCTGCTTCAGCTTGCAAGATTGACTTCCTATAAGGCATCCCCAAGGAGAAGCCGCATGGACCTATCCCGATGCAGCCCTGGGTGCTGGAGCAGCCGTGTGGAGACCCCAGCTAGTGCTGAGATGCTTATCCATTCACTGACTCAGCTTTCCTCCTGTAGTTGGCATCATTGCCTCTATTTTGTGAGGTGGAGGACTTTGTGGACTGGTGTTGGGTTAATGTTGGACTGGTGGGCTTGGGCAGCATTGGGTTGGGATGTTTTCGTGATGCACACTTTCTTTATGTAAAACTCTCTTATACATGAGTTGCTGTGGATTTGTTTCTCTAAAGTACCTAGACTAATACAGGCTGCTAACTGAAAGGTCACTAAGTCAAAACCACCAGCAGGTCCGCTAGCGAAAGACAGGGCTTTCTACTCTCGCAAAGAGTTAGTCTCAGAAACTCACAGGAGGTAGGTGTAACCCTGTCCTGTATGGTCACCATGAGAAGGCATCGACTCGATGGCAGTGTGATTTTTTTTTTGGGGGGGGGTGTCTCCATTGTCCATAGGCTTTCTTACCCCATTTTATAAAACTCTAAATCAGTGGTTCTCAACCTGTGGGTCATGATCCCTTTGGGGGTCGAATGACCCTTTCACAGGGGCCACCCAATTCCTAACAGCAGCAAAATTACAGTGATGAAATACAACAAAAATAATGTTATGGTTGGGGGGTCACCACAACATGAGAAACTGTATGAAAGGGTCACGGCAATAGGAAGGTTGAGACCTACTGCATCATTCAGACCCACAGAGCTAGCGGGTGGGCCAGGCCAAGATTGGTACATCTCCCTGACATTCATCTCATTCCTCTCCCACTCTATTTCCTCCTCTCCCTTCCACCCCCCAAGTGGCCCCAACACCCCCCTCCCTCTGCCTATTTGTACTCCAAACTGTAGCAGGCACTGGGGCAGTTTCCAGCATCTGAAAGAATGTGTTATCTGGCCCATACGTGTCTAGGGCAGGCCCACTGATCTAGATGGCACCTCCTCTAGGTAGTTGACCCTGACGATCCCAGTCCAAGCACCCTTAGATGACGCCTCCCTCCGTGGGTGGTTCTCCTTGTCCCTAGCAAGGAGATGAATGGTTGCCACTCCTTTTACCCCATTCCCCACCACTCTGCAAAGCAAGACCTGTCTTCTTTTGGGGGTAATTAGGTCCTCAGCACCCAGCGGCTAGTGGAGGATGGATACTCAGGAGACACTCATTTGTTGAATGAATGTGTTTAGGGGATTCCGGGGTGTGTGCTGAGTAGGAGGGGCCACTAACAGCGATGCAGCTTCTCATCTGCCCTCTAAGACTGCTTTGCAGTTCGAATGCTCTGGGGTCAACGGGGTCAGGTGCACTGAGAGTAAAACCAAGGTGTGTGCTGCTGAACCCCACTCTCAGGCCTCTGTCTCACTCCCAGTCAGAGACACATCATGTTCCGAGTGACTGGAGTCACTGCTCACTGATCTGGGGGCTGGTGGAGGGTGGGGCGAAGGACGGTGGCCTTGGGGCTTCGGTCTCCAAAGGCTTAGGTGGGGGGAGGAGTGGCAGGTCCTGTCCCCCAGAAGCTGCAGTGACTAGGGGAGAGACAATGGGGCTCAGCATCTGCTCCTCGCTGAGAGAAGGGACCCTCCAGTGAAAAGACAAGGAGAGCAGGGAAGTGTGGGAGGAATTGATGAAGAGAAGGGGTGGAGCCAAGGAGATGCAGCCGGGAGGAAGGGAAGGGAAGGAAGAGGAGAGAAGAGGCCGGGGTGAGGATTCCGGCTCTCCTTCCTCTCTGACCGGGTCTGGAGCAGCAGCTTGGTTTCGCATTGTTTCACAAGGAAGCTGGGGTGGGGTGGGGGTAGGGGTGGGTGGTGGGTGAGCAGTGGGACTAAGAACTCGAGGTGCACTTCAGCTGCTGGCAGCAGCCCCAGACCACAGGCCAGATATCCAGCAGGTGCTCAATACTTACTTGGGAAAATGAGACATGTGTGGCCAACTTTGCTTTGGGAACTTTTGCCCAGTGTTCACTCCTTCGCAGAAGCAGCCCAGGAGGGCGCGGGGCTTGGGAGCACGCCCAGGCGCCCCATGAATAATGGACCCTTCCTGGCGGCCCTACCCCAGGGCTCCGGGCGGGGTGGGTCGGCGTCGAGAAAGGGGCTCCAGGTCGCCGGGTGGAGGGCGTTCTGGGCGGTGGAGGCTGGGGTCCAGCCTGCCCCAGCGTCCTGTTCCGTGGAGGCTCGACTGGGTCAAGCCGTTGGCTCGGCCAGGAACCTCACCGGCCTGCTCCCACGGAGAGCAGTGCGCCGGGGAGGGTCAGTCCCTGAGCTGCGGGGACCCCAGAGCGGCCATCCCGGCTGCCCCTCCGAGTCCCTGCCGGGCCCTGCTCGCAGCCCCGCTGCCCCCTGAGCCTGGCCGTCCAGGGCTCTGCAAACAGCTGTTTAAAGGCTCGTTTACAGTTGAGTGCTGGGCAGAGAGGTTTGTTTCAAGCCCATCTGCTTACTTTTAAAAGATATTAAGTAAAGAACACACCCAGCCCAGCACCTCTGGCTAGGGTGGGGGTGGCCTCTCCCGCCCTCACACCCAGAGCCCCACCCACGCCCCCACGAACCCTCCCTTCGGAAGGGGACCCCAGGCTTCCCAAAGGGGGCCGAGCCCCTGGGCCCCTTTGTGCCGGCTTGCGGGGGGTGGGGGTGGGGGGTGCGGCATTGCCCTGGGAGGTTCTGTCGCTCCATCTCGCCCCTGTTTCAGTTAATCTTTGTTCCCCTTTTCTGCTGAGGGGAGGGGAAAAAAGAGAGAGAGAGAGAGAGAAAGAAGGAAAAAAGGCGTGACTAGATTTTCAAACGAAACTCCCACAGCAAACAAAACCCTTTTAGAGAAATAAGAAAGGAGGAAGAAGGAAGCAAAGGGGGGAGAAGAGCGAGAGAAAAACACAAAACCTCCAGGCTTTCCATTTGAGTGGGAGCGAGGAGCCCAAAGAAAAAGAAAAATCCTTTCTGCGGCAGAAAGGGACGAGAAAACTTGGGCTGACAGGAGGAGGGTGCCGGGGGGTGGAAGGAAGTGAGAAAACAAAAGAGAGATAAAAGGGCTGCTTTTCTGCCTCTTCCTCTGCGAGCTGGGCTAGGAGGAGCTGTTTTGCATCCCTTCGCGTCAGCCCTGCCTCACTCCCTTCTTCCAGGGAGGGGGAGAGCGCGAGCCGGGAGGAGAGCGCG
>NW_022103904.1:26778180-26786669 GCF_000313985.2 Echinops telfairi | reverse complement strand
GCTGCTCAGCACTTCCTGTCCCCACCATCTGACCAGGGGGGTGGATGCCTCACTCACTCCGCGGATATCCCAGTAACCCAGGATAATAGGCATGGTACTGGCTGTCCAGGGCCTCTGCTGACCAGCTAGAGGAAGCAGTGCCTTCTCCACGCGCCGCGCCGCCCCGCCCCTCCGCGTCTGCGCATACTTTAGTCTCCGAGCGGGTGGGGTGGCTGCGCGTCCCCGCCGGCTGGGGGTGGGGGGGGCTGAGCACGCTGCTGGGGGCGCTGGGCACCCCCCCCGCGGGACCCCGGGCAGCGTCCGGGTGCCCCGGCCGGGGACCTGTTGAAGGCTAGCGGGGTGGCGGGCGGGGTTCCCACGGCCTAGCCTCAGCCTCCCAGCTCGCAGCCCCCTTTCCCGGTTGCCCGTTCCGCGTCTCCTCGCGCTCATTTTCCTAATTGGACGGAGCTGGGGCATGGGAGCCCGTGGGAGCCCGGCGAGGGGTCGGTGCCCCGAGGCTGCAAGGTGGCCGCGGGGACCAGCCTCCTTACCGCCGGCGCGGAGGACCCACGGGTGCAGCCCTTGCGCCACCGCCCCCCAAACCGCGGACTTGCTAACTAGTGCGTGTCGGGTTTTTTTTCCAACTTGCCTTTTAAGCTGACTTTTACGGTGGCTGCAACTGCTTCCTTCCTCACAGAGCTGTAGTTGGGAAGATTGAAGAGGCCGGGGAGGTGCTTGTGTGGGTTTTAACTAACCCGAAACGGTCATTAATGACTCTAAACCCTGCCAGGCTTTGGGCAGGGCGGAACTGGGGCCTTCTTGGTCTGAGTGTGACTGCCGGGAAGCCAGCGAGGGGCTACCCTCCTGCCCAGCCTGGGGCAAAGGGCTCTCCGAGCGCCTTTATTTCTGTGTGAAGTGGAAACTCTCCGCCGCTGTGGACCTGGAAGGACATCCTCTGTCCCCGTGGGCACCTGGGAAGCTCACAGAATTCCCCGACAGGTGTGCAGAGGCGGACTTTCCGGCCAGTGGGGGTCACCCAGCAGTCTTTGAAGCTGCTTTCTCAGTCCTTCCTGCCTTTGTATATGTGTAAGTAAAAACAGCTAAAGTTCATGCTTACCTAGTAGGCCTGCATACCTTGTTGAGTCTGCTCCATGGGCCAGGTGGGACAGGTGGAAGGAAACTGGACCTAATAGTCATTGCAACCCACCCCCCACCCCCATCTCAAAAATGTATTTCTACTATGTATGATCAAAGCCACGGGACCTGTATGGTTTCCATTTTTGAGATCTAATAGAACTAATTTGTTTTAAAGTCAATGTTATTTCCCAGAACTTTCCTTTGGCCTCCTCAGCTGGGTCTTGAACCAGGCTCTAAGCCTGTGCCAGGCACCTGCCCGTCCATTGTGCCTCCAGTCTCACAGGTGCGCCAGTCATCTGGGGGACGGACCCTGCTTTCCTGCACAGGGCCAGTGAGGATCTAGCAGCTCTTTTGAGTAAGAGCAGTTGGACATTCAGGTCACATTGTTTGGTTTGTTTACCTCCAGGCCTGCCTGGTTGGGTGCCCTGGAAAGGGTTCTGGCGTGAGCTTAGAAGGGGCCCAGGGGTTCCTTCTCTGGAACCTTTGCTCTTCTTCCAGACGGTCATTCTTGAATGGGCCCTTGGCCTGTGGTGTGTGACAGGTGAGCCATTCGTTCTGGGCTGGCCACGCACTTCTTTGCCCAAGACAGTTCCTCCAGGGCTTATGCTAGGTCCACTGTGAAGAGACAAGGGGACCGGCAGGCCTGGATTGGGTTTTGAGGAAGAGCTGGGCACATCTTGGAGGAAAGTTCTGGAGACAGCTTGTTACCTTGGATCCCTCTGGCCTGGTGCAGGAAAGGTTCTCACCTTGTAGAGTTAATGAATCTCTATGTCTGCCCAGTCTCATTTGTCCTGAGTTGCCCACAAGTTGGTTCTGATACATGACAATCCCACGTATTTCAGAGCAGAACTGTGCCAAAGGATTTTCTTGGTTGTGCTTTTTTTAGCAGAAGCAGGCCACCAAGCCTTTTCTTCTGCAGCACCCCCTGGCTGGGACGGGACCATCAACCGCCTAAGAACCTGGTCTCTTCTTGGTGATAGTTCACCTCAGCCCTTAGAGTTCAGAGCTAGAAGGGAACTTAGAGCAGTGTTTCCCAAAGTGGGAAACCCCTGTGGGGTGCTGGAAACGATCCAGGTGGGGAGTGGGGCTGGGGCGGGGGGTCAGGGTGAGGGAGCTACAAAAACAGGAACCTCTACTTTATCTTGGATTATGGGCTATAATAGTACTGCTCTGAAAAGGAGGTGGTAGCTCAGAAATGTTGGAACCTATGCTTTAGAGCAGGGGTCCTCAAACTTTTTAAACAGGGGGCCAGTTCACTGTCTGTCAGACCCATTGGAGAGCAGGAGTATAGTTTTAAAAAAACCTATGAACAAATTCCTATGCACACTGTACATATCTTATTTTGAAGTAAAAAAACAAACAGGGCAAAAACATCCGGATGTCCTAGGTGGGCCCTATGTGGCCCGCGGGCCATAGTTTGAAGACGCTACTAAAGGAAGAGGTTACTAAAGGAAACAGGCAGGAGAAAGGCTCCAGCCCCTGGATCTCACCAGGCCAGTGTGTAAACCGGGCTGTTAGACGTGCTCAATCCACAACACCTGGTGTGACTGCTGGGGATCCTGAGTCAAGCTGGGTACAAAGAATGAGGCTAGAACTCGAAACCAGGGCCTCCTGCCTAGGTGGAAAGACGGGTATAGGGAGCCTCTTACCTCCTCCGAGTGGCACACACATTGTTCGGGAGCGCTTCTTGGGCCAGGGTGAATACTGTCCGGCTGCAGGGCTTCCGGCTGGCTGAACACGGACTTCTCCAAAGTCCCACAGTCCAGCAGGGCGGCATGTAGTCGTCATCCGCGGCTCTCATGTTAGGAGCTGGAATGCTTTCTTGAGACTTAACCACCTGTGGGTAATTTATTTGGGATTGCTCAGCGGAGGAGGGGAGGGGCTCACCAGAAAGGGCTGGAAGACCCTTTTAGAAAGAATGTCAGCTCCATGGGGGTAGAGGTCTTGCTTTGTTTTGTTTACTGTTGAGCTGGGTGCCTAAGGCAGGCCCCGGCCTGTAGTGGTCTCCCCATAAATAAGATAAATACATCCCTGTTGAATGATTGTGCCGGAAATTAGAGAAAGGGTTTTCCTGCCAGGAGGAACCCTTGAATGCCACATAGAGGCAGGGACGGCAGGTGACGGGAACTCCAGAGCTGGGCTCTGAGTCATTGCTTCAGAGAAGCTCCAGACAGGTGAGGCTGGAGGGGGCTGGCAAGAGGCGGTTCTGAGTGGGTGGAGCCATTGGCTGGGACTGGTGCAAAATAGGGAGAATCGGACTCATGTCCGGGGAGAAAAATAATAATAAACTAGATCTCTAGGGCCAAAACCAAACTCCAAACTCGCTGCCATTGAGTCGATGCTGACTTATAGTGACCGTATAAGGCAGGGTAGAACTGTCCCGGTGGGTTTCTGAGACTCTTTACCGGGTAGATAGCCCCATCTTTGTCTCTAACAGCAGCTGGTGGTTTCAAACCGCTAACCTTGCGATTAGCAGCCAATGCATAACCACTATGCCAACAGGTCTTTCTCTCGGGGCAGGACCTTTTTATGTGACACCACGCTTGGCCTTCATTGCTGGTACTGCTTTCTCATTCTAAGTTCTGTTTGGGTACCAGACGGCCAGAAGGGTTCACCCATCCCAGGTTAACAGGCTAGTAAGTGACTGTGCTGGCATCTGCAAGCAGACCAGCTGACCGCCTGCAAAGTTTGCCTCCTAGAATGATGATGTGGTCAGACATCTCTGCCTGCACCAAGGAGCTGAGCATTTGCGGGTCCTCCAAAGGATGACAGCAGAAAAACTGGAGAAGAAATTATCAGTCTGTCATGGTGTAAGGTCGGTCAGGGGGCATTGCCTGCTGCTTCCTCTGCCAGTACCTCGTAGTATCCAAAGACGGATCACCCAATGAGGAATATAAGGGAATACTTATGTTCCGGGGCCTAGGAGCCCAGCTGACACAGTGGTTCTGCGTTGGGCTGCTGACCACAAGGTCAGTAGCTGGAAACCACCAGCCGCTCCGTGGGAGAAAGATGAGGCTTTTTACTTCCGTAAAGAGTTGCCGTCTCCGAAATCCACAGGGGAAAGCTCTACCCTGCCCTTTAGGTTCACTATGAGTGGGAATCGGCTTGATGGCAATGAGCTCAGTTTTGGGTGTGCTTCATGGTTTTAACTATACACCCCACCTCACCCCCAAGTAGTGTGGCTAGTCCCGGGCCAAGGCATGGCAGTTTTGCAGTTGTTAGAGACTTATTCGATGCTGTCAAGTCGGTGGCCCCGAATGCATGGCAACACCAAACCATTGTGATCCATAGGGATTTCGTTTGGCTCATTTTTGGAAGTAGATCACCAGGTCTTTCTTCCTAGTTTGTCCTTGTCAGGAAGCTCTGCTGAAACCTGTTGAGCATCATAGCAGCATGCAAGCCACTAGTGACACATGGGTGGTGGCTGCACCTGAGGCACATTGGCCGGTAATTGAACCCAGGTCTTCTATGTGGGAGGTGAGATGTCTACCCTTGAATCACCAGTGCCCCAGATGAAGATTTAGCTGTTTGTGGAAAGACTTGCTTTTTCAAAGTTTTTGATTGGGCTGTTAATTGGAAGGTCAGCTGTTCAAAACCACCAACCATCCCCAAGATGAGGCTTTCTACTCCCTTGAAGAGTTGCAGCCTCGGAAACCCACAGGGAGTAGTTCGCCCATGTCTTAGAGGGTTGCTATGAGTCGGCATTGACTCGATGGCAGTGAAATTTCAGTTTTTCAAGTACTGGACCCCATCCTTGTAGAGCTTGTAGTGTCCTTGGGAGACAGACATTAAAGGAATAATTACACAAGTGATCTTTAATTACAGTTGTAGAAATGCTTCAAAGGGCCAAGAGAACAAATACTCAGGTCTGGAAGGAAAGGGGAAGGCAGGCTTTCCAGAGACAGGCATTTAAGCAGCCACCTGAAAGGTAGATGAGGAGGCCTTAGCCAGGGGGGCTATTATTGATGGTTAACTTTGATGTTGTTGTGACTGTCTGTTGGCTCAGTTCCCCCACCCCCACCCCGCCCCATGCACGTGTAATAGAGCCAAACATTGCCAGGGCCTCAGCTGTCTTCCTGGCTGTTGCTCTGTTTGCGTCCACTGGGGTGTCAGTCTATCTCATTGACCCTCTGTTTGCCACACATGATGGCCTTTTCCTAGTGATTCGGTCTGTCCTGACCACTGGCAGGTCCTTGCTATCTTAATCTGTATATGCTCTGAGGGCCAGCAACCTCCAGGTCACCTGGGAGCTGGTTAGAAATGCTGTCGCCCTGGGGCCTCTCAGCAGACCACTCACAGAAAATGCTGTGCATTTTCCACAGGATTCACGCACGCAGTAAAGTCAGCCAAACGCCGGTGCAAGGGAAGCCCTGGACTGGGAAACCAGTTCCCCACTTTCTCATGGAGGAGCTGGGTGACCTTGGGAAGTTGCTTAACTTCTCTGGGTAGCAAGGGAATGAGATAATCGTACTAATTCCTTCTGTCCTCTGTAAACTTGACCTCTGGCTTCTTCTGGATGACATTGTCTCCAAGCTTGTAGAGGGTGTGGCCTGGACCTCAGCACCCTGCTTGCCTTGGCTCTTGGTTGGAGGCCTGGTTGGCGCTACCCCATGCTCGACACCGCAGCGGGTCAGGCCATCAGACCTCTGAGCAGCATCAGAATGATTCAGAAGGAAGCAAGGCTTGGTTGCACACACAGAGGGATCATCTTAAGGTGACCCAGGAAGGATTTGGCCTTAAGAAAGAGGAAAAATAGCAAAGGTCACAAGGGCTTTGAGGAGGGAAAGGTAAGGTATAACATTTCTGCCAAAAGTAGAACTTAAAACGAGGGTGGGAGGAGGCTGCTCTATAGTTCTGTGCCTGTGAAAATAATCCTTAAAGAAAGGCCAGAGTTTTATCCGTGAGATCTCCCCCTCATGTGTTAGGACTCCGACGTTGCTAGTGAGTCGATCCCTATAGGACAGGGTAGAACTGCCCCTTAGGGTTTCCATGGCTGTAAATCTTGGTGGAAGCAGGCTGCCACATCTTTCCCACAGAGCAGCTGGTGGGTTCAAACCGCCAACCTCCCTGTTTGTAGTCGGGCACTTAACCACAGCCTCAGCAGGGCTCCTGTTGTAGAGAGGCCACGGGCTCCCATCGAGGTCGGTGCTATGCACCTGAGACTGTGTGCACAGTCTCACATGGACACACTGCTCTGGGGAGAGGAGCCCTAACTTTACCCAGCCTCCAAAAAGGTCTTCAAGGAGTAGGGTTGCATGCCTTTTTAATTTTTTGGCTAGTCTCGCCCAGGTCTTTTATTACATAGTCCTTAGGAGGGAGTCCCTGGATGGTTCAAATGGTGACGTGCTCTGCTGTTAAGGGAAAGGCTGGCTGTGTGTGCCCATCTTGGGGCACCTCAGGAGAAAGGCCTGGTGATCTACTTTTGTAAAACCAGCCGTTGAAAACCCTGTGGAGCACAGGTCTACTCTGACATGCATGAAGCCACCATGAGTGGAAATTGGCTCGAAGGCAACTGATGTGGAGGATGGGCCAGACTATTCTTGGCATGTTGATCGTTTAGGTCAGTGGTTCTCAACCTTCCTAATGCCGTGACCCTTTCATACAGTTCCTCATGTTGTGGCGATCCCCCCCCCCCCCAACCATAAAGTTGTTTTCATTGCTACTTCATAACTGTCATTTTGCTACTGTTATGAATCGAGCAACCTCCAAAGGGGTCACGGCCCACAGGTTGAGAAACGCTGATTTAGGTTGAATAGCTTTCCCCCCTGAGGTCAAGTGCCTAGTGAGTGTCAGAATTCAAGCCCCCTAGAGGCCCACCTTGCAAAATCTAACCTTGGTAGCAACACAGTCAGAAATAAGGATAAGCCCCTTTGGCTAGCACAGAGCTGCGGCTGAAGGAGGCCCTCACTTTATAAGTAAACATCTCCCAATTGCTTAGGCATTAAAAAAAGAACCTCCCTCCTCCCCAAGAATACATGTTATAAATAGTATGCTAAGGTTACCAGGCTAGTCCGGTAAAACCATAAAACCAAACCAGTTGCCATTGGGTTGGTTCTGAGTCCTGGTGACCCATGGCTTGCCTAGTAGAATTGCGCTCTATAAGGGTTTCAAGGTCATGGCCTTCTGGAAGTAAATTGCCAGACCTTTCTTACGGGGCATTTCTGGGTGGGTTAGTGGGTAAGTGCTTCATCGCATGGGGTCCGCAGGGATTCCTAGCCCATGAAAACATATAGCAAAGTTGCGTCCAGTGCAGACTTGTTTGCAAAGAAAAGAATTTGAAAACAAGACCTTTTTGTCACCAAAAGCTAGAGTTGGAAAGAAGTTTCTTGCAGGATTGCACCCTGGCATAAGGCTGGTGAAGTGGTAGCAGAAGGCCACGGTCTTAAGAGGTTAAGTGCTGGTCAGCTAGCTGGACAGGTCAGTGGTTCAAACCTACCAGCAGTGGCACAGGAGAAAAGACCTGGCAATCTGTCTCCCCAAATATTACAGCCTACAAACAGTTGTCATCCTCCCCCCAACCCCCCAGCCCGAACAGTTCTGTGCTGTACACGGTCAGTCACTGTGACCCACGGCAGCATCAGGCCCCAATGTGTTGATGTGTGTTGAGTCAGCCGTTTCAAAGGTAAAATTACCGGTTTTTATTACCTGCTAATTAATGTGTGTCGATCACAGACTCAACCCTCCCACCACTCCTAGTGCCCTAGCCCAAGTACAGGGCCCTTTGTCTTCTGTTTTACCCATTTCGGCATCACGTGCATTTTTCCATTCTGCATTTACGGTTGTCACCTCTCTCCGTAAGTGGAGTCAAAGGACTGTGGGAAGTGGGCTGGCCTCTCAGGGGGCCCGTGGAACGTGTGAACAGTGCTCTTGACCACAAACCCAAAGGCTCGAGGTCGGGGTCCACTCAGGGGTGCTGGAGAAGAAAGGCCTGGTGATGTGCTCTCCAGGGGTCACAGCCCCAGAACCCCGTGGGCAGCAGTGCAGTTCCGACACATGTGTGCGTCACCCAGCGCAGTGTCATTGTTTTTCTGCGAGGGCCTCTGGGAGGCTTGGCTTCTGCTCTCCCGTGGCCATTCAGTATAAAGGGATTTCTGATATTAAATATATGTGATGAATTATGTGCACGCTTCTGGGAGTACGGGGGAGCTATTGGGAATGGGAGACGCTTTACTGCAGTCACAGGCTGAGAGTAAGGGGTGTATGGTAGACTATGGAGTATCTTCCCTCTTTCCTCCTCGGCCTCTTGGCTGGTTGGTTTGTTTTTTGATATGCCTTTGTAATGCCCAGAGCCCTCAATTTACATAGGGGGCGGTCCTGACCACTGTTAGCTCATCCCCGCCCTCCCCCCACTATCAGTGCCTTTTATTATCAAG
>NW_022103904.1:26775772-26777367 GCF_000313985.2 Echinops telfairi | reverse complement strand
CCCCCTCCCTCATGAACCCTTGATAATTTATAAATTATCATTATTATTTTGTCTCCTGGTCACATTCCACTGCTTTCTGCATCTTTCAACTTTAGTGATCAGCACTTGGGTTCAAGTTTTAAACCCTAAATCTGATTTAGTTCAGAAGGAAAACTCCAGCTAACCTTTTCACTGTAACCATTTGACTCCCTTCTGTCTTCTTTAGTCCTTCTTCTTCAGCATTTCTTTCCTCTTCAGACTCCATCCAGTCCTGATCTGTCAATTCACTGTCTTCAGGATCTATGAGCTGCCCCTCATCAGCGATACCAAGTTCTCAATCCAGCGCCCTTGCCATACAGAAGATTTTTCCACCCACCTCATCTGTCAGATGATCCTAATCAAATGCTTGGAAGGTGCTCCCATCACTGAGCAGGTTTTTCCATACCCGCCTGCATGCATCTCCCTGTAACTTCCTCCAGGGAGATGTCCTGATGCGATGACGTAAAAGGGCAGAAGGTAGTAAGTGTGGTTCATCTTAGCTGGAACGTGCCACACGTGCGTGAACTACCTGTGTCTGTGAAACAAAAAAAAAAAACAGGCTCGAGGCTAGCCACCGAAAACAGAAATGATAGCAGAGGAGGAAAATGTGCAACAAAATTCAAAATCATACAGAAGACCAGACTTACTGGTCTTAGGGAGACTGATGGATCTGTGCCCTTTAGCCACCCTTCAAGACTGGAACTGGGTTCATGCACATGATTCCGCATTCAGCCAAATAATGGACAGGCCTCTACAGTAAACACAGGGAGCCCTGGTGGTGCAGTGGTTAAGCACTCAGGCTACTCATGGAAAGGTTGGTTGTTCAACCCCACCAGTCGCTCCTCCGGTGAAAGATGAGGCTGTCTGTTCTGTAAACTAAGGATTTACAGGCCCAGAAACCTGATCCCCTTTCTCTGAGTTGGAATCTACTTGCTGGCAGTGGGTTTGGTTTGGGGTAGATTGTTATGAGTTGGATGGCCGTGGGTTTTTAGTTTGGTTTATCAAAGGCGAATAACACCAGAGAGACCCATACTCTTTAGAGCAATCAATCCTGCCAGATCCAAAGGGCGGCCTTTGCCCAGGGTCAAAGCTCAGAGGACCGGAAAGGAGAAATGGAAACAGGAAACGCAGGGAGGAAGTGGAAAGGGTGCTCTTCCTGGTGTGGGTTGCAGCCAATATCACCGAAGAAAACGTGTGTGAATTATTGCACGGGAGCCAAATGTGCGCTGTAAGTTTCACCCAACTCACAAAACAGAGTCCCGGGAAGAAAGGAGTGGGCAGCCTCAGACATAAGGGGAAGCTACCCGTGATGACTCTGGGTCACATGTGGCTGCCCGGGTAGCGGCTGGGAGCCATCCTGCCGCTTCACTCCCCAGCGGGGACTGCAAGGGGCCGAGGTCCCATGTGAGAAGGCTAGCCTGTCTGTCTGTCTGTCTGTGGGGATAAACAACAGGCAGGCCTCACTGTGGTTTCTCACATCATCATACTGTCCTCACGGCGCCCCTGTCCAAGCCAGCCCCTCAACACGCGTCGCACGGTCCTTTGTAGCTGTTGGTGCTGGTTGGTGAACATCACCC
>NW_022103904.1:26773425-26775319 GCF_000313985.2 Echinops telfairi | reverse complement strand
TGCCTTCCCCTTCCCCTCCTGGAGGACCCCTGTTTATGCTCACATGACCACCCGTGAGCATGCCATTGCTCAGAACCAAAACCCGAGCCAAACTCACTTCGTCAGTACTGACTCACAGCAACCCTATGGGGCAGGGTAGAACTGCCCTGTGGGCTTCCGAGACTGGACCTCTATGGGAGGAGAAAGCTCACCTTTCTCTCTTGGAGCAGCTGGTGGTTTCAAACTGCTGACCTTGTGAAGTCATCTGAACTCTTGGGTTTCTCTCTGCGGCAGCCCTGCTGATCCCTGCTGGACACAAATGTCTGCTAACCTGAGCTACCCCCGTGTGGCACCATCTGGGCATCGCTGGTTCCCTGGCCTGTGCGGGCTGCCTCCCTAGAACTGGACCCCCTACATCAGCGGTTCTCAACCTGTGGGTCGCGACCCCTTTGGGGGGTTGAATGACCCTTCCACAAGGGTCACCGATTCATAACAGTAGCACAATGAACAGTGATGAAGTAGCAACGAAAATAATTTTATGATTGGGGGGTCACCACAACATGAAAGGGTCACAGCATTAGGAAGGTTGGGAACCACTGTCCGACATCATGTGCTCAACTACCCCTGCACAGTTCTAGGCTCACTTCTCCAAACCCCGTGCCACATCGCTGCTCTTCACCCTGGGGCTTGGTAAAGAAGACCCAGCCCTCTCTGTCCTCCACTTCCCCTCTCCTGCTCGCTTCCCAGCTCTGCATCGGCGGCCCTGGCCACCGCTGCCTCAGACCCCGTGGCCCGTTTTGTGGCCTCCACTCACTGACTACCCTTGGCTGTTGCTGCTGTCCCAGAGACAGTCCCTCTTCCTGCCAAGGCTCACCCCTCATTGATGTGGCTTCTCACTCATCCGCACCTGAGTTCTCTTGCTGTGCTGTGTCGATTCTGACTCAAAACACCCATGGGACAGTAGAAACGGCCTGCCCCGTTGGGTTTCCTAGGCTGGTGATCTGTAGGGGAAGCAGGCCTGGTGATGCAGTTGTTAAAGCACTTGGTTACAAGCGGAAAGGTCTGTTTAAACCTATCCGCTGCTGCTCTGCAGAAGAGATTCGATGCTTTCTGCTCCCCTAAGGATGGACAGCCCGTGGGGCAGTTCTGCTCTGCCCTGCAGGGTCCCACTCAGGTGGCAGCAATCTGGGGAGTTTGTTCAACTTTATTGGATGGAGCAGACCCACTGGTGAGCATCGTGATGGTGGTTGTTAGCTTGCCTGCTCCTGCACCAGTGTCACATTGCCCTTCCGTTCCGGTGGGCAAGAACCGCTCATCTTTCATTTCGCAACTGAGTGCTTTACCAACCGCGCCACCAAGGCTCCTGGTCCTCCTTCCCCTGGAGATCCTGTCCTCGCTATGCTTTGATGCCGCGGCCAGAGCCTGTGGTTCCAGCCTCCGCGCTAGGGCCCTCCTCTAGGTCCCAGGTCTCCTGTCTGGCGTAAGCAACCTCGAGTCAGCGCTCCTTGTTTCTAATCCAGCGTGATGTCCATGCTGTTTCACCGCTACTGTTGATATTTGTTAGGGTGTGCTGTCTGCCATCTAATTACATAACGCTCCTGGTTTAACTTGTTTTACTAAGTTTGTTCTTTTGAAGTGCTGGAAGCTTTTTTCCTGTTCCTCTCTCCATTTCCCGCCTTTCTGTTCTTGCAGTGGAAACTGACTACCTAACACTCAGGGTTCTGCCGTCACTTTTAAAACAACTCAAGCTCCCTGGAATGCTTGGTAGAAATGCCCCTGCCCCTGCTCCTAGTCCATTGTCGTGGAATGTTCCAGTGGCCTGTTGTTTCTCTCGTTAACCCTACAATGGGCCCTGGTTTTTGTTTGTTTGTTTTTTTAATCATTTTATTAGGGGCTCACACAACTCTTATCACAA
>NW_022103904.1:26770857-26772193 GCF_000313985.2 Echinops telfairi | reverse complement strand
TATATTTGCATATGTACATGTCTTTATCTAGACCTCTATAAACGAATGGGCACTGTTTTTAACGTTCTACATGACCATTGTAGAACTAGGATTTTACCCACATATGAGGGGGCTTCAAAAAGTGTGTGAAAAAATGAAATTTAAAAATCATGGAATTTTTTTTCCACAAGAGTTTTGAATTCCCCTTATATTTGCGTTTTGGTTTGCTCACGTGTCTTCCATGCTTGGCCGTATGTCTGGAAAACAGTGCACTGAAGAGCTCTTATTCTTCAAAGGTAGTTTCACTGGGTATAAAACATTACTGGGACAGTTATTTTTCTCATTATATTTAGTCTCTTGAGGAGCCCTGGTGGAATAGTGGGTTATGTGTTGGACTGCCAGCCTCAGGGTCAAGCATTCTAAACCACCAATAGAAAGATGAGGCTTTCTACTCCTGTGACGAGTAACATTGTGGGAAACCCACAGGGCAATTCTACCCCTCCTCAGACGGTTGCTATTAGTTGGAATTGGCTTGATGACGGTGAGTTTGTTTTTTGGTATCTGAGTGTTTCACTCTGTTCTCCATTTTTGCAGTAAGGCAGCTGGTACCTTGGTTATTCTTCGTAGGTAATCTCTTCTCTCTGCTGCTTGCTACAGGTGTGTGTTGGGCTTTTTAGCTTAGTGTGCTTCTCAGAGTAGATTTGATTTGATTGGATGAAGGTTTCAGGATTCATTGGGCCACTTGAAGCCAAAGATGTCAACAATCCTGGAAAGATTTCATCCATTCTTTCTGAATGTTGCTTCTCTCAGTCTTCTCTTTTTGAAGCCTCAATTAGACGTATCTTAGACCATTGTGGCCACTTATTTCCCATGTTTTTATTTTATCTCTCTGTGCTGTTTTCTATTACTTTTTTAATCTGTCTTCCAATTTACTATTTTTTTCTTAAGTTCCACTAAGTTTTTAATCTGGATGATTCTGCTTATTTCTGTTTGTTTTTTGTTTTGCATTTTTTTAAACTACGCTGTCTTTTTTTCCCCTTCTAACCTTTACTCTTTACTCATCCTTTTCATTTCCTATTTTTTTTCCTTGATCATTTTAAATATACTTATTTTTTATTCTGTATTTGGTGATTTCACTACGTAAAGTTTGGCAGGTATGGTGCTGTTGCTTGCAAATTCTGCTGACTCCCAATCATGCGGTCATATTTCCTTATGATTAGTGATTTTTTTAAAAAAATTTTTTATTGTGTCCCCCAAACTACCAGGACCCCAATTCTGCCTTGCAGATCTGGCTAGACCAGATGATGCACAGTGGTACAGATGGGAATTGGAAACGCAGGGAATCTAGGACAGATGA
>NW_022103904.1:26768345-26770617 GCF_000313985.2 Echinops telfairi | reverse complement strand
GGAAAATGAGCTGATTCCGGGAACCCAAGAGGCAAGCGAATTTTGGGAATGATGAGGGCAACAAATGTATAGATGTGCTCTACACAATTGGTCTATGTATTGTGATGAATTGTATGAGCCCCAATAAATTGATTTAGATTAAAAAAAAGAAGAAGAAAAAAAATTTTTTTTATTGTGAGCTCATGTTAGTTAAAACTCTCTAGGAGTTCTTTGAGGTATTGCTAATGGTACATTCTTCCAGGGAGGATGTGTTTCTATCTACCTGACAACAACAAATGGGTCTATTTTATTTATAATTCTTAGCTTACATTTTGGGGAATAAGGTCCCAGCCCCACACAGACCAGCAGGTGACCATAGATTCTCTGAGGAACATTATTTGTAATCATGATTTTTTTTAAAACCCTGCCCAGAATTCACACGCACCAGATTGTTCCTTCCTGGCTGTGTACCCCAGGACACCTTGCTCTGCCCATGTGCCCTTTTCTCCATCTTTGGACCAAACCCTAGTTCTTCAAAGTCCAATGGAAACTTCCATCTTCCGAGTCTTCCCAAATCTCTTGCAGAATTAACCAGTCTTCTCCGTCGTAGACCACTGTCACCTTACCTGTTGGTCTGTGGGGTATTCAGGTCCTTCACTGGACTTTGAACTTCTTGAAAGCTCAGCTGTGCCATTTGTTTCTGGAGCCCAGTGCTTGGTTTACTGTGGGTTAGAGTAGTTGCTTAATAGATATTTATTGATTAGACAGAATTTATAGCAAAATCAATAACTTCTCTTCTTCTCAAATAGTAATTAAAAAAAACAACAACAAAACAACCAGAACCGCCAAGCTGCCCTGTGATCCTGGACAAGTCCTGCCCACTTCTTTGGATCTCCGTGTCCTTTGTTGTAAATGAAGGGATGCTTTTGAAGGTTCTACTTGTTTTAACCTTTCGTGGCCAAATTATCTTCTGCTTTGAGGGTTCTGTTGAAATTGGGAGCAGGTGACTAAGTTCATGTGGATTTTGGTAAAATCACATAGAGGACACATGTGTCAAGTCGACGTTGGTGATAAGGCTGGTGGGTGGGCCAGGCTCATTTCTTCAGGTTCATACACCTGTGTAGGTGTTTGCAAGGAAGCAGTACATACTACAGCTGCGATCACAGCTTCACAGAACCTTGAGGGGCTAAAAGGGTTGGTGGGAAATATCATTTCCACAGGTCAAGAAAAGGTTGATATTCTGAGATTCAACACCAGTTGTATGGCTATTAGCATTGATACAATAAAGCAGATTCTGACTCAGAAATGGAATGAAAGAGTTAGAAAGACACGTATTTCTGAGAGAGCATAATACTGAGGTGCCTGAGCGTGAACTAGAAAAGAGGAAGGAGGAGACTCAAATGTAAGTTAACCTGAAATTAAGGTAGCATCTTAAATTTACAAACTTGAGACAAAGAAATGAACACCTTTTAGCAAAATTTCAGTTGGGTTAAAAAATTTCAAATGAAAAGAAAAACGTTCAAATGTTTTCCATTTGACTCAGGAAACTACTTTCTAAATATGACTCAAAATCCAGAAGTCATAAAAAGATGAAACAGATTTGACTTTACAAAAGTTAAAAAACAAAAAGCAAAACTACACGGCACAGCAGTCACTATCAGTAAGGCAAAAGAGAATTTCCCTATTACCGAACTGGGAAATTTTTTTGTAATATGCATTACCAAACCCGAAAACAAACAAAACACACCCCGCTGCCAGCTAACCGCTTCGGACTCAGCAGCACCATGGAGGCTTTCTCAGGCTGTGTGTCCTTGGGGAAGCAGACGCCCTCCCCTTCCTGCAGGTCACTGGGTGGATGTGAACCTCTGACCGTGTGATTAGCATTCCAGTGCTTTACCTGACAGCGCCACAGAGCTCCTTCATATAGTTCACTCAAAGCTCACTGTGATCAAGTCAGTTTGGATGCTTAGCAACCCTATAGCACAAAAGAAAGCTGCCCCTCTGCTTCTCCAAGGCTATAGAAATGTTTACAAGAGTAAAAAGCCTCATCTTACTCTGGAGAAACGGCTGGTGGCTTTGGACTACTGTCCTTGTGGAAAGCAGCTCAACAATGCACTATGCAACCAAAGCCCACTATCTATATAGAAAATCATTTTATTGGGGCTCACACAACTCCCATCACAACCTACACATACATCCACTGTGTCAAGCACACTTGTACATCTGTTGCCATCATCATTCTCAGAACATTTGCTTTCTACTTGAGCCCTTGGTATCAGCTCCTCATTTTTCC
>NW_022103904.1:26762061-26767337 GCF_000313985.2 Echinops telfairi | reverse complement strand
AATGGTTCCTAATCACAGGAAAAGGTGTTCTGCCCATAAAGATAAGAGAATTATAAGTTAAGGCTATCTTGGAGAGGCAGTAGTGGGACACAGGCACACACATAGCTGGTGACATAATTGTGTAGGCGTGTGGCACAATTATTGACATAGCTGTGTAAATATACAATCTTTATAGAGAAACTTTATTAAAACTTTAAAACACAATTCCATTTCTGGGACTATATTCTAAAGATCTGTGCCAACATGTGAAATTGTGTATATTTTCAAGGTATTGCTCGTGTATCATGGCTTGTAAAAGAGAAAAAAAGAAGGAAACATGGAAATAAGCTAAATGTGCATCAGTAGAGCTAAAAAATAATTCTGCAATATTGCACAAATGTAATAAAGAATGTGGACACTGGCCAACGTGGAAGGGTCATGAAGATCCTTTCTGATATGAGAAAGCTAGGGAACTAGTGGTTTCCCACGGGGGTACAGTCAACAGAACAGAACACCACCTAGCCCCCTGCCAACCTCACAATGGTTCCTCGGTTTGAGCCCATTGTTGCAGCCACTCTGGCAATCCATCTTTGTGAGGGCCTTCCTCTTTTTTGCTGCCCCTCCACTTTACCAGGCAGGATGTCCTTCTGCGGGACTGGTCTTCCTCATAACTGGTCCAAAGTGCGTGACAAGAAGTTTTGTCATCTTGCCTCTAAGGAGCATTCTGGTTGTACTTCTTCCAAGTCAGATCTGTTCCTTCTTTTGGCAGTTCACCATACTTTCAATATTCTGCACCATGTTCAAATGCATCAGTTCTTGTTTGGTCTTCCTTATTCAATGTCCAACTGTCAGATGCATATGAAGTGATTGAAAAAGTCATTACTTGGGTTAGGTATACCTTAATCTTCAAAGTAACCTCCTTGCTTTTCAATATATATACATGTATTTCCAAACCATTTTATTAAGAGCTAATCCAGACATCAGAGGATTCCATGGTTCAATCACATAAAGCAGTATTATACAATTACTACCAAAATCAGTTTCAAAACATTTTTTTTTCCATTTTGAACTCCTTGATATTGGTTCTCCCTTACTCCCCCAACCCCACCCCACCGCCCACCACCTCCTCCAGCTTTTCAATATTTTGAAGAGGTCTTGTGCAGCAGATTCACCTAATGCAATGGGACATTTGATCTCTTGACTGCAGCTTCCACGAACATTGTGGATCCAAGAAAGATGAGATCCTTAACAACTTTAATCATTTCATCATCATCATAATGTTACTTATCGGTCCGGTTGTGAGGATTCTTGTTTTCTGCGCATGTTAAAGGCTCCAATCCTTGATTTTCATCAGCAAGTGCTTCAAGCCCTCTTCGCTTTCAGCATGCAGGGTTGTGTCATTGACATATTGCAAGTTGTTGTTAGTAAGCCTCCCTCCGATCCTGATGCCACATTCCTCATATAATCCAGCTTCATATACTGCAGAGTGAATAACTAGGGGGAAATGAATACAGCCCTGATGCGAAACTTTCCTGATTTTAAACCATGCAGTATTCCCTTGTTCTGTTCACACAACTGCCTCTTGATGAGGAACCTCTTGATACAGGCTCCTCATGAGCACAATGAAGTGTTCAGGAATTCCCATTCTTCTCAAGACTATCCATAGTTTGTTATGATCCACACAGTCAAATGCCTGGGCATAGTCAACGAAGCACAACGAAACATCTGTCTGGTATTCTCTGCTTTGAGCCAAGATCCATCTGACACCAGCAATGCTATGTCCCTTGTTCCACGTCCTCTTCTGGATCCAGCCTGAGCCTCTGGTGACTCAGTGTGCTGCTGCAGCCATTGTTCGGTGATCTTCAGCAAAATTGGACTTGCTTGCAGGACCAATGATATCGTTCCTTCGTTTGAGCCTTCTGTTGGGTCCCTTTCATTGGAATGGGTACAAATATGGCTCTCTTCCAGTCACATGGCCAGTAGTGGTCATCGAACTGCCCTAGCATAGATGAGGGAGTACTTCCAGTGCTTCATTAGCTTGTCGGAACATTTCAGTCTGTATTCCATCAACTCCTGGACCTTGTTTTTTGGCTCATGCTTTCAGTGCAGCTTGAACTCCTTTCTTCAGTATCATTGGTCCTTGCATGTGTGCTACCTCTAGAAATGGTTGAACGTTGAAAGTTCTTTTTGGTTCAGTGACTGCGTATTCTTCCCATTTTCTTTTGATGCTTCCCGCATCGTTCAATATTTTGCCCATAGAAGCTTACGGTATTACAACTCGAGGCTTGAATTTTTTTTGAGTTCTTTCAGTTTCAAATATGTTCAGTGATTTTCTGGCTCTATATCTTTGTACATTTCGTTGTAATATCTGACTTTGCCTTCTCGAGCTGCACTTGACATTTTCTGTTCAGTCCTTTGAGTCAGTTCTTACATTTGCCTGAGTTAACTCTGTGATTAAGAACAAGTTTCTGATCTCTTCTGACATTTATTGTGATCTTTTCTTTTTAAAAATCATGTTACTGGGGGCTCTTACAGCTCTTACCACAATCCATCCATCCATCCATTGTGACATGCACATTTGCACATTTGTTGCCATCATCATTTTCAAAACATTTTCTTTCTACTTGAGCCCTTGGTATCAGCTCCTCATTTTCCCCCTCTTTTCTTTCTTTCCTGTCGTTTAATGTCCTTCTCCTGTCTTCCTGTGTTATGTACTTGATGTCATCCCACACACAGCATGTCTTCTGTCATTAAATGCTTAATGCAGGCATCCTCAACTTCGGCCCGCGGGCCACATGCGGTCCTCCAAGGACTTTTATCCACCCTGCCGGGTGTTTTTGCCCCGTTTGTTTTTTTACTTCAAAATAAGATATGTGCAGTGTGCATAGGAATTTGTTCATAGTTTTTTTTAAAAACTATAGTCCGGCCCTCCAATGGGTCTGAGGGACAGTGAACTGGCCCCCTGTTTAAAAGTTTGAAGACCCCTGACTTAATGTATCAAATCTGTTCTCAAAATTCAAGTGGGATAGCCTTGAAGTTGTATTTTTGGCTCCTGTGGACTTGTTTTAATTTTCTTCAGCTTCAACCTGAACTTAAAATATGAGCAATTGATGTTCTATTTCACAGTTAGCTTAGCCTTTGGCTGATGCTTGGCTGCTCCATTGTCTCCACTCTCTCACTCACTCACTGCTATGAGGACAGGGTAGAACTTCTCCTATGGGTTTCTGAGACTGTACCTGTTTATAGGAGTAGAAACCCGAGGAGAGACGGGTGGTTTTGAACTGTTGACCTTGCAGGTTGACGCTCGAAGCATAACCGCTACGCCACCAGTGCTCCTGGTGTCTCTTCCCACAGATGTAGTCAATTTGATTTCTGTGTATTCCATCTGGAGGAGTCCACCTGTAGAGTCACCTTTTGTGTTGTTTAAAAAATGGTTTTTCGCTGTGAACAAGTTGTTGACCTAGCAAAATTCTGTCTTGCAATCTCCAGCTTCGTTTCTATCACCACGACCATATTTTCCCACTACTGTTCCTTCCTCTGACTCTGCAGCTTTTGTACTCCAATCACCGATAATTATTAATGCATCTTGATTGCATGTTTGATCAGTTTCAGGCTGAAGACTCTGGTAAAATTATTCCACTTCTTCACCACTAGCTTTTGTGGTTGGTGCAGACGTTTGAACAGTAGTTGCATTGACTGCATTTCCCTGTTTGTGGGTAGACATTCTCTTATCACAGATACAGTTGGACCTCAAGATAGACTTGAAATGTCCTTTTTGATGACACATGCAATGCCATTCCTCTAGATTGTGTCAGTCCTGGCACAGGAAACCATATGGTTTTCCGATTCGAAATGGCCAGTATGAGTCCGTTCCAGCTCACTAACACCTAGGAGACCAGTCGTTATGCGTTGCACTTCATTTTTAATGACTTCCAATTTTCCTAGATTCATACTCTGTCTCTTCCCTGTGCCGACTGCTAATTGATGTTTACAGCTGTTTCTTCTCCTCATCAGCAAATGAAGGTCGGAAGGCTTTACTCCATTTGTTATGTCCGCTCCACTCGAGAAGGCAGCTCTTCCTCAGTATCATATTTTTAGTGCCTTCCAATCTGAGAGAGACGCGCATCTTCTGGCATTCCCTCTGACAGTCTCCTACTTCCGCTCATTACGTTTCGGCAGCTGGCGGTGTTTCAATACCGTCGAGTTTTCCGTGGCTAATTCCGCAGAAGTGGGCAGCCTGTCCCTGTGTAGTCTTAGTCTGGAGCTCTGCTGAAACCTGTCCAGTCTGGGTGACCCTACTGATTTCGGAATGCCAGCGAGGTAGCTTCCAGTAGCACAGTGCCCCACACACACCACAGTACAACAACCAACAGACACGTGGTGGACTGGACCTAATAAAACTATTTTAAAGGAGGACAGAAGGGCTTGGGGGCAAGAGGAAGGGAGGGAAGGGCGGCAGATCTGCTCACTTCAGTCGGTTTGCAATTCCTCCCCCAACAGCCCTGTGCTGCGTTCCCACTTTGATAAAACCAAAACACAAGGGCTCCGAATTTGGAAATGACTTGCCCAAGTTCTTGGGGAACATTCACGTGGAATCTGACTTTGAATCCAGTTCAGAATTCATGGCCACTGAACTGGTCTCTCTAGATCTGCTTTTTGTGTGTGTGTGTTTTCACCAACATCACCATTGATCAAGGTCAGTTTTGCCTGTCAGTTGAGGATCTCCATTGAACATGGCCGAGGCCCCCCCCCTCCCAGGAGAGGGTCGAGTTCCACTCCCGCCTGACCTGCTCCAGCTGGTGTATGGGGCAAAGCTCAGTCTGTAGGTGGTGGAGGTGAGCCCAGAGCCCAGCTGCTGCAGCAGACATAATGAGGATTAGGGATGGGCTTTGCAGGCTTCCCTTTGAAGTTCCCAGCTTTTATCAGTGTCTGAACCTTAACATTATTTAGAGAGAGCTTTTATTACTGTCTGTGAGCTGGCCTCAGGTAGGTCTGCTGCTGCCAGGTACCAAGGGAGCCTTCCTGGGGCCCTAACCCGGCACCTTCACTTTGGGTTATGGGGGAAAGTTTTCAGGACTGAAGACTATACTTGGAATATTTTGGAAGAAGAATTGTTTGGTTTTAGTATCTTTTCTTTCTATCAGGAGGTGCATTTTAATTAAAAGGAGGGTTCATTAAAATATATATATATTTCTTTGTGTCTGACAGAAGCATTTGTGTTGTATTTCATAGTAGAGTAGCATCTGCTTCCTCTTTGTTGAAGAGAAATGCTATGTGGAGGACAAAGCTAAAGGGGA
>NW_022103904.1:26754193-26761961 GCF_000313985.2 Echinops telfairi | reverse complement strand
TATATATATATATTTATGCCATATCTAACCAAAGAGTGTAATTTATAGGACACAGAGTTCCCCAGGGGAAGAATCGGATGTCTTAAAGAGGTACAGAGTCCTCCAGCACCACCTGTCCTCGTGTGCAGCATCAAATTTACATTCTAACGTGGAACCGTCATTTCCTAGTCAGGGTCTTGTAGACTGTGGGGCATGTGCTCTGTGGGAAGACGTTTTCCGGATCTCGGGGCCTGAGTTAGAGTCTCTGGTACAAAGATTAATGAAAGGTTGGTGGTTTAGGTCTACCCAGAAACACCTTGGAAGAAAGGCCTGGCAATCTACTTCTCAAAAATCAACTCGTGAAACCGTTGGGCGCACAGTAGCGTCTAGCACACACATGGTCTCCATGTGTGGTAGTCAACTCAGTGACAGCTGAATGGTTGTCTGGGCTGGGATCGGCTCATCCAGCCCGACACTCTGCCACCCTGCCGCTTTAAGATAGCTGAATCCGAATGGTCCGTGCTATCTAGCTTTGTTTGTCTGGTGAAAGTAGAAATGCCTTGACTATCACTTTGTTGTGCCCTTGTTAAATATGTGCCTATAAGTCCCCAGCTATTTACTAATTGCATGAATGGATAGGAGACACCCAGCAAACATTTCCCAAGTGAATGATTGTAGTATATGTGATAGACTATCTATTCATTTTTTAAAATAATTATTGAAATTTTTGTAAAAGTTTACACGGCAAGTTAAATTCCCACTTAATGCTTTCCACATTTTTCTCCCATTCTGTTGAGAACCACCTATTGTCAGTCGGTGATGTAGCTGGGCACCATCTAGTTCACCTGGTCTCAGAGTAAATGAGATTGTGGCTGTGTGGACTTGTTTGCTTTCTAAACAAAAATTTTACCTTCTTATTGCTTGGGGGTAGAGAGACCTGTAGGGGCATCTTAGATGGCTGTGTAAGATAGACTTTCAAGTGTTACATTTTTTAATCATAAAGAAGCCTAGAGAAACTTAGCCCTCTCCATTGCTCCTCAGGTTTCCCTGACACTTGGATAATTAAGCCTGTGGCCTGTGGGATGTTTCCTTCTTTGGACTGTCGGGCATCTCTCTTACACAAAGGCCTACTTCTCTAAAAGGCACACATTAATGCTCCCAAGGCCCTCCCCTCTCTTTGTACTCCATTAGCTTTTTGTGTTCCATCTTATTATCCAGAGGGGGTGGGGGATCGCACTCAAAAATACTTTTGTATAATATAAGCTGAGTTGTTTTGCTGAGTTGAAGAGCTTGGCAGAATTTCTCTTTAAAAATCCCTCTTTTAGGGCTCCTGTGCCTTTCTATCGGGGGTCCCTACATGCACTTATGTGCTTATGACTGCTAACTGAAAGGTTGGCAGTCCTCAACCCGCCCAGAGGCACCGCTTGGTGTAGACCTGTTGATCTCCTTCAGAAAGCCCTCTGTCGGAGTACAAGTCTACCTGTACACGTGGGGTTGTGGTGAGTCAGACCTGACTTTTATTGGCATATACCGTATATACTCGTGTATAAGCCGAGTTTCTCAGCACATTTGTAATGCAGTTTCTGTGGTAAAATTAGGTGCGTTGGCTGATATTTTGGGTCGGCTTATGCTCAAGTGTATACGGTGATTCATGTAGTGGCATACGATTCAATAGTTCAATCCCATCAAGAAGAGTTGTACAGTTTTCACCACAATTTGTTTTAGAATATTCTCCTTACTCTTGAACCCTTCCATACTCCAAAGACCCATTAATCCAGGGACTGCCTCTACAGATTTACCTATCCTAGATTTCATATGCAGAAAAACATTAAAAAGAAAGCACAACTACAATAACAAAGTAAAACAGATAAAAACTTCAATGGAAAAGAAAGAAAATATTAAAATATTTAATATTAAAAACAAGAACACATTTAAATGGACCATAAGGGAGATCAGTTGATAGGGTGCTAAATTTTAACCTAACTGCATCTTCAGCAGTCTGCTTTCCAATACATTGTGTATGATAGGAAGGTTATTCACAACTCTGGTCCATGGTCAGAGGGGATTCACCAGGGGCTTAAGCCATGTGTATTTCCCCTTTGCTTTTTTTTTTTAAGATTAACCGGTCTCAGTGTAGGAACTGGCTGATCTCTTTGCTCCCCCTTGGGCCCACTGTCTTCTCCTAACAAAGGCCAGAGTGGCGTGACAGTGGCTGCTTGCTTGGCCTCTTAGCATCTCTACCTCAGCCAAAGTCGTTGAGCAACGTTGGGCCCCAAGTACTCCGTGGCAGGTTCTGGTGGATTTGGCTCCCTGTTGGCCCCCCTCACCACCTCACGTGGCATTCTGGGGGTTACCGGAAACCACCTCTTAGTCCATGACATTGTCATTGGGTGGTTTTTAGGTGCTGCCGCCCTGTTTTCTTGTCTTTTAAAGAATCCAGTTTAGATTTGAATGTCCAAGGAATGACTAATCGCTTGGACCTTGCTATATTCCTTTTTAGCTTTTTAGGAAATAGCTTTTATTGATTTTTGTTCCCCTTTTGTTTTAAAGTGATTCATGATTATTGCAGAAAACTTAGGAACTACACACAGGCAGAAAGAAGAAAATAAAAGCCACCTATGATTTTTAGGACATTTAGTCGTGTAGGATATAATCTTCCAGTGTGTGTATTTTAATTTTCAGAATGCGCTCATGCTATACATATGATCCAGGAGGCCTCCCCACCCAAAATGACAACAATGAAGCACTTGCTTTGCTTGTACAGTCTATGACTCAGATTTGCATTAGGTTGAATATTCTTCAGTCACTGTAAAGGTTTGCATGGTATTCTTTTGAACAAATAAAGCATCATTTATTGAAGCAGTGCCTACACCTGGGGGTTTCCTCACGTCCTCTCTCATAAAGAATGCTGTGGATAGTTTTGCGTCTTTCCTTAGGATACATTTGGTAGAAGGGACTGAACCACGGCTCACATTGGACCCAGCACACCCTCTCAAAGTATTCCATTTCAATGGTTACATTGCTTTCTAGAAACGCCGTGCATTTGAAAATGCCCTGTGAGTACTTCAGATCCCTCTTTCCAGAATGCCCCCACGTCTTGGTTGATGGATGGAGGGAGAGTGGCTGTCGGAGACAGCCCTCTGTGAAGGGCGGGGGAGAATTCGGGAGGATGGTGCTGCCTGCACAGCACAATGGTCACACTGAATGGCACTGAGCTGTGCATGAGAAGGTTATTGAAGTGGCAAATGTTTTATTACCTATATTTTTCCACCCACCAAGAAAGTCACTGGCCAGGAACAGGCCTCTGTAGGAGGCCCAGGGCACCAGCCACCTTGTGACAGCCAGCCCCTTGGTTTGCCGTGGGAGCTGGTGGCTCGAGCTGGCCTGTCTGCAGTTGCCCACCTTTGGAGGCAGCTGAGACTCTGCGGGCGGGAGGATTCTGGGAGCCTGCAGTCCATCAGGAGCTGACTTCTCCTTTTCTGTGGCCCTTCAGCCCCTTCTCAGCCGTCCCCTGGGGTGGGGGGGGAGGGATGAGGTCAGAGGGAATTACTGAGGAAGTAGCATTTGCTGAGGCTAAATCGAGCCTTCCTGTTCCTCCTTTTGCCTGGCTCTTCCTCATTGTCAGCGCCCTTCCTCTTCCTGGAGCCCCGCTTCGCTCCCCGACAGCACTCATTCTTCCCGGCAGTTTGTGGGGGCTCTGGGGGCCTTCTCTTCTCCTTAGCTTTTTCTCCCCTTGCCTCCCTCCGGCTGACACCGAGGCCAGTGCCCACTGTCTGGCCTGGGCACGTCCAAGGTGCTCACCGCCTCGGTTGGCTGGCTCCCCTCCCCCCAGGGCTATGGTCCCAGCTTTGCTGGCCCAGCTGAGCCCCCTCACTCAGGTCTGACAGGAAGATCCTGGGGGCTGCGGAGGCCTGGGCCCATCCCACCCCCCATCCCACCCCCTCCCCCGAGAGACCCAGCATGCCAACTGCTGCCCGTAGGAGTTACAGGAAACAAAAACACAAAACCCAGCCCCTCGGGATGAGGGATGGCTCGGATTTATATGATCCAGACTCGTGCTGGAAATGAGAGGCGCAGGTCGGGAGAGGGGGCCCCATGTTTCCCCTGGGGTGGGCTTTGTTTGAAAGCACCTTTTCCTTTTGCTCACAGTCGCGGAGAGCCTTCTCTCCTCTGTCATCTTAGCCCCCTTCCCCGCCACACCTCCGTCATCTGCCTAGTGGATGAGGTCTCTTACCCTGTTTCCCCAAGAGTAAGACATCCCCCGAAAATAAGACCTACTTACAGTTTTGCCTCTCATTGACATATAAGGCATCCCCCCAAAATAAGACCTCCCCGAAAATAAGGCCCCCCGAGGCTACCATAACTCTGGACTGTAGCGGTGGGCGCCGCAGCACAGCTCACTGTTGGCCGCAGTGCAGCTGGAGAAGACAGGAAGTGCAAGGTCTTTTTTAATAAAACAAGAAAACAATAAACAATAAATGTGTACTGTATTCTGCTTCGTGGAAAAACAAGACATCCCCTGAAAATAAGACCTAGAGCATCTTTGGGAGCAAAAATTAATATAAGACACTGTCTTATTTTCGGGGAAACAGAGAATTTTGCCCCTTGTCTCTTCTCTGCCCATTCTCCCCTCCCCACACCCTATGTGGGACACAGTCATGGAGTCTGTCCTCTGACAGCACTTGTCACTTTGCTTCCGCCAATTAAGATGGGAGGAGAACATGGCCCCGAGAAGGCCACATGTTGTGGGCAGCTTTGGTGGTGGCCTGTCACCCCACCTCTGCCCCAGCGAGCCCAACGTTGGCTCCAGTGTGTGTGCCGACTCCTGACCTGGCGTCCTCTTGTCCCCAGCCACTCCGGCCCCAGTGCTCTTTGTAGAACGGAAACTGTGCGGGACACAGAGAACTGGCCCCTTTCCCACGGATAGAAACCAGTCTCAAAGATGCCTCCCTGCTCACCTGGGCTCAGGTGAGAGGAGAGCGCCTCATTGCAAGCCTCTGGACCCAGGATCAGGGTAGCTAGGGTTCTCTGTTTTAGCTCACCGCGTCCTCACTCCATGAGCCACCCCTTCGCTGAGCCTTGGATTTAAGACCTGTCCCCACTCTGCTCTGGGCGTGTGCCGTGCTCAGTGGACCACAGGGCGGGAAAGCTGTCGGACAGGCCCGTGTGGTCACAATTGTTCTTTTCTCTTCCCATTCTCCCGTTGTCACCGTTTTGTTCCTTCATCTCTTCAACACTTATTTACTCAGCACCTCCCGTGCACCAGGTTCAGTGACATAACGGTGAGTGCCATGGGCCCTGTCTCCAGGGAGCTGTGGAGTCCGGGCTGACTTAGAGCCACCCTCCAGGACAGGGTAGAACTTTACATCCCACACTATTTTATTAGGAGCTAATCCAGACATCAACCATTCCATAGTTCAAAGTTTTAAATCTTCGCAGGAGTAGGTAGAAAGCCTCACCTTTTTTCTGACGAGCAGCTGGTGTTACCGAACTGCTGACTTTGTGGTAAGCAGCTCAGTGTGCAGCCCATGTATAAGCAGGAATAAGCAAGAGAACCTAGCTGAACGTGTGATGGAGGGCGGAGGGTGGGGGCGCAGGCCCAGGGAAGGCTGCTTGGAAGGGGTGGTGTTGAGCTGAGTAGAACAGGGGCTTTCCATCAGAGGGTCTGGAACGTGCAGGGGTAGAGGTGGATCAGGTTAGGGTGGTGGATGTAGAGGTGGACCTGGGCTGTGTCTAAAGCCTTGGACTTCATCGTGAAGCTTGGGGGGCCAGCAGTGGGTCTGCGTGAAGACAGCGCACCACGGAATCCCTGCGGCATGCCACAGGGATGTGAAGCTTGTGTTTTTCTTCAGTCCACAGGTGGAGATTCCCCTGGAAATGTTGATCTAATTGTTGAAAACCCCCTTAGAAATAATAACGGCGCTTTTCCTCCAAGTCTTATTTCACCTAAAATTTCTGGTCATCTGTTTATAGATCCTCATTTATGAAAGTGCTTTTCTTATGCTTAATCATGATTCTTAAAACGTAATGAGAAATGACCCCCACGTAAAATGTTCCCATTAGGCTGTGTCTTTGGGGAGAAGATGTGTGTCTTTTTGTTTGTTTGTTTTATGTGTGTCCTTAAAATGTATTTATAACGGCTTGGAAATGTCAGGCGCTCTGCAGAAATGTTGTATGAGGGCATGGCATCAGACTAGAGGTCCCAGAACCCAGCAGCAAGGGAGACGACGGAGAGCCAGTGTTTGTAGCCCGCCCGATACAGGCCAGGCCAGGTCCCGGGCTTTGGTATTAGTTGCCATCTGTTGATTCCACTCCATGGTGGCCTCACGGACCACAGAGCAGAGCGTCGCCTGGGCCTGTGTCGTCTTTACATTGTGAGTTAGCTGGAATCCGGTGTTACAACCACTGTGTATTCTGAAGGCCTTCCAACTCCAGGGGCCCGTCTTCCGGCGTTGTATCAGACTGACCATCTGCTGTGCTTCTCACTGGGGTTCTCACTGGTGACTTTTGGGAAGGAGATCACCAGACCTCTCTTCCTAGTCTGCCTGTGTCTAGAAACGGCTAAAATCTGGGCCACACAGCACACCCACTTGACAGATTGGTAGTGAGTACTGGGCTAGACCCCTCGACTTCAATGGCTGTGGGAGAATTAGCTTTTCTGCCCTGTGTTGCCTGTGCAGCGTCCTGGCTTACGTGTATGAAAGGGCAAGCCTCCCCGGAACATCCGCCTCCCCTTACTGCTCAGCCCTCCCAGCCGCACCCTGTCCCCTCGCTCACCCCTTCTCTGCTGCCTCTCCCTCAGCGCCTGCCCCAGGCTGCCTCCCAGTGAGCAGCCGCCCAGCAGGCTTGTAGCTCTCTGAAGTTTTCAGTTGTACAGGATGACCTACACCCTCTCCAGAGCGGGGGGACTAGGGGGTAGGTGGCAGGTGCTGGCCGATCATCCTAGTGAGCATTCACCACCTTGTCTGCTTCCTGAACTGGGGTTCGGCCAGAGTTCCTCTGGATTCAGATGCTCTCTGGCAGTTGACCTTGTGGGGGAAATGCAGTGTTTGGGGTGGTCCTGTGCGCACCACGCTGTCAAACTAAGCAGGGGAGACAAGAGCCGACACGAGTCGGTTGTAGCTGTCAGAGGTCACTGGCTGTTGCCCATCTACTTCCCCGCCCCTCCCTTCCCTCCGCTCTTTGATGGAAGAATGTTGGGTCGAAGTGGGGTGCATAGAGGGATAAGAGTGGTTCTGGGTCCCATTCCCCCTTGCCCCCCTGGAATATGTTTCTTTTCCAAAGGAGAGTGACTGTGGACCCCTCTCTGTGTCCCTGTGTACACCGTCTTCAAGTGTTGACATAAGTTTGGGTCCAAATCCAATTATTCCGCAAGTCCTTTGTAGTGGCTTCCTTAGCTCTGGCCTGGAGGGACATCTCAGGGACACTCTTGGAGCAGCCAAGCACTTCTGTCCCTCAACCTTAGGCAAATAAACATATAAAGAAATTTTATTATTAAAGTAGTGCACCTTATCTAGAAAATGTGATAATTACAGAAAGGGATAAAACCCAAGAGTAAGGCTGTTGGCCATAGAGTAGATGCCAACTCATAGCAGCCCTGGAGGACAGAGTGGAACCGCTCTGGAGGGCCGCCAAGGCCGCGGTCTGTAGCTAGAGTGTGACGGAAGAGCAGCCAGTGGCCTTGAACTGCTAGGAACTGTTTGCCATGCGTGTAATTCTTCACTAACTCCACCTGTGTGTTTTCTCAGTCTTTGTCTATGCATATATGTAAAGAGGCTGTATTTTAATG
>NW_022103904.1:26740696-26753895 GCF_000313985.2 Echinops telfairi | reverse complement strand
CTCATGAGCCCTTGATAATTTATAAATTATTATTTTGTCACAAAAACTTTCAAAAGGCACTTGGGCTCTGCAAATGGGCATGTGCCTTGCAAACATTTCTGTCAGCCACTAGTAACCAACTACCAGCACTCATGCTGTACCCACAACAGAAATTGTGCCAGTTGGCGTGGTTTTGGGTCACCATTCAGTAAATCCAACCAATGATTACTACAAATTTCAATAAACTAAAACTAAAATTTGATCACTTAAAAAAAACAAAACAATTCTTGAATTGCTACTGGGTCAAGGAGTAAAGAACATAGTGACATAGTTAGAAAGCATTCAAAATAGAATGCCTCTAAAAATGGTGGCCTCAGAGGGCCCCCAAGTTCAGAGGGAGAGAGGAGAGCCACCACCACCCCAAGGCTGACGTCGATGAGGGGTGGTCAGGCACACCACCACCCTACAACCTTTCAGTTCTTAAACCAGCTGCCCTTCCCACGGCACCATCTCCCTACTGGATTCCATCACCCTGCTGCAATGGCCGCTCAGAACTCACCGTGCTCACGTTTGTGAAATATCAGTTATTTCATCCTGTAGAGAGAAAGCCACAAGTGGGTGCCTTTAACAAATTCACGTTCTCAGTTTAGGAGACTCGCTCACTGCCCGTTTCTATCAAAGCAGTCCTCTGAAGAACAGGCATGCTTCTTGAGCTGAAGCATTGAGCATCTGCATCTATAAGCCAAGTCCAGTCCAGAGCAAACCATCAGATTGTTGCAATCTACATCGGTTCACAGTGTCAGACACCTTCCGCTCTTCATTCAGTGGAGTTCTGGTCATCTCATCAAGCTCCAGCACCAGATGTAGGCTTGGGCACACTCACATTTCCCTGCACTTCAGAGCAGCTAGCCCCTTGTCTCGCTCATCTGTGGTCTCCTGTAGGCTAGGTCAGTGATGCCAATGGAACATATCCAAACTCAGCCTGCCTCATCCTTGCTGTACTATCCCCGCTTCTGCTCATCAAATGGATCTAGGTGGTCACCCCAAGCAAGCGTACCAGTCTGTCTACCCACCAGTTCCCTTTAGTTTCCAGTTGTAGAGAGGGCTTCTTCTGATGGACGCTGGTCTTTCCTGATTCAGTGTACCCAAGACCATTTGCTTGCTTGAGAAATTCAAAAGGCAAAATGGCCTTTTATGTTTTCTTTCTTTCTGAGGTCCTTCCTTCAAATGCAAATCTCCTGCTCTTCCCGCAGTTCTGGGTGCGCCTGTATGTCTTTTCCAGTGCAAACTTACTGACTAGAAAGATCCATGGGTGACGTTTAAGGGTTCCACGTCTCTCAAACTCACCGCCATTGCTGGGTGTACTCCTGGCGACCCTATAGGACAGAGTAGAATTGCCCCCGTGGGCTTCTGAGACTCTCATGTTTTATGGGAGTAGAAAGCTTCATCTTTCTCTCCCAGAGTGGCGAGGTAAGCAGCCCAGCATGCAACCCACCGTGCCAACAGGACTCCCGAGTGTTCCACCTAAACCCCTCAACACTACACACAGGGCTACTGCATTCGAACCCACCACCTGTGCTACTTTTCAGACAAATCCCAGTCCTCATTTTAGCCTAGCCAATCAAGTATTGGTTGAAGGCAGAGGTACTGGCCAGCTCATCTATTATACACCTCCTCCTCAGTTCTCACTTGTTTCCTCATCTGACCTTTCAAATAATAGCAAATCTACTTAAATCATCTTAAAACCAGGTAAGGCGTGAGAGTGCCTTCCCAAGTCTGTGATTCCTCCCACCCCAGCCTTGTTCTCAGCCTTGGTTGCAAATAAAGTTAACAGAGGGACAAATAAAAACCTGACACTAGGTCTCAGGCCCTTCTCCTGCACAAGTGCTCCCTGGCCTCACCAGATCTCAGCTGGGCCTGCAGGCTCTGTAGCTCCAGGGGTGAGTAAGCCTAACTGTGATAACTGCCCGGAAACTTGCTGATGGCACTCCATGTCTCACTCTGTGGACCAGGAAGCCCCACACGCCATCTCTTTCGAGCTCCTGGTTCTGCTGCTGCTCCTTGTCATACTTGCCCACTGCTTTTTGCTAGTTGTGCTGCCTCTGGCATTACAGCTGTCTGTCTCCTGGGTGTAGGAGGTTCAGGTGCAGGGACCTGGGCTCTAAAGGACATGCGCTGCACCCAGCTTTTCTTTCTTGGTGGTAGTGACGTTTTCCCGTCTGCTTCTAGGTGGGCTCATTTTAAGCCAAGCAGGATGGCAAAACTGACCACACTGTTAGGGTCCACATAGGGCTGCGAACCACAAGGTCAGAATCACCAGTCTCTCTGAGAGAAAGATGGGGCTTCCCACTCTACCCTATCGGGTTGCTGTGCATAAGAATCAACTTGATGGGAGAGTTTTGAGCTGATGGCTACAATGTTTGGCATGCACCTAATAGGCACTACTAGTAAGCCACCCAATCTCCTTAGTGGACCATAGCAGCGTATTTACACAGCTCCACCTAATCATCTGATGGGGGTTACAAGACCATGGCAAGAAAAGCCATATAAAAGTGATCTGTCACATCACAGTGCCACAAAACCAGGCCAACAGGAAGCAGCTGGCACGATGCTTTTGTTATTTAAAGAGAGAATAAAAGAGAATGAGTCAGGCACTCAATCTGATAGCTTATAGGAAAATAAAATAAAGGAAGAGGAGTGGAGAAACATAGTAATAATAATAAAGGCAGAAATAAATCAATTAGAAAGTAGAAGCCCAGTGAAATTAGCAAATATATTCAAGAACCAATTCTGTTTTTAAACAATCAACTAGAGCCTAAGCTCTGGCAAGTCTTGGTGAGAAATGGAAGAAACATATGAAGGAACGAGAGAGGGGTAGAGCAGGAGATGAGAGGAGATTTCTACATGAGAGGAGATCCCTGCACAGCAAGGGCCTTCAAATGTAAAGTCTCAGTGGATGGAAATGTCTGCTGCTAATGGAGAACAAAACTTGAGATTACCATTGCTTTCCCTACCCAAAGAAGACGCTGGTCTCCGGTGTTTTTGCTGGTTAAAGACAGAGAGAGCTCGCCATTCTTTCCGTCAAACCAAATAAGCCTGATATTTAAACATGGCAACAACAACAACAAAACCATAGTAAAGAAAGAGAATGGTAGGTAGAAAATAGAATTCAATAATATATTAAACAAATCATCCACCGGAACCCAGTGGGGCAAAGAGGGAAGAATAGTCCATATTTGAAAAGCTAATCTAGTAGCTACATCACGCTAATGGGTTTAAGAAGTAAAACCGGAATGGTTTCAGTATATGTACAGGAAAATTGATTAAATTGAACAACCATTTCTACCTAATCAATACACACACACACACACACACAAGAATAGAAGGATGCGTTCTTAGAGTGATTTACAATGTCTATTTCAAACCAATAGCCTGTGTTGTAACAGAAAAACCCTGGAAGCCCTCTTGAAACTTGTAACAAAATGACACTGCCATCCTCGTCACTATGTACATTGTTTCAAATTTCCTAGTCAATCCTACAATCCAGCAACGGAAGTATGTAAATATTTTTGAGGGAGACAGATGATCCTTATTTGCTTAAGGCATTGTATACACACAGTATCCTGAAGAATGGACTGATACATGCAGAGAATCAGAGTTCAGAGAAGAGAGATTTGTAAGGATTCGAATGTTCCCTTTCCAGAAAGAGATGTCAGTGCTTCCAAATCAATTTCATATTCTTCCATTAAACATTCTAAAGGTTGCTGTTGTTAACATGACAAAAATCGCCGTGAAATTTACCTGAAGAACAAAAAGGGAAGAATGTCCAAGAAAACTTGGAAAAGGAAGGGGCCTTAAGGGGGGTCTTAATGAGCCCCTTGAAACAGAAAACCGTTGGTAAGCTTTACTAATTGACATTGTATAATGTACAGTTCTGGAGGGGGAGAGAGAAGCCAGGAGTATGGAAAAGAGGGCTCGGAAACAGCCCTTTGCCCCTAAGATCAATTCATGATCAATGAGATGTTACAAATTAATGAGTTTAGGGAGGGGAAGCTTCAATACACATAAGTAAATTTCCAGGCCATTTTAAAAGTTAAATATAAAACATGTAAAACAATAATGAAATAAAAATACAATAATGTGAATTTGAATGAGGGGGCTTCAGAATGTCTGTGGGAAAAAATTCCATTCTCTTTTCATTCCATTTTTTCCCCCTACAAACTTTCTGAAGTCCCTTCATACAACTAAAAGCAAATGCAATTGGTTTTTGTCAGCAGACTTGACTACATTAAAATATTGCAACTTTAAAATATGATTGCTACAGAACAATTGACACCCCCCCTCCAGAGAAGAAAATAATTAATTCAAAATAAAAGATGCAAAATGTTAATATTTTAATACTACAAAGATCCTATGTATTCTGGTTTTGTTTTGTTTTGTTTCTTGGTCTTTTGCTCTTTTTTTGGCATTCCAAAGTTTTATATTTCTACATAGTCATATACAATATATCTATTGCTACTTTGATCAATTTTTAAAATCATTTTATTGGGGGCTCATACAACTCTTATCACAATCCATACATACATCAATTGTGTATAGCACATTTATACATTCGTTGCCCTCATCATTCTCAAAACATTTGCTCTCCACTTAAGCCCTTGGCATCAGCTCCTCATTTTCCCACTCCCTCCCCGCTCCCTCCGCCATGAACCCTTGATAATTTATAAATTATTATTTTGTCATATCTTACACTGCCCAACGTCTCCCTTCACCCACTTTTCTGATGTCCATCCCCCAGGGAGGAGGTTATATGTAGATCCCTGTAATTGGTTCCCCCTTTCCACTCCACCCTCCCGGTATCGCCACTCTCACCACTGGCCCTGAAGGGATCATCTGTCCTGGATTCCCTGTGTTTCCAGTTCCTATCTGTACCAGTGTACATCCTCTGGTCTAGCCAGATTTGTAAGGTAGAATTGGGATCATGATAGTGGGTTGGGGAGGTGGTGGTGGGGAACCATTTAGGGACTAGAGGAAAGTTGCATGTTTCACGTAGGGGATGTCTAGTTGGTCTTTTGCTTTTTTAAAAACTCAGATCTGAACTTGGAAGACAGTGTGCCCAGACTCATATAATTAGCCTATAAACTGTACCTGACCCAAAGAAGTGCTGAGCGGGAAGCCCCATGAGGTCAGGGACCAGGTCAATTCACGGAATGACAGAGGATACATTGAATTGATATTGTTGAATAAACGAATGCAATGCAAACTTGTAAAAGGATGGTGCCATTTTTCACCTTTTAACTGAGCAAGGCTTATTATGGTCATTTCCCCTCTGCCTAGAGAGCAGTAGAAAGAGCCGTCCAGCAGACACCCATCCACCTGTGAGCGTGACCCAGTGCCATCTTTTCTGGACACCTTTTTTCACCTCCTGAACTATTTTGAAATCACCACGGTGGCGCTCTGGCTGCTAATCACAGTTGGCTATTCAAAACCACCAGCCATTCCTTGGGAGAAAGATGAGGCTGGCTGCCCCCTTAAAGATTTATAGTCTCGGATTCCTTATATAGGATCACTATGAGTGGGAAGAGATTCTGTGGTAGTGGGTTGATGATTTTGGTCATTTGAGGTACCTGGCAGAACACGCATCCCTTCTGCCCTGAGCACTTTCTCGGGCATGCGGAGTGTAAGCCGTCACCTAGAAGGGAAGTTTGTGCCGAGGGCAGGGCAGGTCTTGACACCACGCTCTGAGGATGCCCCTGCGACTTGCTCGGGTCTCTGTGAAGGCCTTTCAGACACACCATTGTGACCTGAGAAGTGGAGGGGACAAAATAAAGCACACACATATTGTATATCTGCATGTTTTCCCGATTATCAATTAATCCTCTCCTTACTTCTGTAAGGGATGATCTATGCCCATTTTACGGGACATTGAGGTTCAGAGAGGTTAAGTAACTTTCCCATGTTCACACACGGACATGATCCAACCCAGGCCTGTCACTTAAAATTACACATTTGCCTCTTGCCTTTAGCTTTGCTGTGCCTGATGTTTTGTGGGGCGGTGTGGACAAATTAGAGGTAACCGGCATGTCCTCCGGTGTGGGAACGGGTAGGCAAATGGTGCTCTGTGCACTCATGTGAGCGCTGTGATTATCGACACGGATGACTGGCTGTGAGCATGCCGCATGGAAAATTGCTGTGGCATCCAGTTAGGAGGCAAGAAGCAGGACGCCAGCCTGTCCACCCTGTGATCAGAAACAGCATGCAGAGGACCGCGAGAAATGCTCAAAAAGTAGTAGTGTTGAGATGGAGGGCTTTTTTTCCCCTTTTCCATTTTTCCCAAACTCTTTATATTATGTCATCTTATTATTTTTTATAAAGAAAATGTTTTAATTAGGAAAAGCTACTTCTACCCACATTATTGCTTTGTAAGGAGCTCTGATGATACCATGTATTCGGCATTGGGTGCAAGGCTAGTGGCTAGTGGTTCGACGCCACTAGCTGCCCCGTGGGAGGAATATGAGGCTTTATCTGCTCCCATGAAGAGTTGTAGCCTCAGAGATCAAAGGAGCAGTCTTGGTCCGTCCTGCCGGGACTGGGGTGGGTCCGAATTGACTCAGTAGCAGTGGCTGGGTGGGTTACAGCTTTGTACGTCCACGGAGGCAGGAAGCTAGGCTGTTTTAGCTTCCAGTGCCCAACCCCAAGCCTGGCATGTTATAAACAATAAGTGTGTGCTGGATGAGTGCCCGGTGGGAAATCTCTCAGAGGGGCTTGGCCGGTGAACATGCTGGCAGAGAGCTCCCATCAGTGGGTCTCCCTCAGAGCAAACACTTGTGACGTTGTAGGCTGGTGGCACAGTGTTTGGTGTTCAGCTGCTACCAGAAAGCGTGGTGGCTGGAGCCAATCATCCGCTCCGTGGGGAAAGACGTGGAGGCTGTGTCCATAAAGATTTCAGCCTTGGAAGGCTGATGGGCCACTCTGCCTAACAGGGTGAGATGAGTTAGAATCGACTCAACCTTAGATCAGGCTCTCCTGGTCCAACCAGCAAGACAAACACAGGCTCACTGTGAGGTGGAGGGGGCTACGTGCTGCTGAATCAGGCCTCAGCTCATGACAGCCCCGCGCACACCAGGGTGAAGCCCCACCAGGCCCTGCACCAGGCCCTCCTCTCCACCATAGCGTACTGATTGGACCCTTTGATCCCTAGGGTGTTGGTTGGCTGGTTTTCTGGTGCAGTCTGTTCCCTGTCATATGAATTAGCATGCAGACCACGACTGACTGACAGATGGGGGCTCCCATAAGGTCCATTGGCTGGGAGTCAAACCCTGCCTTCGTGCACGGAAGGCGTGAATTCTACCCCAGAGCTACCACTGCCCCCCCGTCACCAGGGCAGACAGTGTCAATGTGAACTATTTTACAACAAATACACCAACTCCAGTAAACAAACGCGCACACAGCGTTTTGGTTTTTATTGGGAATTAGGTGAAGGTTCACAGAGCAGATCGGTTTTTCACTCGATAGCTCACAGACATTTGTTTCATGCGCTGATTGCAGTCCCCACACGGTACAGCACTGCTCTTCCTCCCTGTGTGTCCGCTTTCCATTCCTCCTCCCTCCTTACCGCTTCTGAACAGTGTCCCTGGGGAGATGCCGCTCTTTCCTCTCACACGGTTGGTGCACCACCATAGTGGTAAACCTCCCTGTTGTTGGGCTGAATATTGACGATGTGTGGAGTGAGTTCATTTCCAGGCTTGGAGGGGGTGAACAATTTCATCACTCTCGACTCTCAGATTTTATGAAAGTGCTCATGTGAACAGTTAGTACTTATTGGATAGCTGCATCAGCGGTAGCAACTCTTATCATCTGCATGAGGAAACTGAGGCACAGAGGAAAGAAGCCCAGGTTCCTGAGCAACTATTGGTTTTGCTGAGGGCTGGAACTGCGGCAGCCCCCAAGCCTCCGGGATTTAATGTCGTCGTCTGTGAGCAGCAGCAGCAGATGTTAGTTGAGTTACATGCCAGGCTCTGAGCAGTCAGTCTAAACACTTTCTCCTCGAGATAACCGAGGGCTAGGGGAGCAGCCCTGTGGGGCTGGACGGGACTTACTAACTGGATGGGACTCACCGCTGGCTTCAGGTCACACACACCTAGCAGAAGTACAAAGCAAAGCGCACTGTCCAGGAGTCAGTTCTGACTCATAGCGACACTATAGAATGGCGGTTCTCAACCTGTGGGTCGTGACCCCTTTGGGGGTTCAATGACCCTTTCACAGGGGTCGCCTAAGACTGTCGGAAAACACATATCTCCGATGGTCTTATGAACCGAGACAATGCTCCTCTATCCGTCTCCAGGCGGGTGTGCCCACATGCAGAGGCGCCCACATACGAGTACCTGGCATGGAGACTGTTACCCATGCTACACCATGCTTCAAGACAACATTTCATTTATTTGTAATTAGAAATAAGTATTTCACAATATATAGTTACATATTGTTTTGGGGATTAATCACTATGCTTCAATTATGTTCAATGTGTAACAATGAAAATGCATTCTGCATGGGAGGGGGTGTGATGGGGGCATACAGAAAAAGAAAGAAAAGTACATATCCGATATTTATATGATGATTCACAACAGTAGCCAAATGACAGTTATGACGTAGCAACGAAAATCATTTTGTGGTTGGGGTCACACCTGTATGAAAGGGTCGCAGCATGAGGGAGGTTGAGAACCACTGTTCTAGAACAAAGTGGGACTGCCCTGGGCGGTTCCAGGACTTCAAGTGATCCTCAGCTTGCTCCCCTGGGTCGGCTGATGGTTTCAAACTGTTGACCTTGCAGTTAGCAGTCCAACTTGGACTCACTGTGCCACAAGGTTCCTAAAAGTACGAAGTGCCACAAAGTGAATTCTTTCGGGGTTTTCCCAATGACTTCAAGCCCTATGGTCTTGTCTTTTCCCGTTGTTTAAATAAGCATTTGAATCTGTGGTTTAGGCTCATTTCATGAGGCTGTGGACCTGTAGTTGGTAAGGAGTAGTTTTGCTCATACTTAAGAATACTTATGAATTTAATCCAATACATTGAATGGGATGAAGAAAAATCCGTGAGTGTAGCAGCTAGTGATAAACTCTGGGGATTGCATTGCACCGTGAGGAGGACGGAGAGAGGCCACCACCTGGGCGCCGATCAGAACCGCGGCCTTTCCTGTGGTCCCTACACCTGCTGAACCACAGATAGGTTGTGTGCCGTGTTTAAGAACCCACAGAAAGTTCTAGACAGCAAGAGTTCTGGGTACTGAACACCAGGCCTTTCCACAGCAGTTATCCCCAGAGAAGAAGGTTTTGTTTGCTTGTTTGGGCTTATTTTGCTGACGCCATGACCTAATTTTATGAGCGACTAATCACATCCCATTATGCCTGGTTCTTAGACGCTGAGAGCATCTTCAGAGGCCATAGGACGTAATCCCTGCTGGGAGCTTGTTAAAATGCAGCTAGCTGGGCCCAGCCATAAACTCTATGAGTCTGCGTGGGAACACACCTCCAGGTGGCTCCTGGAGATGTGGGTGCCAGGCTTGCTAGTGTTGCAGCTGGAGCCCCCTTGAACCGCTCGCTACAGTGGATTTCTGAGGTGAAGCCTGCAATGGTGGAACTGGGGTACAGAAACCAAAGCTGCTTTTTATTGGGAGGGACCCGATGGGACCGTGAACATGGTTCACGATCGCAAACTTTGCCAATTTCTCATTTGACAGAACATTTCTTTCAACCCCAGCTCCTTGTTGCTCAGCAGGCCACCAGCACTTAGACCATTTAAGAAATTTTAAATGTATATTCTGTTCTTAGGAGAGAAGAGAGGCAGGTGAGATGACCTTGGAAAATTAAATTGCCCCCAAAAGTGCCAATTAAGGATGGCTATTTGAAGTACTAAGGAAGAGCAAATTGGGGTCTCCTTTAACTTTGGCTAGAATTTTCACTAAGAGAAAAATTATAAATCTGCATTTAAAATTTAATGATAAGCCCTAGGGTAGCATTCTGAAGAAGCTCTGATGGCAGGCCCTGTAGGTTAGGCCTTGGGCTGCTACCTGCAAGGTTGGCGATTCAAAGCCCCCAACAGCACTGAGGGAGAAAGGCAGGGCTGCCTGCCCTGGGGAAGATTGACTGCCGTGGGTTCGGTGGCCTTGGCTGTGGTGCTTTGGGTTTTTTTACCGTGCATTCTTGAGTGTCCAGGAGTCCCTGGGTGTTGCTTACAGTTACCGGTTCAGTTGCTAACCAAAAGATTGGCAGTTTGCATCCACTTGAAAATCCTGATCTACTTCTGAAAAGCCTGCCATCGCAGCCCTATGGAACAATCACAAAACGCATCAAACCTGAACCCCAAACCCTGTGGATCATACATGGGATCGCCATGTGTAGCAATCAGCTTGGTGGCAACTGGTTAGGGTAATCTTGTTTTTTGTTTTCCAAGTAGCTATTCTACTCCAGATACCATTAATATTAAGATTTTACTTGGATTTGTTTCTCGGTCCACCTTTTTCCCTTGTGAGTGGGGGGATGGTTCCCAGAGCAGACCCATTTTCCATTCGACAACGCATCCGGTTTCCTTCCATGTCGCTGATTACAGGCCCCACAATGTCACGTGATTCATCCCACGTCCTCCTGTGTTGCTTGTCTCCATGCTGCCTGCTTCCCTAACCCGTCTGAACTTTGTCCCTGGGTAAGTGGTGTCCTTTGGATCTCAGTTGGTTAATTATTCTGAGTGTATGCCTCCTAGAGTTATTATTCCCCTCGTGGATCTCTCTACGGAGAAAGGCAGGGCTTTCTAGTCCTACTCTGTTCTAGAGGGCCGCATGAATTGGCATCAAATGATGACAGTGAGTGTGGATTTGGGTTGAGTTAGACCTGTCTGTGGTTTGGCTGAAATAGAGCCAGGGGAGTGAGTTCATCCAGATCTGAAGGGCAACTAAGGGACACAGGTTGTTTTGTTTTAGATCTTTAAAAAAAAAAAAAAATCATTGGGGGCTCGCACAACTCTTATCACAATCCATCCATCCAGTCATTGCGTCAAGCACATTTGTACATTTGTTGCCATCATGATTCTCAGAACATTTGCTTTCTACTTGAGCCCTTGGTATCAGCTCCTTATTTTTCCCCTCCATCTCCACCCCCCCCACACACACAAACCCTTGATAATTTATAAATTATTATTATTTTGTCATGTCTTACACTGTCCGACATCTCCCTTAACCTACTTTTCTGTTGTCTGTCCCCCAGGGAGGAGATTATATGTAGATCCTTGTAATCAGTTCCCTCTTTCTACCCCACCTTCCCTCCACCCTCCTGGTTTTGCCACTCTTACCACTGGTCCTGAGGGGTCCATCTGTCCTGGATTCCCTATGTTTCCAGTTCCTTGTGGGGGGAAGTGCCAGCCCCCCACAACTAATCACGGGTTCAGTAAGTGCAATTGTACGCTTAAGATACATAAAGAGTCATAGAGCATGAGAGAGATAGGAGAGAGAGTGAAATAAAGAAGTCAGATGCATTTCATGGTAGCATGCTCACCTCCTGGATGGCCATGATCTTACCAGCCAGGTCTTTGTACAGGCATCTGCCCAGGTAAGATGGGGCGGAGACCCGGCAGCTGGCTGGGGACCCGTTTTTTGCTAACCAAGGGTTATATCTACTTAGGGGGCCATGATTACAGGTAACCACACGCCGCAGGAAGGGGCAGTACAATAGGCATACAAGCAATAGGAGGGATAGGAGGGGGAGATACAATGGGCATAGGTGTAACAGGAAGGGGATGAGCTAGGGGTGTACACATGATAGGAAGAGGAGGGACTAGGGGGATACATGTGACAAGATGGGCAGACCCTAGACTTAATATGGCGGCGTAACCTTGGTCACCCTTGGATGGGCTTGACGTCTCTGGGGTCTCCTATAAGGAAACAGTCAACTACTATCCTTATCAGAAGAGAGTGGGCCCTACTTGTTATGGGATAAACAGTGGTGTCTGCTTGATCTGGTTGGCTGATAACCCTTAGGGAGAATAACCCTTGACCTACTTCTGTTGACCTCCAAGTGTATAGTCATCTGCCACGTGTAGCAAGCAGCTAAGTTCGGCATACATTTGGGGGAGACAACTTGGGAGAAATTTTTGTTTCCCACAGTGCCTATCTGTACTAGTGTACATCCTCTGGTCTAGCCGATTTGTAGGGTAGAATTGGGATCATGATAGCGGGGGCGTGGGGGTGGGAAGTATTTAAGAGCTAGAGGAAAGTTGTATGTTTCATCATTTTTTTAAGGTTTCAAAATATACATATATTTTAAAGACATGTAGCTTTACTGGACAATAGTTGCACACCACACACACTATTTTAAATCTTTATTTTTTAACAATGGGCTCGGGCATAAGAACAATGTTAAGGATTGTGCAGGACCATACGATGTTTCATTCTGTTGTACATGGGGTTACTTACGGTCAGAGCCAGCTCAATGGCACCTGTGATTTTTTCATTTAACTCTATTTAGTTTCAAATTAATAAACTGCTTTTGTTATTTAAGGCTGTATAATGCTCCATTGCACTGACCTCTCTCTAATGCCGACTGGTGAACATCCAGGCTGTTTTGACACTGGGATTGCAGACACTGCTAGAACAGAGGTTTTTCTGTACATGCCATTTCTGCACACACGTGAAGACACCTTTAAGGGATTCCTAGAGGCAGAGCTGCAGGACGGCTGTTTCCATGGGCTTTGATTATGGATCCAAAAAGGGAAAAAATCCTTCACAACTTCAATATGTCCAACTGTGAGCATTTTTGTTTTTGTTGTGGCATAATCCATCCTGAAGGTTGTAATCCTTGATCTTCATCAATTCAGGACGTCAAGTCCTCTCAGTAAGCAAAGTTGTGCCACCTGCGTATCACAGTCCTGGAGACACATTCTTTCTGGAGCCACATTCTTTCCATGGAGTTCAGGTTCTCGAGACTTATGCAGCATACAAACTGAGTGGATATGGTGAAAGGACCCAGCCTTGATGCACACCTTTTAAACCATTATTTTAGACCATGCAGGAGTCAGTCCCCTTGTTCTGTTTGAATGACAGCCGCTTTGTCTGTGTGCTGGCTCCATATAAGCAACATTAGTGTTCTAGAATTCCCATTCTTTTCATTGTTATTCATGGTTTGTTATGATCCACATAGCTGATGTTTCATCATTGTTACACTGCACCCTGACTG
>NW_022103904.1:26737633-26739009 GCF_000313985.2 Echinops telfairi | reverse complement strand
TTTTTTTATCAAAACCAGTAAATCTGGCCTCTTAAAAATGATTTTAAGGGATTCTTTTCACATTTTTTTCTGCTGCAGTACCCTGAACCTTCTAGGGTGACCCTGCACAAAGGTGGTAGCACAGCCAAGCACCGTCTAGTTCTTTGGTCTTAAGGGTGTGGAGGGGGAGGTTAGCCCATTAGCCATTGGACTGTTTTCCTTGGTCTTCCATTTTCTCAAGTGCTCTCTCCTCTGGATGGGGGAGAGGTCAATCTGTGCACCTTACCTGGTCTCTCCTCTCCCAAGTAGGATGTAGGTACTGCCTTTGTGGACTATCACTACACATTCCTAGGCTAATGCTGTGTGAGCCCTCCCCTGGGCTGTTTGTACAGTGTTACTCAGCCAGAGTCCCCCACTGCCCATGGAGCTCCTTTCTGATGACTCTCTCATAAATCGGTTCCAACATAAGTTGAAGGTATCTTTTTTTATGTTTCCATTGTTATTGCCTTTCATTATAATATTTATAAATCCTATGTTTATCATTGGGGTTGGAAACATTACATATAAACCTACAGGTATGTGTCAGTCCGGGTTGATTAGAGAACCAAATCCAGAGACACTCATATGTGTGTGAGGGAATTTTACATCCAAGAGCAATTGGACATTAAGAAAACAAACATCCCATCCCAGTCCAGATCAAGTCCATAAGTCCGATATTACCCCATATGTCAATACCAGTCCATAAATTCCTCTTTAGACTTATGCAGCCATGCCGTGGTGCTGAATGCAGGAAGATCACAGGCCAGTGGGTGGAAAGTCTTGCGGATGCAGTGCTGGTGCGGGTCTCCACATAGCCCCGCCAGTTGCAGGGCTCTGCTGCATAAGTGTCGCTCCATGTGGCTTGTCAGCAGAAAGGCAAAGCAGTGAGAGTCTCCTGCCTCCAGGGAGGAAGACAGGAGTTCCCAGAATCCTCAGGAGAAGGCCATGCCCACACGGAGACCTCATTGGCTATTGCCTGATTGACAGGCTAGACTCCACGCCTTTGCAAGTTGACAGGAGATTATGTAATTGCCACCAGGTATATTTTAATACTGCATACACAGACACAAAAACCAACACGCCGTAACAATTTACTCCAACAATGAAGAGTTGGACGCCATTGGCATGTTGTCAGTGTTGGTAATAACTCCACCTCCAGAAGGTTCTGGATGGGCTGAATTGCCCTGGGAATGGGAATGGCATTTCTAGTCAGAAAATTAGCAAAAGTAACCTGTACGGTTCTATGGTCTTTCTCTTTTTCTCTCTTCATATATTACATGAAGAATATATGGGACATCTCATTGCTCCCCTAATCTGCCCGTCGACTTCAGCAGAGCAGTCCCTGTTTGGGTCTGTGT
>NW_022103904.1:26731938-26736087 GCF_000313985.2 Echinops telfairi | reverse complement strand
GGGGGGTTCCCTTTGCACACCTGGCACCTGCCGTGGACTCTGGCCTCTTCCGTATTGAGCCCGAACAATTCTAAGCATGGGAATTGCAAGCCCTTGGGAAGGAACCTGCCTGCGCAGACCAGCAGGCCTGGTGGTGAGGCCCTGAGCACTGGACTCCAGGAGGATGGGCTGTCTGGTGGAAGGGGCGCTGGGGGGCCCTTAGGGTATGGCGACCGTACCCTAGTTACTGAGATGTGGGGTCCCCTGGCCTGCACCTCGGGCCCTGCTTGGGTAGTGGGTGTGAGTTGGGTCTGCAGCTTGAGCCCACCAGCGGCTCTGTGGATGAGAGCTGAGGCTTCCTACTCCGTAAAGAGTTCCGGTCTTGGAAACCCATTGGGGAAGTTCTGACCCTGTCCTGTAGGGTCGCTGAGTCCGCATCTGCTCCATGGCAGAGAGCTTGGTTTGGGTTTGGGCTGAACCCTGAGTGAAGGGCCTGGCAGTGGTGGGCATGGTGCGAGGGGGCTGGTTATGGAAGTGGAGGCTGGGCTGGGCATTGGCTAGTGGTCCTGGTGTGGGGCAGAATCCCCAGGCTCACACGGCAGGTGGCCCTGGTAAGTGGTGTGGGCATTTGTGGTCCTGGCCCTCTGGGGGCGGGGGTGGGTGGAGAGATTCACCAAGTGCCGCCCCCTCTCTCCCCGACCAGGCAAGTGGTTCAGGCTGGTTTCTCAGGGGCGGGCCTGTGGGCCGGTCACTCTGCGGCTGACGCTCACCACTGCTTGACCAGCTACACCTTGTAGTGTTCCTTCCCCCACAGACCTGGCTCTGAGGCAGGCCGGTAGGAAACCTGTACTTGCTGAGTCAACAGCGCCGGTGTTTGGTTAGCAAACACAGAGCCCGCTGGTCCGCGCCTTCCTGCTGCCGCCCTTCCAGCAAAAATGCCCTCGCAAAGGTCAGCCAGGCCCAGCTACATAATTTACAGGGCCCAGGGCACAAGGGAAGTGCCAGGCTCCTTGTTGTAATGATTGAGACTCTCAAGACGGCACAGAGGAGCAGGGCATTAAGCCCGGGGCTCCGGTGCCTCCACAGGTCACACACAGGATGCTGCTGGGTGGCAGCAGGGGGCTCTTCTGTGGGAGAGCAGGAACTTCCCATGCTGGTGCCCCCCACCCACCCCCTTTCCTCAAGGGCTAGAGTGAAAAGAGCTTCATTTTTCCCATTTATGCTTCTCTGCCCTGTTTCCCCTTTCGCTGTAGACTCTGAAAGTTTTGAGATGTTCCCTCCGGCCTTTTTTCTCTTTCTTCCCTCTTTTTCTTTCGATAGTTCCTCTCACCCTTCCTGTTGCTCCCCTCCTTCCCTTTCTCCCCCTCTGTTTTTCTCGCCCTCTTTCCTTTGCTTTTATCTCTAGGGACCCTTGCATGTGTGCCTGAGAACATTTCCACCCATTCCTTTGGGGGTTCCAGGATGGTAGGCACTATAAGGCCCTTGGGTTTGAGAGAGGAGGCTGCTAACTGCAAGGTCAGTAGTTCAAAACCACCTGCTGCTCCCGAGAAAGACGTCCTGTTCACGTTAAGAGCGGCAGTCTAAGAAACACACGAGGGCAGTTCTACCCTGTCCTAGAAGGTCGCTATGAATCGGTGGCGTCTCGCTGACAGTGAGTTTAGTGGGCTTAAGAGGCCTCCCCCTGAAGTGATCCAGGCAAGGGTCTTCTCCACCAAGGGAGACCCCTTTAGTGGCCTCTGGCCAGTGCCGTAGGACCCAGGACCCAGGAATCTAGGTAAGCACAGCTTCCTGATGCTTTCTTACTCATCTGTACTGAACAATTAAAGCTGTGGTACCAAACAAAATGTAAACAAGCATGAAACTGTTGGCTGTAGATTAGTAAGTAAGCACTAGTAAGCCTCTGCTTGCCTTGCTTCCAGGGTACCCCACTGAGCCTCTGCCTCTGCCTATTGGGAGCCAGGACTCGGTTCTCATTGTTAGCTCCCGGCACCCTCAGCTCCGTGCCACGTTCAGCCAACAGCCCTGCTGGCTGCGGTGCAAAGAAAGCCTGCTCCACTCTTCCTCGTGGCCGTGGCCATGCCACTGCGCCAGCCCTGGCCACAGACCTTGCTCTCTCCCCCAAGGAAGCAGCTTCACGGCAGGGCTGGACTGAAGCGGCTAAGCAGATAGGCAAAGGTCCAGGGGGATTCGCCCTCACCTTGCTGCCTGCTCCACCCCACCCCCAGGCCCTCTCCACACAGTTGCCAGAAAAATCTTCAAAACATAAATTGGGCCATGTTACCTCCCTACCTAAAACTCTCCTTGGGTTTCCTGAGAACGCATCCAGACCCATCATGAGGCCCGCAGAACCCATGGCCACCTTCTCCTCCAGCCACTCACCCTATTTACACATGTGAGCAGTTCTGCTCGGTGGGAGGGAAGTCAGTCCCCTGGCATGCTGAAGAGGCATTTGAATAGCACTGGAAGAATGCTAGGGCAAGGGCAAGGGCATTGGGAAGGCCGAGAGCCCTGGGGAGGAGCCTTCAGGGAGAGGATACTCAAGGGTTAGGCTGGAAGGTAGAAAGTTGAGCTGGTTCTCAGCTGTGACTGGGGAAGGAGGATTAGATGAATGGCCTGGTCCCCTGAGGCCACGGTTCTCCACCCGGTACACATTCAAACCACCTGAAGAGGTTTTTAAAGTTTTTTAACAAAGAGCCCAGCGACGTCTCTCAGATGGGCCCAGCCTGGGTGTAGTACAGTAGGGTTGAGCATCAGGGCCACCTGGCCAGGTATCCCTTGAGCTCTTTAGGAAAGTGGCAGGACCCGCCTGCCCTAGTATTGTTTCAGCTGGGGAAGCCTGCAGCTGGGAGGCAACGGGTCCTGTCTGGTGATGGGGAGCTGCCTTGGCCCTGCTGCCAGGGCAGAGTGAAACCATTGAGTCTGTACCAACTCGTGGTGGATTAAGCGGAGAGGGGAGTTTAGAGTCATTTGGCAGGAGCCTTGTTCAGCGGGGGAAAACAGCCTGCATGCTGTGCTTCCATATGGCTTTATGCTGAGGATTTCAAACCTGCAGAAAAGGGAATACCCTTCATCTGAATTCACCGATTGGTAATATCTTTCTGTGTTGGCTTTATTGTCCTCCCTTTCAAAATGGCTTTTGTTTTTCTTTTTAACGTTCTGTTGTGATTGGCCTACAAGTTTTCAGAACAAATTAACTTTCTGCTCAACGGTTCACACACCTTTTATTTGGACTGGATTGCAACGTCCCCTGGGTCACAGCGCGCTGTCCACTTCCTCCCTGTCCTCCCTGTTTCCATTCGTCCTCCCCTTCCTTCCCCTCCTGCCTTCTGAGCTTTGTCCTGGGCTAACGCTGCCCGCCGTGGAGTCTGTATGGCTGATTGTCCCACGAAGGGCAGGCCTTCCTGGCGGTCATGCCCACCTTACAGGCCTATTGTTTCCCTGACAGTTGATTCCTGGGCCGGGGCTGAGGGGATGGGGTGTTCAGTCCAGGCATGAAGGGTGTCTAAGGACCAAGCTTGGTCACTTTGTATCATTTCGAATTTTGTTTCTTGGTTTTCTCTCATTTGGTCTAGGATCTCCAAAATGTGACCCAATCGTAGTCATCAGTTGTGGTAGCCGGGTACCATCTACTTCTTCTGGTCTCAAGGTCATGGAGGCCGCAGTTCTCCCCACCACGTGCCTCTTTCATGGTTGTCTCTCTTCTTGGCTCTGGATGGGGAGGGCCCAATTGCCTCATCTCGGGCGGCGGCGGCTTACAAACACCCCCGCCCCCCCTGCTACTCATAACTTTGCCTCCTGCCTGCTTCTTTCAGATGGTTTTGCGTCATCATTTGAAAGTGAGTTACAGACCTGATGCAGCTTTAGCTCCCAATAATCGAGCAGCTGTCTCTTACAAGCAAGAGTGTCCCCTGCACACCGGAGGGACACACCGCCACCACAGCCTTCCCCACAAATTGCCATAATTCAATCATGAGATAAGGCAGTTTTGAAAATGGCCTCCCAAAATGTCTTTTATAACTTCTTTCTGGATTCAAGTAGGCTCATGTCTTGTATTTGGTTATTTGATATCTTTTTTTTTAATCAATTTATTGGGGCTCATAAAATTCATCACAATACATAGATCAATTGTGTAAAGCACATCTATACATTTGTTGCCCTCGTCATTCCCAA
>NW_022103904.1:26724732-26731236 GCF_000313985.2 Echinops telfairi | reverse complement strand
TCACTCAGTTCACAGCAAGCCTGACCCAGCATGCTCTTTATTCTGTGCATGGGATTCTGAGAGGCCAGGGCTGTGGCCAGGTCCAGGAGATGAGACAGGACCAGACCAGAACCCAGCTCTTCTGACCCCCGGCCGGAGCTTTCTCCACCTCACACTGCAGTGGCTGCTGGGAAATTCGCAGTGGCAGGCGGGTGACGTTGACACCTTTGCTGCTCGTAGCCCATTGTGAGTTACAGCAAACCCCCCTGTACTGCAGCCACAGGTGCTACAAGCTCTCCTGCGTGCTGGCCTGAGAATACAGACCACAGCAAGCTCATAGCATCCAAGCCACCCTGATGATGCCGCATCACGTTTAGGAGCTTTAGTGATTAAACTGAGGCATTGAGAGGTTGAAACTGCTTGTCCCGCCTCCAGTGGCCCCTGGGCTGCCATTGTGTCATTTTTCATCCTGCCACCTGCCTGTCAGCAGTCCCTGCCTCCGGCAGCTGCACCCCTTCCCTCTCCCGACCCCTCCCCCTAGTTCGCATCTGCCATGTCTTGGGAAGCCAGACCACCACACTTGTCAGAATGGCACCACGTGACATCCAGCGAGGGCCTCTCCCAGGGAGGGAAAACCCACGGCGACACTCGAGGGCCCCTGCAGACAGCGGCGTTCCAAGCACCCCCACGTCAGACTGGACCCCGGGCTTTGGGGAGCCTTCTCGTGTACTCTGCACCTCTCTGCTCTTTAGGGGTGTTTGAGATCCCTGGACAAGTGGGGTATTGCCGCTCTGGGTTTCAAGTGTGCAAGGCCTAGAAGAGGCCACCTCGCAGACATCACCAGTGGCTGGGGAGCCGTGTGCCTGCCTGAGGACAGGGGCTCTGTGGATGCAGGGCTGGACCATGTGGGAGTCCAGGCTGGTCCCCCACATCCACTGCCATCTAGTCCATTTCAACTCACAGCAACCCTACATAGGGTTTCCACGACTGTGAATCTTTACAGGCTCATCTTTCTCCCACAGAGAGGCCTGTGGCTTTGAACTTCCGGTGAGCAGCTCAACCAGACTTGGAGTGGAGGCCCACATTCCAGGCCCATGTGCCATGTAGACTGACCGCTCGGCCTTTCCCGGAGTAAGTTGTATTGACATTCGTTCCTGGCATCCACCTGGCCCCTGAGCGGTGCTAACCAAATGGCTGGCAGTCAAGTCTATTCAGAGGTGCCTTGGGAGCAAGACCTGGTAATCTATCCCAGAAAAAAAGTCATTGAACTCCCTACGGCGCCTGGTTCTACGTGACACACATGAAGTAGCTCTGGGTCGTAATTGACTAAAACGGTCACTTCCATCGGCTCCAATCACACCTGGTCTCCCTGTCTGAGGGTTCCACGGCCTTGGTCTCTGGGTCTCCTGATGCTTAGGATCTTGTTAAAACCACACACGGGTCTTTCCCCCAAGCTGCTCTCCTTCCGTCCCGCCCCATCTATTTGAGGAACCTTGGTCAGGAGGGAGTTGACAACGTTCTCGGGTTTCCGGCCAGTCCTCCCAGGGTAAGTCACGGCTGATACGGCATGGTCGGAATAGACCCACGTTGAAAAGTGGGCGAACTGGGATAGTAACTGGAACTTGAGAAATTAGGGGTCAAGCCCCGGGAATGGAGCACTTGGAAGAGCTGTGGGGAGCCTGCAGCGGGGCTGGATTCCTGCCAGGACTGTGGAGTTGGACACACACCCAGAGCGCTGGGTTCGGCCCCGTCTCTGAGCCTGGCCCTGGTGTCGACTGCGTGTCGCCTGTGTTCTAGCGAGGGATCAGCTTTCTAGCAAGTCTAATTTTTCTGTTCCGGTTCACCAACATTTTACAGATCCAGTCAGTTCAGGTGGCGGTATCTCAACCTGGAAGAACCAGCTTAGAGCATGGCGCCCCTGTTTTTTCTGGCCTTCGGAGTGGTCACAGTGTGACCGCGCTTCTGGTTGGCATGTTTACTTGTAGCTTTGTTGTTGCTGTTTATTTTGTTGTTGTTGCTGCTGTTGCTGTTTATCAAAGCAGTACCTATGCATCCTTTTAAAGTCAAATAAGCCCAAAGATGATTGAGCAGTAGGTCCTACCCCAGCTTCCTTAACCCTCATCAACCCTCTTAGTGCCTCCTCCTGCCTCTCACCTCCATATTTTGTAATGATATCTTTGTGTCACTGTGTGTTGATTTGCCAGTTTGGGATCCACAGTATGAATGAATATTCATCACTGCTGAGCCTAGCATTGAACTATGATTTCTTCTTTAAAAGAAGGAAAAAAAAACCTAACTGTTGCCTTTTTGTTTTCCCTCATCGAATTTACTTTTCTGGGCCTCTCTCTTGGGAGCCCTGATGGTGTCATTGGGCTGCCATCCACCAAGGTCAGCCAGCAGTTCCAAACGGCCGGCTGCCCTGCAGGAGAGAGATGAGGCTCTCTACTCCAGTAAAGAGCTACCATCTTGGGGCACAGGGGCAGGTCAGCCCTGTCCTGGAGAGCTGTTAGGGATCCACATGAACTCGATGGTAGTGAGTTTGAGTCTGGGGCCTATCGCTGCTTTGTTTCCCCCCCCCCCCCCCCCCAATGTACCAACACATCCGGAAAATACCTGTTGAAAGTTTCCTCTATCTGTTCATCGATCAATTCCTCTTTACCCCCTGCACAGGGGTGGATCACGAAACCTTTTTCAATGCAAATTAGAGGCAAGTTCACTTGAATCTGTGACCGTGATTCTCAGGCACCTCTTCTGAGAAGGCTTCCCCGCTTGACCCTGCCTGGCCCCCAAGGCAAGCCCTCCTGGCTGCTCCCAGGTTCCCCATCACCCGCACATGAAATTGGAAGGCTTGTGTCTTAGCCGGCACGCCTCTCACTCCGGGATTCTTGAGGGCAGGCTGTGTCTTGCTCACCTCTGCGTCCCTCAGAAGAGGCGGCACTGGCAAGCCGCTCTTGTGCGGGCCGTGGCGACTAGTCCAGCTTCCAGCCACTGCGTGTGACAGTAGAACTTTTTTTCCCCTTTTCTTTCTGTTTTTTTAATAGCCATTTTATTGGGAGCTTGTACAACTCTTAGCACAATCCATACATACATCTATGGTGTCAGGCACATTTGTACATTTGTTGCCATCATCATTTTTAAACATTTTCTTTCTACTTGAAACCTTACTATCAGCTCATTTTCCCCTTCCCCCATGCTCCCTCCCTAATGAAACCTTGCTAATTTATAACTTTTTTCCATGTCTTACACTGACCACTGTCTCCCTTCACCCTCTTTTCTGTTGTCCGTCCCCCTGACTGCAGAACTCTCAGGAGCCCTGATGGCACTCTGGACAATGGGCTGCTAACAGTCACGCCTGAATTTGGGGCAGCCACTGGGCAGGAGAAAGATGAGGCTGTAGACTTCTGCAAAGAAGCCCTAGAAGAGTCTAAATCAACACATGGCAGTGAGCTGGGTTTTAATCTTTGGGGGCAGGTCACCATCCCACTACCCCTGGCCTCTGGCACCCCGCGTGCGTGTGCTGGGGTTTGAATTTGTTGGCTTGAAATGCAGTCGCCATTGCTTGTGAGCTCCCAGTTCCCGATTCCTTTGTATTGTCCTGGTGCCTCTTCCCGCCCTGGAGCTTCCTTCCTGGATGGGTTTGAGACCTCCCGGAGCCTGTTTCTAGCCACAGCCTTTCCTTGGTGGAAACAGCAAAGGCAGGGTTTTCTGTCCCAAACCTGATGGCTCCCTCCCTGCCCTTCTCCTTTAGAGAAGCTTCAGGCATCTCAGGGCCGTGGGTGGGCCCGTCATTGCACAGCCCAGCCTGCCCCGCGGAGCTGTGCGGCAAGGCTCGATGGCTGCGTGAGGTTGGGACTGGCTCAGTCAATCAATCAATAAGCCAATCAGTCTCCTGCCACTCAGCCCCTCCGCTCCCAGGGATTTCTCATTACACTGCGTTTGAATGACCCCCAGGAAAGCAGCAGCGCCTGCATGAAGGTGACCCTGGTTCAGATTTTTCCCATGACTCACTGGGCACTGAGTGGAAGAGAGGGCGAGAAAGCAAGACAAAGAAAGGGGGCCAGGGAAGTCCACCTCTGCCCTCACATGAGGTGCTGTGTGCAGGCAGGCCTGCCATCTGTCTCCCCAGCTCAGCACTGGCCTGGCCCACAGTGGCTTTCCAGCACGTGGCTGACAGCTGACCCGCAAGAAGGCCAGCGTGGGAAGAAGTCCACATGTAGGCTTTTTCCAGAAGAGGGACTTCAGATTCCCTAATGCACCTTTTCCAGCGCTGGATGGAGGGTCTCGGGTGTATAAGGAAGCCGGAAAGTCGAGCTGCTGGGGTTAATTCCAAGCAAACACGTTTAAGTGCATCTCTGCCATCCGCCGGTGGCTGCAGACAAGCCCCCTCGATACACTTGTCTTAATCTCATTACGGCGTCTCCTTAAAGAAGGCCCCATCAAAACTGGCTTCCCAAGGGACCTGCCGGGCCAGTTCCACTCAAGGCCCAAGAGGTCAGCTCACCCAGTCCTGGCGCCTGTCTGTTGGGATTCCAAATGCGTCATCTTGATAGGTTGCCATGTGATGCACACAAGAGGACCAGTGGGTGCATTAGGATGTTTTAAGAATACGGGACATGGGACATAATAATAAATTATAAATTAGCAAGGGTTCACAAGGGTGGGAGGTGTGTGTGTGGTGGGAGGGGGAGCAATGAGCTGATACCAAGGGCTCAAGTAGAAAGAAAATGTTTTGAAAATGATGGCGGCAACATATGTACAAATACGCTTGACACAATGGATGTACGTATGGATGGTGCTAAGAGCTGTACGGGGCCCCCTAAAACAATAAGGGAAACGGAATCGATGAGAAAAAGGCTGGGAAGGCTGTACCGACGAGGTTATTGTTGGCCTTTTTTTCCCATCACCACCATGCACTTGCTCATTCTCTGATGGTTGCAGGGACTGTCCTAGGAGAATTTCTTTGGGAAACCTCGCTCCATTTGCCCTGCAGCCCTGATCTCTCCCTTCTGACTGCTTTTTGTCTCCCAGGCGTCAAGAAGATTTGAAAGGAAACGCAGTCTGAGCCCCTGGAGGCTGCCCACACTGCCCTTCCTATGTGTGCATCAAAGAGCATGGACTGGCGTCCCTGGGAACAGGTTAGGGAGCTGAAACAGCACCAATGAACGGCACCTTCACAGCCTTAGATCTTTTGTCAAACCAAAGGCCTTGGCAGTGTCTTCATTGCTAACCTCTTACCGGGGAGCATAAAACCCCAGGAAGAAGCCGGACGTTGGCTAATAAAGTCTTAACTCGGCGTGATAGACTGCTAGTGAACCTAGGTACATTCTGCGTGTGGGTCATCACCCGATGGCTCCTTCCAGACCCAGCCCCGTTCCTCTCCAGCGCCTCCTCTTGGAGTTGTACCTGATCTTAATCACTGGTTTTCATCCGAATCCACTGGGGAATGGGGGAGATTCTGCTCTTCTGTTTCTTGGCCAGGAATCAATTGCTCTCTTGATCCTGAAAGTCTCAGGAGAAGATGTTGCGAAGACGGCCACCGCACTCAGGAAGGTGGAGAAACGGACAGAAATTCACACTCTTCTGATCAGAAGCAATTCCCTTGGACTTACCCTGGTGTTTCTTGAAGTCTTTGGGACTTAGCTAGTGCAGGTGGGGACAAGCCCCAAAGGCCAACAGCGCCCCCTCCCTCATGAGAAGGGACACAGATGGACCGTCTGCTACCAGAGTAAGGGACTAAGTCCCCGCACCTTCCAGGAGCAGGGGCCAGGCCTCAGAGCAGCCCCCCAAGTGGACACCCACCCCAGGACCCATTCCAGACTGCGGTTCATTCCACTCATTTGTCGCGTGCCCAGCGCCTCCTGTGTGTGCCCCAGAGCAAGAGGACCAGTCACAAGGTCCCGGCGGCCGGCTGAGCCACCCCGGCCTCTGCTGCCCGCCAGCCACCTTCTGCTTGACTCAGACCCCTCCTTTGCCTCCCTACCTGGTAAGCTCCCTGCTCTCAGGGCAGAGCTGGAGAGACCAGAGAACCTCAGGCAGAGCTTCTCGTGAGACCAGTGGCCCTCACCCGGGACTGTATGGGGAAGACCACAGCCCGGCCCGCCTGAGCTGGGGGTAAAGCTGCTGCCGCCCACCCCCACCCCTCAGAAGAAGCGCTTCTCCTGTGGGTCTAGTGAGTTACAGGGGAAGCCTTCAACGCCGCCGTTAGAAGTTTCTCCAGAGGAACCGGAATGATTGTTTGTACTTTCGGGAATGGACTTCCAGTTCTCAGCCTCTCTCTCTTTCCAGAGGGAGAGGAGGAGCCAAGAAAGGTTTGCGTGGTTCCCACCGTGATTGACGCCTCCTGTGTATGGCGGGTCACCCCTGGGCTGTGCCTTTTCAAGGGCTTCTTTCCCCCCTGCCCGCCTGCATTCAGCCTTTCTTTCAAAGCCTCTGTCTTCCTCTCCCCCTGCCCCTTTGTATCTCCTCTTCCCTTCTGCCTTTCATTGCAAGTTCTCACCCTCTCCCTCGGGGACCCCCCCACCTTCT
>NW_022103904.1:26684896-26724590 GCF_000313985.2 Echinops telfairi | reverse complement strand
CACACACACTTTTTTTTTCCTCTTTGAATAGCACTCCTGTTTTCAGGGGCGGGACAGGCAGAAAGTCAGTCCCCGGGAGGAGAGGGAGGGTGTGACTGTTCTCAGCTTCTCCCTGGCTCTAAACGGGAGGGGGGGGACCCCTGTGCAAGAAAACTCTTTCCCTTTGAGCTCCAGCTTTGGGGGGGACGCTTGTGAGGAGGGCTCTGCTGGACGACCAGGACCTGGGACTCACAGGTCAGGCCATCGCTCTTGCCCAGAAATCTGGAACCGGTCACTGGGCTGGGCAGCACTGCAACTCGGCCCTGGAGACTGTCTCCTCCTCTGTCTCGCGCTTGGGCAGGACCCCGGCATCTCGGCCTGCTTTACTGGCCATGGGAGGGCCGGGAGCACAGCAGGCAGGGCTGAGCGTGAGGAGGAAGTGCCAATGCGTGGCCCCTCAGTGCGGCCTCTACACAGCTGGACAGTGACCAGGCTAGGGGCCTCTTGTCAGGTTGGCAAGCTGTGTTAACATGTCCAGTCTGACAGACATGATAGCCCCACACACAGTTCCGGAAACCCAAACACCAAACCCATTGCTGTCGACTCTTCGCGGCCCTACAGGGCAGGGTCGAGCAGCCCCCTAAGGCCCCCTAAGTCGTTGACCCCTGTAAAGAGTTACCATCTCGGAAGCCCACAGGGCAGCTCGACCCTGCCCTGTGGGCTGGCCCTGAGTCAGAGTCCACTCCACGGCCACGTCTGTCTGCTGAGGACCTGACCTTACGGGCCGTGGCGAGTGCTTGAACCAGGGTGCCACCCAGGCTCCTTGCGTCACTCAGAAGATCTTAAAATGCCACCTTGGCAGCACCTGGAACATTCTTTGGGCTTCCCCTGCATTATTGAAACAGTTGGACTCTTTCTCCGACAGCCTCTTTGTCTTGTGTCGAAATGAGCCTGGTGCCCCTCTCTGAGAGCTGGCGTGGCTCGTCAATCAGACACGTGCCTGGTAATCACGGTGATCCTGGTCAGCTCCTGTGTGCACAGCTCCTGGACGAGGGCTGTGGTCAGGACAGCCTGTTAGCCAGGGCCCACTGCTGCACGTGGTGGTACTGACCATGCCTACCCCTCCCGTAACGGCTTCCTCTTAGTCGATCATTGCTCACTTATGACCAGAATTCAAACTCCCCCCAATGACTTCACACATTCACGACACCACCTGGCAGGGCCCAAGGCCGAGGATGAGGCTGGAGAAAAGCCTTTGTGTTTGGTAAGGGGTTCAGCTGTGGTCTTTGAGGGGACCCCATGGCTTCAGTGGAGGAGACAGATGTTAGAGGTTGTGGGGTCTGAGCCCTCCTTTACGGGCTGGCAGCAGGCCTCGAGAGAAGGGGTACCACCAAGTGCGGGAAGCACTGGGGTAGGCCTCCATTAAGAGGAGCCCTGTGTTCAGGGGTGATTTTTCCCCTGGGGAGCGGGGGCTCAGGTTATAAATCTGGAAGGCCCTTCATATTTCCTCAGACCACAGGAAAGCATCAGTTCACCCCAAGTTCAGGGTCTGGTCCCAGCAGCCATGTTTGTTGTTGTTGGTGGGGTTGGGGGGCACAGGATCTCTATGGGAGAAGAGATCCTCCCTACCTGAGGGAGTAGGAGCCCCAGGATCCGCGTGCTGGGTACTGTGGAGTGAGGTTGCCAGGCCTAGAGGTGTAGGTCAGTGGGAGCCTTCAGAGGGCACAACTGGCTCTCTCTTCTCAGATGCCCAGCACAGTCCTGGCCCTTAGGAGGCACTCTGAGAATGTTGGTTGAAGCACAAATTGGCTTTGTCCTTACCTGATGGGGACCGGATGAAGTCCAGCCAAGTGCTGACTCTGGTGGCCCTGTGTGTGTCGAAGCGGAGCTGTGCTCTGGATTTGCCCTGGTGAACGAGACCCCTCCATCCTCCCAGAAAAGCCTGTATAATTCAAGGCCCCGTGCCCTGCCCCTAGGACACACGTCATGCAGGGGACTCAGGGCAGGAGTGTTATGTCCTCTCCAAGGGAAACTGGGTCAGGGTCCAAGCCACGTGTGGGGCAGGAGCATTAAGGAGCTGTGGTAAAACCCGACAGGTGTTCAGGTGTTCTGTTCAAAATGAGGACGGGGCTTGGGGCAACAGCAGCGCACAGCATCTAGGGCCCAGACGACAGTCCTCACCTTAGAGGTCCCTGACGTGACTCTAGGGGCAGTGCGCGGGTCAGCTCAGAGAGTGCTGGAGTGACGGAGGTGCATCCGAATCACCCAAAGGTGGTTTGTCCACGGAGAGGCAGGCATGTTGAGCACCTATGTGTGACCGGAGGTCTGGGGCTCAGAAGGGTTTGGAGGAAGGCTGTGTCCTTTCCCTGGCCCAGGTGATAAGCTCAGGTAGACGGAGGGTAAAGATAGCAGGGAGTGGGGTTTTCTGGGACATTTGGAAGGGATGGGGAGGTGACTGAGGGGGAGCAGGAATTACAGCCCTGCAGAGAACACCCAGAGCGGGAGTCTGTTCTCCGATGAGCCTGGGCTTCTCAGGAGACCCAGGAAGGTTAGCCAGGGGCCACCTGAAACCCAGAGGAAGCCATCAGAGAGGCAAGAGCATCCAGGCTGGCAGGCAGGTTTTTCCAGTTTGGGTAGCAACATCTCCTTAGACCTCAGTAAGGCTCTGTGGTTGCCTGGCTGGGAGGTGAGGGTGCATTGGGCTGAGGCTGAGAACCCCTCATTCCAAGCATGAAGGTGAGCAGGCTTCAGAGGCAGGCACGTGGCTGGGCCCCAGTCTCTGGGATGGCGTGGGGCTCAGTCGCCCTTCCCCAGCATTGGCATCAAGGAGTCCCACGGATTCTGGGTCCTCCGACAGCTTCCCTGGTGGCCCCAGAACATGGCCAGATTTCCAGCACACGCAACACTGTCCCAAGGGCAGTCCTCCAGGAAAGCAGGGGCTCTGTACCACCCCGGTTTGGTAAGGGGAGACCATCATACCCACCCGTGGGAAGGCGCAGAGGCAGGATTTGAACTCGGGGCTTCTGGACTCCAGCGTCAGGGCTCTAAGCCAGCCAGCGCTTCTCAAACAGTCTGTGTTTTCAACGATTCTTTCTGATCCTCGGCGGCAAGGACATTGTCCACCCTGATGGTATGTGAAACTTCAAAGACAAAAAAAAGAGCCAGCATTTGCGACCAGGCCCACTGGAAAGCACCTTCGCCTTCTCCGGGGCTCATCCTGTGTCTGGGGCCCAAGGGAGGGTCCCGAGTGGCGCTCTCCTCCCTGGAGCCCAGGGGCTCCCGTGCTGGGCTTTGGGGGAGCCAGCTTCACCTCCAGCAGCTCTGTCTGCCCTTCCACATGACGTGGCCGTCGTCCATCGGCACCCCTATGTGGTATTGACTACAGATATTTTTCATGACGAGAAGACTGTGCCAGGTATTTTGAAGCCCCAGGTGGGTCGAAAAGTTCACGGAAAAATCCCGTTATCTTTCAACTGCATTTTTTTTCTGTACATTTTTTTGAAGCACCCTCCCCCCATAGTAGAAATCGCCGTGGGATAAAGGAAATGATCATTTATCAAACGCCCGCCCCACGCCAGGCCTTTTCATTTTGATGCTCCCCCCAACCCATCCTGTTAGCCCCATCTTACAGTTGGAAAACCCTGAGGCTCTGAGCAGTGACTTGACTTGCTCTTGCCCACGACAGGGCCCACTGCCCTCTCCCCATCACAGTTGCATGGTGGGCTTCTCCTCTGTGTTCATGTCCCCCTAGCTGGACCGCAGACCCCGGCGGACACGTGGGTCCAGCCCCAGCCACTCTGAAAGCAGAACGGACTTGCTGCGGATGACAGCCTGTGTGGCCGCGTGCGTGCTGGTGTCGGAGGGTGCTCGCCAGCTGTGTGCCCCACCCCAGGGAACAGATGAAGGCATTACGTGAATGAGAGCAGCATTCCTAACTCTTCGCCTGGCATCGCCGTACTAGAGCGGGGTGTGTGGGTGACTGCAAAATGAACGTTGATTACAGCATCAGCTTCAGGAGGTGGGCCTCAGCCAAGGGCTCCGCTGGGAGGAACGCCAGGGATGACTCACACTGGCTGCCGTGAGGGAGGGAGGACGCAGGAGAGGGAGAGGGCTCGGAGGCCGGTCCACCCTCCTCACCTGCCTTGTGCGACCCGATTTCCCCTCTGTCCCCTTCGCTTCTCTTCTGTAGCTCGGGCCTGCAGCATGGGCTGGGCTCTCATGGGGTCCGGCTGGGTCTGATTGGGGTCTAGGGTCCGACCCAGCTCCTCCCAACCAAAGCCTTGTGCATCATTCTCGCCACTCAGCAGCTCCACGGGGGAGAACCATTGCTCCCGTGTTCCAGAAGGGGAGACGGAGGGCCAGTAATGGGTGATCAACAGGGCGGGTGTCCAGCTCCTCGGCCTGGGCCCCAGTGCCCCTATGCGGAGCCACACTGGTTTGTAAGCAAGCCCCAGAGGACAGGGAAGAATGGTCCCAAAGACAAAGCGCTTTGGTTGTGTGGATTTCCTGCCTGGGGCTCCGCACTACTGCTCCATGGTTACTTAGCCTGTCTGTTTCTCTTGTCCCTCCATCCTCCCTGCAGAGGGGGCTCTTGCTGCCCCGCCAGCAGCCAGCACCACCTGGGCCCCTGGAGTGGGTGATGGCCAGGTCACAATAGAATGCTATTCACTGCCTTCTAGTTGGTCCCCGACGTGCACAGTGGCTGGGGGCGCTGCCCAGTCCTGTGCTGGCCCCGCCGTCGCTTATAGGTTGGAGCCTCGGGGGTGTTCGTTGGCTGGTTTGGCGAAGGAGCTCGCCAAGCTTTTCTTCCTGGACTGGAAGCTCTGCGGAGACTCGATCGGCAACATTAATCAGCCCCACTCTGCACCAGCCTTGTGAACCAAACCCACTGGCTTCTCTTGTTGAGCTAAACGACCCGCAGGCATTTCAGTGGAGTTTGGGTTTTATTCTCGTGCGTGTCTGGGGAGCCTGGGCCCAGTCACTCGGCTCCTCTGGGTCTGGGCTCCCTCATCTGAGAAACGGGTTTACATATTCAGAGCAGGTGCATGGTTTCATCAGGTGCAGTGCCCGGCGGGAAGGCTGGGCTCGGTGGATGGATGTAGGGCCTTTTCAGCCACTGTCCCCTTTTTGCAGGTGAGGAGACTGAGCCCGGAGGTGGGACGAGAACAGGCCCAGTGCACTGGCGGCTCGGGCCCCTCTGCCTACCGCCGGCTGCACAGCGAGGGGCTGGCACTCCTGGTTTCTGCCCTGTCATTGCTGCTTTGTCCCTGCCAGGCCCTGCTCCTGGGCCATGGGACTCTGGACCAGCCAGAGCCCTGGTAGTGCTGGCACCTCTGTACACTCAGGGGTTCTGCTCTGTGACCTGGTGCATCCAGAGAACAGGGCCTTGCCACCCCAGGACTGAGGGAGCCACCGACAGCTCAGCCTCCAGTCCCTCACCCTGAAGGGTTCACAGCTACCGGGAGCCACCAGTTCACAGAGGCCGGGCGGGCAGTGTGCAAACAGCAGGGTCGTGGAGAGCATCAAGGGCAGCTGGAGAGGGGTCCTACACTGTTGTCAGACCACAGGTGTGTGGAACCGTAGAGCAACTTGCCCGGGTCTCTTTGCAAAGTGACCCAGGCCCCGCCTGTACCCTGGTGCCGCTTAGTGCTCACAAGTGGGCCTTGGCCGAAGGAGACCGTCCTCAGCTTTGGGAGCCCAGGGGGCCAACGTTGGTGATCATTCCCCACCCAGGGTGTGCTGTCTCAGGGGTCCCGGGCCCCAGCTGTGCCGCCACCTCTGGTGTACGGAGAGCGAGAGCCAACATGGGCCCTGTGGTTCCGAAAGCCCAGGGCCCCTGTCTTCTCCGCCGTGTGGCCTTTGTTCTCAGGGGACTTGGTACCATTTTCCACGAGTCCGTCCAGTCCCTTGTCACTTTGAAACTCGGGCCACATCCCTAATGGGCCAGCTTTGTTTTCTGTGCTCCGTGTCTGTTCTCGGGCCTTTGTTTCTCCTGTCGTTTCTGACCACTGCAGATGAAATGCAGAAATGTGGAGACCAGGGCTAGGGGACACCGTCCCCTCCCCGGAACACCGGAAGAAGGGGGGCAGAGGAGGGAAGGGCATGACTGTAAACTGACCCGTCCCCCCCTCTTCCTGACTGGGCTTCTCTGAGCTTCAGGTCCTCTCCTGTAACATGAAAATCTAGATGCTGGTCTGTCTGGGAGAGCCTCTCAGCGGGGCCTGGTCCACGGCACCAGCTCAGTGCGCGAGGCGACGGCGAGTCACCATGAAGTTGATGCAGACCCCTGGCCACCCTGTGTGTAACGGGGAATGGTGTGCGGGCCTGCGCCAGTGTCAGCCGTCTCCCTGAGCAGTCCCTTGCCGCGCTGGCCCTCTCTCCCGACATGTGCCTCTCGTCCAGTTGTCTTTTTTTTTAACTGTTTGATTTTCTATTTATTTATTTATAATCGTTTTATGAAGGGCTCATACAGCTCTTATCACAATCCATACGTCCATCGATTGTGTAAAGCACATTTGTACATTCATTGCCCCCAGTTGTCCTTTTTGGTAACTTATCTTTCTCTCACAGTGGGTACAAAGTGGGCCAAAGTTTCTAAGGAGCATTCTGGGAGCTGAAGGGAAGTAGAGACGTGCAGGCACCCTCAGCTCGGCCAGAAACTGTAAGGCTGAGGGTGCCTGGAGTCCCTCTGAGCCATGGTTCTCAGCCTTCCTAAGGCCGCGACCCTTTCATACAGTTCCTCATGTGGTGGGGACCCCCAACCATCAAATTATTTCGTTGCTACTTCATCACTGTCATTTTGCTACTGTTATGAATCGGGACTCTGCTGAAAGGGTCACTCGACCCTAAAGGGGTCACGACCTACAGGTTGAGAACTGCTGCCTCAGAGGCAGTTCAGGGTCACAGGAAAGCAGCGAATCTCGACCCCATGTTTGGAGCAAGGCAGCTGCGCACCCAGCACAGGTCACTGCCAGCCAGGAGCGGGCCCTTTCATTCGCCTAGGGCACAGGGGTGGGGAGGACTGGGGTTCCCTAGCGGGCACGGAATGCCTGCATCTCACAGATGGCGTGGGATTTCCAGGTCTGCTTATCTATGTCTAGCCCATGTTCTAGCCCCCGGTTGTTTCTCTACTGTTTCTCTGGCTTCTCCCCCCCCAGACCTGGGAAAGGCAGCCCAGTTCCCTGGCCACCGGTGAGCTCTCAACCCCTGGGCCCCGCCCACCAGTACTCAGGTGTGGAGGAGAGGGGCTGCCCATTGAGGGACCTGCCCCAGGTGACTGTGGGCAGCAGGCACTGCGCCAGGAAAGTCGGGGTGCATGAAGTGGGGGTCTCTTTTCCCTCCGTGCGTTTCTTTTTCTTTCTCTCTCTTTTTTGTCAAAGCTGGAGATAAATAACTGCTGCCCTGAGATGACAGGAGCACATGAGGAGATAAAAGGCGAGTCAGAGGGACTGAGAGGCCCAAGCAGAGGACGGAGGGGCGGGCGGGGATGAGGGGAGAGATGAAAGAGAAAAGAAAGAGATGAGATGGAGCGCAGGACTGAGAGGCAGAGGGAGCAAGCGGAGGAAGGGGTTGCCAGGGAAACGGGAGGAGGGAGGGATGGAGGGAGAGGGATATGGGATGGAGAAGGAGGGTGGAGGGCACACGGGGGAGGGGCCTGCCGTCTCAGGCTGGTGAGGGGGAAGGAGAGTGCCGAGGGGCCCTGGGTCAGCATCAGACCCCAGCATGGGGAAACTGAGGCAACCCTGACCAGGGCTGATCCAGGGAGCTGGCTGCCTCTCTCTGTTTCTGAGTTCTAGATACAAATGGTACATCACCACCATTCTGAGTTCTAGATACAAATGGTACATCACCACCACCACCCCGAGGGCTTCTCAGAGGTTAGCACTCGCTCGACCCCAGACCTGCACATGATCCTGATTCTTGCCTCTGCCCCTGGAACCTGTGAGCCGGAACTTATTTGTTTGTTACCTTGAGCTCTGGTGATCTTTGGGGCCAGCCGAGCATTCTTGTTGGGGCACAGGTGTGCTTCCTCTTTGCTTTTAGAGTTAGAAGAGGGAAGATGTGGAGCTTTGCAGAAACACCCCTGGGAAGAGGAATTGGTCCTGATGCTCAGAGAAAGAAAGTCCAGGCTCAGGGGTTTCCACCTGGCTGCTTGCCAAAGGCTCCATTCGGCAGGGGGTACCATACACACATACACACACACACACACACCACCTCTTTTTAATTTCTTCTTTGCCCTTGAACATGGGCATTTTAAAAGGGCAATAGTTCTTTCTAAATATGTACTCTGCCAGGGATGCAGTGGTGAGCAGACAAGGTCTCTGCCCCGTAGAGCCTATAATCTAACTGAGATGCTGGGTAATTGTACAAATTACCAGGTGATTGTACCGTCAGGCATCGCAATGAAGACCAGGCAGGAAATGCATAAAACTCCAATCTGCGTAGAACTCGGGGGACCAGGGAGGGATCAGGGAAGACCTCCTCAGGGTGCGATGCCTGGTTACAAAGCAGAAGGGTGAGGAACAAGGAAGGGCATCTGGGCCTAGGGAACAGCAGGAAACAAGATTCTGTGGGAGAATCTTGATCAAAAGGGAGAAAAATGCAGACCAGAACTCCAGATCTGCAGCTTGACGAATCCCTGAAATTGTTGCCCTGAGAAGAATCTTTGAACCGTAAGCCAGAAGTGTGTTGTGAGACAGTCCTCGTTAACCCAGACGACAGCGTTGCTGAAGGGCATCGGCCTGGGCCTGGGGCTCTTCTCACGGCACTGGCTGGGTGGGGTCAATGGGAAGCAGCCCTCGAGAGAGGTCCCCCTAAAAACTGAGGGGAGCGGGCTCATGTCTGTGGAGGAGGCGCCTCGGGAAAGGAGGGCACGAATGTTGGCTCCAGGAGCCTGAAAAATGTCATCGGCATCACTGACGTGCACGTGTGCAAACTGATGGATGGATGGATGCTCTGCCGTGCATGCTTTAACAGGGATGAATGAATACAGGAAGAGAGGAGAGCCTGGGGGTAGGGAGGTGGGCTGGGGGCCAGCAACTGGGGGGCTGTGAGCAGGGTGCCATGTGATGACCAGTGCGTGTGAGCACTCTCCCTTTTGGCTTGCTCTCTCCCTCTTGGCCCACTCCCTGGCCTTGGAGGACAAGGGGCCCAGATGAGGCAGAGGCCTGAGAGCTCCATGTGGTCCCAGGCAGCGGAGAGAGAGAAGTGCTTGGTTGGAGGCCTGGCAGGTCTGGGGAAAGCCCCAAGCCACCCTGGCACACTGGGCACAGTGTGAATCAAGGTTGACTATGCAGCAGCTAGCCTGCAGGTGGGTCGGAGAGGAGAAATCCTCGCTCTGCGCCCCCATCTCCACCACCGAGTGTGAGGTGCCCTCCGAATGGAAGAAAATGTCATTGGGACTCCGGCTCCTAGGTTCATCTCCATCTTGGGGGGTCAGGGTAGGGGTGCTTTGGGGCCTGTTTCCACCTCGGTAAGATGAAAGCATTGCATAGGAGGGGCCCCCAAGTTCCTTCCAGGCTTGCGGAGGTAGAATGGCCAGACCACCCTCATTTCAAGGGGAAGGGCCTTCACGGAGGCCACTGTCCTTCGTGAGACAGCCAAACTCCACAACCAAGCTCTGCTCCCTCCCTCTAGGAAAGGGCAAGCTCAGACTCCCGGGAGACAGGAGGACCCGTGGACCATGGCTTCTCGGAGTCTGGTGACCAGAGAGCACAGGCAGGACGTCTTCCTACCCTGGGCGTCCAGCATGAGTCCACAGCTATTTGGGCAGTCCAGCAGATGACCACCCCCGTCACCCCAGCCACAAGGGCCCACGTCACAGCATCTGCTTTCATGGGTCTGGGCGTTGGTCCTCTGAATGCATGCTGCCAGTTCTGGAGCCACATGGGAAGCAGGGAGAGAGGGAGCCTGTGAGGAGAAAAGCACGGACCTACCTCCCTGGCCACTCGACGCCTGCAGCCCCGGGAGGGAGGCAGCCCACCCCTGCACCTGCTACTGCATGGCTGTGGCTTGGGCAGAAGTGGAACTGTGTCCAGGAGCCCAGAGTGGGCACCAGCCTCCCCAGCTTTCGCTTCCTCTGTCCGGGGCTGTGAGCGGAGTTTACCTTCCAGGCCACCATGGGGAGGACCAAGGCGGGTGGGCAAGATGGGGTGCAGCCTGGGACTTCCTTCGCCACCCTCCCCACCTCAAAGCTCCCTGGCTCACCTCTCCTCTCTGGCCTCCAGATGTAGGGGCCTCGGGTCCCCAGGGACTCAGAGCCACAGCCAGTGACGGAGGCTAGAAGGTGAAGCAGGAACCACGTCTGGAGGATGTGAGTGCCAGACCCAGGAAGAGACTCAGCTTCCGACCTCCTCCGGCAGGACTCTCCAAACCAGAACCGGCCAGGCTTTAGGCGCCTCCTCCCTATGTCCCAGGGGCACCAGCCACCCTGCGCCCCTCTCCATTGCAGCCTCCTGCTCCCCACTGTCGCCAGGACCCTCCCCTGCTCCTCGAGGATCACCTGGCCATCCAGCTTCCAGGAGGCTCCTGGGCCCATTGAACAGATAAGAAAACCACACAGCAAATCGCTTCTCTGGCACAGTGGTAGGAACCCTAGTAGAATGGGGAACCAGTGAGGTGATAACAGGGAGTACTTGTGGGAGGGCTGGCCCCGCTGACCTGGGTGCGGGTGGGGTGACGCTGGGCCGACACACCAGTCCTGTCTTAGGCCGCCTCCAGTGTCATCTGCCAGCTCCCCTCCCCCTCTCTGCCTTTGTTTCTTGGCCTCCACAGCCTCCCTCCCTCCCTCCTTCCCTCCTTCCTTCCCTCCCTGCTCAATCAGGCTTCCGCCTCTCCCCCTTCCTTCCCTGCCTGTTCATTCCTCTTCTCCCTCTCCTGCCCACCCACTCTCCTTCCTGTGGCCTCCCTTCCCCCCACTCCCAGCACAAGTCTTTAAACTACAATCAGGCCTCTAACATTTACTCTCTCTCTGCCCTGGGGACCAAGGGTGCTAGTGGGAGGAGGAGCCCGGGCACCAGGCTCTGAGCTGAGCTGTCTGCAGCCTGCTCTCCTGGACGCTGACAGGCCCCACCCTGAGGAGGAGGGTCTGCCCAGGGACCTCAGCCCAGCCCTTGGCAAGAGCTGCTTGAAGGCATGGGGCTGGGCTGCCCTGGCACACAAGTGGCGCGCCCCTGGCAGGCCCTTCTGCCCCATGCAGCCCCAGGGCTGGAGCCTGGGGTGGGGTGGGAGACCAGGAAAGAGAGCCCCCTCACCCCCACCCTGCTGCCAGCCTCTGCCCCAGAAGCACAGGATGAACACAAGGTCCAGCCCAGGCCTCCCCAGCCCTTCCCCTGCCCACCTACAGGCATTGGTCCAGCAGGGAGGAAAGCAGGGCCCAGCAGGCAGACAGGTCAGGGCAGGCTTCCAGGAAGTGTCTGTACGCTCCCGCCTGGTCACCAAGGCACGAGTGTGATTGTCCTCAGGTGCCCCAGACCCTGCGTCTGCCTGTGGGCCTGACCAGCCAGCCAGAGCAGCCCAGGGCCGGCTCCCCATAACCTCGAGGCCAGCTGGGCAGCCCCCTGAAGAGATGGAGGTAAAGAGCCTGGAGCAGGCTGAGTGGGGGCCAGACAGGCTTAACCAGGCAATCCCAAACATTCATCGGCCTGGGAGAGAACACCCCCACAGGATGATCTGAGGATCAAATGCCCCACCTGGGACCTGCGGAGCACTCTCTAAGCAGAAGCTTAGCGGGCGCACCTGTCTGTGCCTGTGACGTGTTTTCTGTGCCCCCATCCGTGGGCACAAACCCCTCCAGAGCAAAGACTCTGGGCACCCCATTTACCCACCCCAAGCCCTGCCACAAAAGTACCGCTCCACTCCACAGCACCCCCACCAAACACCTTGCTGCCGGGAGGGTCCGTCCAGCTGGCCCTGCCAGGGTACACGGCGAGCTTGGTTTGCACCTGGTGCCCACTGCCATCCTTAGTGATGGCCGCTTTCGCTCTCGCTCGTAGGTCCATTTGGACAATAAATCACATGGTCACTCTTCCACAGCTGGCCGGCTTCCCTGGCGCCTCTACCTTCACGTTCCCGGGGTGGCGGCTGATGTTCACCCAAGTTGATGGCCGCCACTCTTCACAGGAGCAGGCCCTCGGTGGGGTCAGGCTGCTGTAACCCACAGTGCTGTTGGGCCACCTGCCTCAGGCACACTCTCCTCTGTGTACCGGGGAGGAAACTGAGGCTTGGGGACACACCCAGGGTCACATGGTGGTGCCTGGCTTTGCACCCCAGATTGTGTGCCAGGGACTTTCACAGGCTGTGCTGTGGGCGATCGGTTCCTCCAGGGCTGGTCGGGGTGCTCATCTCCAAAATGCTGAGCCCAGTGTTTGTGCAGAGCCACCAGGGACACGTGGGCTGCCGCCGGGGGCTGCATCACAGGCCGGCCACCATGGGGGCTAGCTCAGAAAACCCATGGCTGTGCTGGCTCTGGGAGAGCCATGCATATCTCTCATTGCTGGGACTGAAGTCTTTGCTGAATGAATGAATGAATGAATGAATGAATGCGTTCTCCGAGTCCCTGAGGCTGTCCTCCATCACTGAGGCGTTTGGAGGCTCTGGGACCTCAGTGGAGAAACCTCTCCTCTCTGTGGCTTTCCTCAGAGAAGGTTTTCTGGGCAGACGTGTAGTCCCGTTCTTCACATTTATGAGTAAAGGAAGACCGTGCACCTGTGTTAGGGCGCTTAGCAGCTGTTCTGTACGTCGATGTTCGGCCCCGTTTTGTGGATGGGGAAACCGAGGCTTTTTTTAAAAAAATAGAAATGGTTTTGCCTCATCACACAGCTAGTCCTGGTGCCACCAGGACTTGGGGCCAGACTGCCCAGGTGCGGATTCTGAAGGACGTAGCCTCCCTGGCCTGTTCCAGAGGGACCCCGAGCCCCGAGTCAAAGATTCCTTCAAGACCCCATTTTAAGCTGAATAGTTTAATCTTTAGTGTCTGTTTCAAGGAGGCTAATTCCTGTCTGGGGTATTTTTAGCCGGCCTCAGAAAGGGAAGGCTACCCTAGGCTGTGGGGGAGGCGGGCACTGGGGGCAGCTTGCGTGGGTTTCCTGAGGAAGGGCTGCCAGGGCCGGGCAGCCTCACTCGAGGACCCACCCTGGCCAGTCACTTCTCACGGTGGCACAGCCAGTCCTGGGGAACTGGGAGACCTGCAGGGGTGGTCCACACAAGTAGGCCAGGGAGGGGTGCCGGGGTGCCCAGGGACAGAGAGGAGCAGGAGGAGCCCATAGGGACAAGGAGAGGGCACCACAGGAAGAGGAAGCAGTGTCCACACAGGTGGGGGTGTCTAGAGCACTCGGGGGACTGATCTGTGTATCGATGCAGCTGGGACCCACAGAAAGGGAAGAGCCAGGTTTGGACCTGGATGAGTGTCTTCAGACACACCTGTGCTCACCGGAAGGTGAGGGGCGAGTATACCAGAGGGCGCAGCGGGAGAAAATCCTGGTCAACAGCCCCCGAGCATGGGAACTGTTCTGCCCATGTAAGTGAGGCTGCCACCGTGGGAGACAGTGGACAGCGGCTGGTTGGTGTCACGTTCAATGAGAGGCCACGGGTGTCCGGGTCAGCCCTCCTCGCGGACGGTGGTCCCCACAAAGGCCCTCCTTTCCAATCAGGTCTTTCTCACGAGGACCTCCAGTGTGCCAATTCACAAAAGGTGAATCACTGACAGGCGTCACTTTAGATATTAGATGGTAGCTGTCCACGAATCGAGAGCATGGGCCTGCTTGGATGGGCACTGGCTCCCAGGCGGGGCAAATACAGGGTGGCCAATATCTGAGATCCGCCTCCTGGTTGGATTTATTTTCTGATGTTGTTTTGTTGTGTGTTGAATGCCTCCCCATCCCCCCCAACACTCACACCAGTATTTTTCAAAAAGGGCCACCACGGACCCTGCCTCTGCAGAGATGGCCGTGGGGGCAGATGCAGGCCCTGTGTGATGTGTTGCGGGCGATGCACGGGGTCGGAGTAGATGGGTTTTGTGACTAGGAGAAGTTTTTTTGATTAGGGATTTTTCGAGGAACCCCAGAGAGCAGCTTGAGAACCACTGAACAAGTCCATCCTCCCGGCATTCAGGAGTGGGTGGTGGGGACAGGCTGACAAGGGCAGGACTTCCCCGAGCTGCTCCTTGTAACCACAAGCAGGGGTAGACAGCCGTTGGGCCCTCACACTCCCACCGCTGAGCGAGCCAGCCGTACTAATGGCCCCGTCTTCCTCCCACAGTGATGGCCTCCTAGCCGGCCGCCGCGGGATGGAGGGTTTCATGGACTCAGGGACGCAGACGGACGCCGTGGTGGTGCTGTCCTTGGCTCAGGCCGCCGTGCTGGGCCTGGTCTCGGAGAATGAGCTCTTTGGAGCCACGATAAGCGCTGATGCCTTCTACCCGGACCTGGTGCCCGAGCTGTCCGGGCCAGCCCTGGGGGACCCGGGACTGCCAGGCGCCGATGTCTACCAGCTGGCCTGCAACGGGCAGGCCCTGGAGGGGCCGGTGGAGGAGGAGGAGGTGCTGGAGGTGGAGGCCGCCTTCGAGAAGCACACCCGGCGGAAGACGCGGCCACCCGTGCGGCTGGTGCCCAAAGTCAAGTTTGAGAAGGTGGAGGAGGAGGAGCAGGAGGTGTACGAGGTGTCCGTGGCCGGAGATAACAAGGAGGCGGGGCCCCCAGACGCCCCTGCACAGGAGGCTGCCGGTGGCGAGGCCCTAGTTCAAAGCAGCTCCGTCAAGATGATTGACCTCAGCGCCTTCAGTCGCAAGCCCCGGACGCTCCGGCACCTGCCCCGGACCCCGCGGCCCGAGCTGGAGGTGGCCCCCTATGACCCTCACTTCCCTGGCCCGACCCTGGATAGTTACCCAGAGCCCAGCGTGGTGCTGCCCGGGGCCGAGCCCATGCCCGCTGAGTGTGGCTTCAAGCCGCCGCCCCTGAGTGACCCCGAGGCGCCCACCATGGAGTCCCCGGAGCCCGCGAAGCCGGAGCAGGGCTTCGTGTGGCAGGAGGCGGCTGAGCTCGAGGCGGACCCGGCGGGCTCGACGGTGGAGCGCCACAAGAAGGCGCAGCTGGACCGCCTGGACATCAACGTGCAGATCGACGACTCCTACCTGGTGGAGGCGGGCGACCGGCAGAAGCGCTGGCAGTGCCGCATGTGCGAGAAGTCGTACACGTCCAAGTACAACCTGGTGACGCACATCCTGGGCCACAACGGCATCAAGCCGCACTCGTGCCCGCACTGCGGCAAGCTCTTCAAACAGCCCAGCCACCTGCAGACGCACCTGCTGACGCACCAGGGCACGCGGCCCCACAAGTGCCAGGTGTGCCACAAGGCCTTCACGCAGACCAGCCACCTCAAGCGCCACATGCTGCTGCACTCGGAGGTCAAGCCCTACAGCTGCCACTTCTGCGGCCGCGGCTTCGCCTACCCCAGCGAGCTCAAGGCCCACGAGGTGAAGCACGAGAGCGGCCGCTGCCACGTCTGCGTGGAGTGCGGCCTGGACTTCTCCACCCTGACCCAGCTCAAGCGCCACCTGGCCTCCCACCAGGGCCCCACCCTCTACCAGTGCCTGGAGTGCGACAAGTCCTTCCACTACCGCAGCCAGCTGCAGAACCACATGCTGAAGCACCAGAACGTGAGGCCCTTCGTGTGCACCGAGTGCGGCATGGAGTTCAGCCAGATCCACCACCTCAAGCAGCACTCGCTCACCCACAAGGTAAGGCCCTGCAGAGCGGGAGCCGCCCCAGGACAGGGCTGGGGGCCGGGGTGGGGGTGTTACATGGACGGACACTCCCTTTTCTTATAGTTGGATGGATGTCCATTCGGACAGGTGTTTAAACAACAAAGAAAACGGTCCTTGAAATATGGCTCCTTACAATAGCGAAGCCCTGTTTATTCACCACCACCCCCTGGTTTAAATCCAGTGTTTAAAGAATCCCTGAAGGGCCTAAGGAATACGTCTGGAGAATCACTAGCGCCGCGCAAAAAGGAGCCCTGGTGGTGTGGGAGATGACGCGTCGGCCTGCCAACCACAGGTTGGTGGTTCAAAACGATAAGCCGCTCCGTGAGAGGAAGAAGAGGCTTTGTAATCCGTGACTTTTTAAACGGGGCCAGTTCACTGTCCCTCAGACCCGTTGGAGGGCCGACTATAGTTGTAAAAAAAACTATGAACAAATTCCTATGCACACTGCACATATCTTATTTTGAAGTTAAAAAACAAACGGGGCAAAAACACCCAGCGGGCCGGATAAACGTCCTCTGTGGGCCACATGTGGCCCGCGGGCCGTAGTTTGAGGACCCCTGACTTACTGTCTTGGACACCCTGAGGGGCAGTTCTCCCCGGTCCTGTAGGGGTGCTGTGAGTTGAAATCGGCGAGCGAGCGAGTTTGAAGCAGCCCGCCCTCCCTCTTTTACAGACGGGAGAACTGAGGCCGGAGAGTGGCCACAGGGCTCTGGGCAAAATGGTCAGAGGGCAAGAGGGCTGCCTGGCAGAAGCATCTGGAAACCCGGGACTTCACAGACGGCCCTTGGGCAAAAAGCTTCACCTACGAGGGTGCTCCAGAAGTGGATAGGGCAGTTCCTGTTTCATTTCCGGCGGCATAGATGTCGGGAAAAGCCTGTCTGGGGAAGGCGCTCGTGGTCCCCAGGACGTGGAGGAACTAGACGGAGGGCTTTGTGGAGACAGAACAGTGAGCAGCGCCGCTCCAACCCACCATATTCCTGTGCCAGCCATCACCCCTCTGCTGGTCTGTCCTGTGTGCCACGCCCTCCCTGGGGCCACTAGCCACCCAGCCTCCAGCCGCATCACCTCCTAAAGAGGCCTCCTGCCCAGGCACCTGGTGTGAGCTGACTCGGGAAGGGACCAGCGGTGGTGCTATGAGGCTGACAGGGGACACGGGCCAGCAGCAAGTTGTTTCGTAGGTTCTTGGCGGAGCGTTTGGAACTGATCACAGGAGCGGTGAGAAGCACAGAGGGTCTATAGAAGACAGGCGGCACAGAATTCCACACTTTCCTGGATTCCAGGAACCATTTACGGCTGGCTCTCACTCTGGCACTTGGCAGCCTCGAGGCTAGGTTACTTCTCCACAGCTGCACGTGTCTATGGGTTCCCTCAGTGATGCGCAGCGGGGCCCTAGTGAGACTCCAGGTCAAACGTAGGCCCTTCTGTCTCACAGTGGACACTCGAGCGAGTGGAGAAGCAACAGCCTGCCAGGCCAGGACTCCAGCTTTCCCCACCCCTGGGGACGGTTTCTGCAAGAGCCGAGGGCGGTTTGTACGTGTGATCATCTGTGTCTCCTCCAGCAGGCTCAGAGAAGCTGCCTAGAGCATAATAGTAAGAGGGATTCTGAAGCTGAATCTGGGCTCCGCAGTAAACCTTTATGAGTGATTATTGATGTCTGCAAGAGTGCAGGGTTATAGCCTGTATACTAAATGCTTGCCATATTTCTCCACTTGTGCTCAGTGTTAAAGAGACGAGTATTACTATCAAGAAAATTCAGAAAGCAAAGGCTGATGAAAATGAAAGTATTCCTTATCATCAACCTCAATTTGTACTCGAGTAAACTCCCCCCAGGTGCAGTGTGTCAAGTGGGCAAATGATACTGGGCACAGCCACTGGCCCGCAGGAATCCCTGCCCAGTGTGAGAAAGAGGCGGACTGAGGAACTGTTCAATCAAATTTGCATCGAACAAGCAGCTCTGACCATAGCGGACACGTGCCTGTCCCTCTGGGTCTCTGCTCGGTCCCTCACTCAGCAGAGGGAACAGGCCCAGCTTTCATCCTCAGACGTCAGTGAGGTGGACGCCCCGTGTGCACAGCGCCCTCTGCCGAGGGAAGGTGTCGATGAGGGGAAGCCTGGGCACTGTCCACACGAGGGTTTGCACCCGGGTCTGTGTCGTTTGGAACTTAAGTTCCCCAACTACTGTGCTCATTAAGACCCCTGCCAGGGAACCTGCTGGGGAGGAAACAAAGCCCTGGGCCCCATCCCAGGCACCCCCTCACTGCATGGGGATTTCCAGAGAGAGGGCTGGAAGCTGCAGTCATGAGGCCACAGGTGGGTCTCAGCAGGAAAGCGGATGAAATGCTCCCAGGGCGGCGTCAGTGGGCAGGCTCTCGGGACTTGAAAACTCTTAAAATGCCACCCAGCCCTGAAGGTTTGTGGTTCTGCCTGAGGTGGAGAGGAGCAAGCAGCCCTGCTGCCCCAACACGTTCTCCCCTTGTGATGCCTGGGGCAAAATGCCTACCGAGCAGTCGTGCACGGGCCGCTGGGAGCCAGGAGCGATGGCAACTGGCATTTTTTTGGAGCCAGTTTGGGTTTACAGAAAAAATAGTATGGCAAGTACAGAGTTCCCATCTCATCCCCACACGCGCGTGGCCCCCCAATAGCGTGTTACGTGAACGTGGTACATGTCACACAAATGAGGAGTCAGCACTAACAAGTCATGGCGAAGTAGAGGCCACGGTGTGATTTAGGCTTCCCTCCATGCTACAGCCCTGTTGATTTTGACACATGCCCAGTGGCCATCATGACAGTATCCTTCCCTGGGCACTACCTGTCCTCCCAGTGGCTTTCGATCAGTCATACTGGTTCAGAAATGACCCAGAGAGCTGTGCGTAGCACTGCAACCCTGACACCACCCCCAGGAGGGTCACTTCCTGTGGCCCTGACCCCTGGCCCCACCTCCGCAGGGCGTGAAGGAGTTCAAGTGTGAAGTCTGCGGCCGGGAGTTCACGCTGCAGGCCAACATGAAGCGGCACATGCTGATCCACACCAGTGTGCGGCCCTACCAATGCCACATCTGCTTCAAGACCTTCGTGCAGAAGCAGACCCTCAAGACCCACATGATTGTACACTCGCCCGTCAAGCCATTCAAATGCAAGGTACGGCGGGCAGGCCCCGTGTACGCCGGGCAGGCCCCCGTAAGGTGGCCTGGCCAGTGTGGCGCAAGGGGAGCCATGGGTGGCTGAAATGTTGTGTGGGCCCTGGGCATTGGCGTGGATGAGGTTGGGGTTCAAATCCTGGAAGCTGCTGAAGCTGTGCTTCTTGAATGCTGGGGAGGGACTGGGGGTCCCTGTACAGCCACAGTGAAAATGTCGGGCATCAGGCACGGCGCAGTCAGAGACCCGAGCCTGGGTTCTGCCAACTCCAAGGCAGGCCATGGGAACAGTGGCAAGGAGCACCTTGTTTCTCTCCCTCTCCAGCCTCTAGGGCCACATAGCAAAGAACCAAGTTAGCATTCTGCATAGAAAGTGGGATTCCCACCCAGCCGTGGCGGGGGTGGGGGTAGACCGAGGGCCCAGGGGGTGGGGCGGGCTCCCATGGGCTAATGACACCTGTTCGGTGTGTTCCAGGTGTGTGGGAAGTCCTTCAACCGCATGTACAACTTGCTGGGCCACATGCACCTGCATGCGGGCAGCAAGCCCTTCAAATGCCCTTACTGCTCTAGCAAGTTTAACCTCAAGGGCAACCTGAGCCGGCACATGAAGGTCAAGCATGGCGTCATGGACATCGGCCTGGACAGCCAAGGTGGGTGGGCCACACGTGGCGGCCGGGGCAGGAGCGGTCCCCTCACGGTGCACTCAGGAGCCTCCTGTCCAGCTGGGGAAGTGGGGAGGCTCACGAGGGGTACGGCGCAGGTCTGGAGAGGGGGGACCCTGGAGGGCCATTGTGCTGATAACGACGGGCTATTTATGTATTCTTCAAAAGACTTACGTGGGCTGACATAACAATAATAAAAAGAATCACTAATGGTTATTGAGTGCTAACTGTGTGCCAGGCTTTTATTAACTCATGTGATCCTCACCAAGAGGTGGGCTCGGTTGTCCTCCTTTGACAGATGCCGAAATTAAAGCTCAGAATGCTTAGTTCACTCGTGCCCAATTCAACACCCAGGAAGTAGTCAACATGTCATTTCACTGCAATTAAAGAGAGCATTGAAAAGCGGTGGGGGTGGGGGTGGGTGGTGGGTGGGTGAGGGGGAGTAGAAAGAGGGGATGGTAGCTGCAAAAGTAAGGGAGTCTGGTGAGGTCACCGTGCAAGAGCACCGTGGATGCCAAAGACGCGCTCTTGAGCTTCTTCCCAGCAGCCAAGGCAGAGAGCGTCAGACTCCCAGTCCCCCTGCGCCCAGTGCCTATCAGAGAGTAAGCCCTCAGTCAGGAGGGGGGGTTGGGGGGGGCGCTGCCATTAAGGTCTGGGAGAAGCTTCCAGAAAGAAACCTACACATCAGCCGTTGGTAGGTAGGAGTCATGGAGCTCTTGTGTGTTAGATTACCCAACAAGCCAGGTAAGCACAGGCTTACCTGAACCTGTTTCCCAGTCTCTCGTAAACAGTTTCTAATCTGTGGCGGACAAACGGGGATATGGCAAAAAGCATGTCTGCTGCAGATTAGCAGCCCGTGCTTGTCTTGTCAGAGGGCAACCACCCTGGGCTGTTTGTCATAAGCAAAGAGGTAGCCTGGCTCCTCAGTGCTGGTCAACACTGAGGAAAGGCCTCTCTGTCAGGCTCTGCCAGAGCCAACAGCCAGGCTCTCTGGCCTGGAGAAGGCCCTTCAAGGAGGGTCACTGAATGCCCGTTAGGATGGCTCCTTGTGCCCTTGGGGGCCACTTGACTTTCTGGTGCCCCATCTGAGCCACCTGGCCAGGAGCATGCCCTGAAATCAAGTCCACTTGACATATGGGCTCCACTGCTGGGGAAGGCGTGCAGTCCCCGACTTTGGTCTTGGAGCAGTTGCCTGGTGATGAATGGTCTAGGGCAGGGGTCCTCAGCTTTTTAAACAGATCTGTTGGAGGGCTGGACTATAGTTGAAAAAAAAAATTATGAACAAATTCCTGTGCACACTGCACATATCTTATTTTGAAGTAAAAAGACAAACGGGGCAAAAACACCTGGCGGGCTAGATAAATGTCCTCTGTGGGCAGCATGTGGCCCGCGGGCAGTAGTTTGAGGACACCTGGTCTAGGTGTTCTGACAAAAGTAGGTGCTCTCTTCTGTTTCGCATTTGTTTATTAAAGGTGCTCGGGAGAAAGATGGGCTGTATACTCCCCTAAGGAGTTACAATCACGGGCTGTTCTCCCATCCTGTGGGTCGCTATGAGTCAGCATCAACTCCATGACAGTGGGTTTGGGGTTTCTGTTTTTGTTTTTTTGGTGAGGGGGGCGGTATTAGAGGTGCCCCTGGTCTGGGAGGATGAGACACAGCTGGCTGCATACAAGTGCCCTCTCTAGCTTTGTGCTCCTTGAAACAAACGTAGGAGTTCTGACCACACTGGAATGACCTAGGGTCTTGTAGCCATGTAGACTCTCCGCCCTCCTTCAAAATAGGTCCCTAGGTGGTCTCTGTCCACAATGAAGTGCGGGAGGCCTGAACTAGGGCCACGGTGGGTCTCTGCCTTGAGCATTACGTAGGGGACCACACCACGGGGTTCCTGGTATAGTCGTTGGGACCCAAGAGCATGCGTCTCCAGGTGATGCTGCTGCTGCAGGCTCAGCACCCTCACTTAGAGGTCCCTCGATCCAGACTGCAGGACTGGCGCTCAAACTCAGCTGCCACGTGAGCATTGCCTGGGCCCTGGAAAATGCCTAGAGATTCCATTGCTGCTGATCTGCAGGGCGGGGAGATGTCACGCTTGCTATCAATTCCGTGGCAATCCCGTGTGCCAACGTAGAACTGAATGCCGTCGTTTCAAATGGCTGCGTTTTGCAAAGTCAAGTCTCCAGCCCTTTCTCCCTGGTGCTGGGGCAGGGACTCAAACCACCACCATTAAGTTAGGGGCCGAGAGTTTAGCCATTGACACGGATCCGCAGGGACTCTGACAGTTCTTTCAGCAGTTCTAGTGTAGAGCAGAGTCCGAGCGTCTTACTCTAAGAGGACCTGCCTCGCACCTGACCCACCAGGAGGACGAGGAGCAGAACGTGCCCTGTTGGAAATAACTAAAGCCATCAAAAGACTGCCCCTCCACACCTTGCTCTCATGGGAGGAAGGAGTGACTTGGGGGAGGGGGGGGAGGGCCTCTAAGGTACAAGCTCCCCCACGAACAATGACAAGCACCTTCATCATTTTGTTCTTGGAGAGTGGCGCAAGGGAACCACCAGGCAGGACATGTGGAGCGAGGAACCAGTCCTGTTAGGAATCCACACCCACCTCCCTACCATGGAGTCACTGCTGACTCCACCTGGCTCTAGAGGACAGGACAGGGTAGAACTTCCCTGCAGGTTTCTGAGTTAGAAACTGTCTGACATTTTAGGGGTGCAGAAAGCCCTTTCTCCCCAGAGGCCCACAGCTCAACATGTAATCACGATGCCACCGGGACTCCGGAGGAGACCTCTCCCTCCAGCAGTCTGCGGCAGACTGCTTTCTCCCAGGTGAGGGGGAGGGACAGGCTGGCCCTGGAATGGCTCTGGCTCCAGCCGGCCTGCCTCTCACCCAGCACCTGGATCTGGGAAGCCTAACCTTGACATTTATCCAGGAGGAAGGCACCATGCGTTCTCCGAAGACCTGCAAAAGCCATCCGACTCAAGGCAGCCCGCTGTCGTGGGCGGCTTGGAACAGAGCAGAACTGCCACTGGGAGGTTCCAGGGCCGTAACTCTTCGTGGGGGTAGAAAGAAGCCTGGTCTATCTCACTCCAAATGGCTGGTGGTTTCGAACTGCTGACCTTGTGGTTAGCAGCCCACCCATGTAACCCACTAAGCCTCTAGGTCGCTGAGTGGGAACCAACTTGAGGACAGGAGTCTGAGTAAGCGATGGCTGTCACTGGAGGTGGGTCAACAGACGGGACGGTTGTCCTGGTAGAAGACTCACTCCCTGTGGTCGGTGGTCAGCTGGGTGGGGCCACTAGAGTTAACACGTGTAAGTCAGGTCCGGGTATGGGGCAGGACCAGAGGTAGGACTTTTCCCTGGGTGCTTTCTTGAGCACCTTTTTCTAGTGAGTTGTCCAGTATGAGGGTGTGGCACTAGGATTTAAGACAGTTGGCAGCAAGCCTGGAGAGGGTGCCATGAGGCTTTGGGCACAAGCACAGATACTTCCTTCACACCGGCTTCAGCAATCAGGAAATTGGAGAAGCGGCCTAACACCCAGCCATCCTCAGAGCTGGCTGCTCAGCCACTCCACAATGGTGGCAGAGCCGGGTTGGGGTGGTGTCCTCATGGTCACAAAGCGGCTGCCAGTGTCAGCACACTGTGCTTCTTCCTGTACATTCAGTGAGGGACGGAGGAACCCACCTGCTCATGAGCCCATCCTGAACCACTCGCTGCCAAGAGGAGTGGGGTTCCCCTGAGGTCCCTGATCATCGATGGTTTTGCCGGCCTGTCCGTCCACCCTCAGCAGACAGGTCTGGAGACCTGTGTTCGTCACAGTTATGCAGGGGCAGCCATCCACAGACGCCCACACCAAAATGCCAGGAGTGCTGAGGTTTTAAAACCCTGCCTTTGACTTGCCAGGGACCAGCCCCTAACTGAGGTCTGCTTCCTCCCCAAAACACATCCCCATCTCCTCCTCAGCGCACTGCCGAGCCCGGCTCCCAGGATTCCCAGCCCGTGCACTGGTCCTTCTCCTGTAATTCACTGGAAGGCAGCCGGGCCTCCTGTGTTGGGCCACTAACCGCAAAGTCAGCAGTTCAAAACCACCAGCTGCTCCTTAGGAAAAAATGAAGCTTTCTACTCCTATCATGTTACCGGCTCGGAAACCCACCAGGGCAGCTCCACCCTGTCCTGTAGGGTCGCTATGGGTCGGGATGGACTGGGTGGTGGTGGGGTGTGGTTGGGAGTCTATACAGAAGCAGGTCACCAAGCCTTCTTTCTTCCCGGTGTCGTGGGTGGGTTCCAACAGGCAGCCTGTAGGCGGGGAGACAGTCAGGCTCAAACCATGACCACACACGTACACACAGCAGTAACTGCGTCCCGGCAGGGTTGCACTTCCCTCACGAGCGCTTACTCGCTTCAGGCACCTTTGGTAGCTTACCTGAGGTTTTTGTTTGTTCTCAGAGAGAGGAGGGCAGGAGGTGGGGAGCCCCTCGGCCTCCACTGTTTGGAGGCAGGCCAGCACAGGAGAAGCGCAGCCGCTCTGGAGCGCGGGCCCAGGCCGGTGCGTGCAGTGAGGGCCAAGGGAGAAGGCAGAGGGGCGTGGTGCCGCGGGCTCTCACTGACAAGGGTGTCTGAGGCTAACTGCCCACGAGGGCTTGGTGCCGTTGGGGGAGTCCCTGGGTGGCCCTTAGGTGGTGGTCCAAGCCCACCCTGAGGTGCCTTGGAAGACTGGCTGACCACCTGCTTCTGAAAAGCTGCAGCCTCAGAACCCCTGGGTGCTCACCCCTGCTCACGTGGGGTCCGGGTGACAGGGAGACTAAAGGACCACAGTGACCGGTGGAGGGGGTGGCAGTGGTGGTCCAGTGGCACATTCTCACCGTCTGCGCGGAAGACCTGGGTTCAGTTCCTGGCCAGGGCACCTCCGTGCTGCCACCCCCCTCATGTGTCAGCAGAGGCTGGTAGGTGGCTCTGATGCTGAACCGGTTTCAGCGTGCTGCCAGGACTAGGAAGAGAGGCCTGGCGCTCTAACTCAGAACATCAGCCGAGGAAAGCGGCATCGTATGACACCCCATCTGACCAATGGCCCTGGGAATGGCGCGGGGCCGGGTGGCATGTGGTTCCCTTTGGGCGTGGAGTTGCTGAACGTCAGTCAGTGGCCGCTAGCAGCAGTTCACAGGTGACTTAGGAGGCGCCAAGGGGCATCATCCGAAGAGGACTTTAAAGCCAAGCTTGCTGGGCTCCCGTGAGGGTCCCACCCCAAATACACAGCGGTTTCGGCGGTGGGTCCTGGTGGACCCATCTGAGGTGACTCCTGGGTTGGAAACCGTGGAAGGTTGCAGGGAACCCTCTGGAAGCTGTGGCTGGGAAATCTTGTCTTCAAACGATCTCCAGCTTCCCGAGGCAGGGGTGGCGGGCTACCCCAGGGAGGAGCCACGCAGGCTTAACTGTGCCCGCTCTCTTCGCAGACCCCATGATGGAGCTGACGGGCACCGACCCCTCGTTGCTCGACAGCCAGCAGATGGAGGACTTCCAGGAGAACGCCTACGCCTACGCAGGCGTGGACAGCAACACGGAGGCCAGCGTCCTCAGCGACCCGGCCTACTACAACGTGCTATAGCACGTGCGGCTGCCCCTGGGGGGTGGAGGTGGGGGGCAGCCAGGCACACTGCACAACACACCTGCAGCTGAGCAACAAGCTACTACCCCACTGCCCTGTGTCCCCCCACCCCACCCCACCTCTCAAGTTGTTTGTACCACTGGGGACTTTGAGACCAAATGGAAACTACTAGTGGCCTCCCTGTGAAGCAGGCCCAGCCTGAGGCTCCCGGGAAAGAGAGGGAGAACAGGGAGGCCCTTGGGTTGCTGCTGGGTGTGGGAGGGGAATGCTGATGGGGCCATGTTGTGAAGGATCACAAGGACACACAGCCTCTTTGGGGGTCTCCTCTCTCAGGCCCAGCAGCCAGTGCTGGCTCTTTGGGGGCCCTGGCCCCACTGACACTGGAGGATAAGTCACTTGAGCCATGCTTTGTTTGTCTTCATGGCCAACTCCTGCCTCTAGGGATGGCTGGCCTGTATTGGCCAGCACTGACCCCAAGCCTCCTCGGCCCTTGTGCTGTGAAAGGCCCCGCCTGGGGATCCTCTTCCCCACCCTGCCCCTGACAGCCAGGCAGGACACCCTGCCGTCTACCTCCAGGTGCCCCCACTCTCCTGAGCCAGGTGGAAGCGTGCGCTTGGCTCAGCCCCTGCCTGCAGAAAAGTGGGGTGTTGTACCCCCACCGGCAACATCCACGCCCCCAGAGGCCTGTGCCTGCCTGCTCTGTGTGAAAGTGCTTTTCCGACCCGCCCCCGCCCCACCACAGTCTCGTTCAGCAGCTTTGATCTCGTCTGGGTGCTGAGCTGGGGCAGCACACGGGGACCTCTGGCATGACCAGAGCAGACAGACTGATGGAGGCCCCTGAAGTGAGGGTGGGGCAGGACAAGAGGTGGGGGGCTGCCTCGGGAAGGCCAGGGACCACCTGTGGGGTGCGGGGGGGCCGGGACTAGGCAACAGTACTGACTAGCAAGTCTCTGTTTTGAGGCTGGAGATAGCCTACAGGCTCCGTGGGACGAGCAGATGTCAAAAGGAGAACGAAGACCATATCAAAGAAGAAAAAAACAATTTTTTTTTCTGAGCAATTGGGGGAATTTTGATGAAGTTAACTTATTGTTTGTTTGTTCTCTTTCCAATTCTGTTGCCCATTATCTCTCCTGATGGGGATGCATTTTCTTTTCCCAACCCCAGCTCTCTGCTGTGCTGTGCTGTGCCTGCTGAGTGCACCCCCCCACCTGGCTGCACACTGGCAGGAAGAGGCAGCCGGAGGCAGGCCCTCCGCCCCTGCAGCTCACCTCGCGGCTCCTCCTCCCTTCTGTTCTCCCGGCGCAGGAAATAGCACATTCAGGAACTCTAGGCACCAAGACCCTCTCACTCACACAAGGCGCCTCCTGAGGCTTCTGTGGGGTGGGAGGGCAGGCAGGGCCTCCCCCAAGGCACAGAGGATGGAAGCCTCCAGGTTCAGCCCAGAAACCAGGAGAAAGGCGACAGCTGGGGGAACCCATTTGAGAAGCAGCCACCCCCAGGCTGTCCCCATAAGTGAAGGGGCACACTGGGTCCCAGGTGGCCCCTTCTCTGCTGGAGCACATGCTGAGCAGCATGGGAAAGGGCCGGGGCTCATAGGAGCTTCTCCCTAGAGATGGCTCCCCAGACCCTGTGGCCACCGGCCTCCCTGGTGCCCACACGATGATCCTCAGGTGGCAGTGACTCCCCCTCCCCACTCCCCGTCACTGTAGAAGACCATTTTCTCCTGCTGAGCAGAAGGTATCACCCCCGCAAACTACCTCTTCCCACAATGTCTTTTTCCCCTGGTACCAAAAAGCACCCTGTACCTCCTGCTCCTCCCTCCTGCCAGCGCCATGGCCTTGGTCTTGGAAACGGAAGGGCAAAGGTCTGGTCTCCAGGGTGGGGCCTCTGCTCTCCTCGCCCCGCCCTGCCATCAGCCCTGGCCCTCTGTGAGGTTCTATACTTGAATGCCTGCCCCCTGCCCTGTGCCTTGGACCTAGGCAGAGCTACGAGAAGGCAACAGCACAACGATTTGCAAAGGGGGGGGGGGAATGTCTAGTCTTGGCAAGGCTCCTGTCCCCGCCCCTCCCCAACTTTTTCCAAAGAGGCACGCTGCCTCTCGGGTGACTTGGGAGACCCCTGGACAAATCCCACTCTAACTTATTTTGACGTGTATACAAACCAACTGTTTAGAAATTCCACTTGTGCAAAGCCCTACTGTGTTTTCATGTTCCTGTTTAAAAGAGAAGTTTACTTAGCAATAATTATAAATAAATGAATATTCTTTAGTGAGGTGACTGCCGTGCTTTTTCCACAGCCCTTGGGGAACAGGCCCTGTGTAACCTCCGGGAAGGAACCCACAGTGAGGCACCTCTCCCCAGGGGCCGGAGGGAACACAGACTCTGCTCTGGCCCAGGCACCCGCCAGGCCAGGGCCTCCTGCTCCAAGCCCCAGAGATGGGGGGTGTGGGCCAAGGCCCCTGAATTCCCACCACGCACAGAGAAGAGCCACCTTCCCCACCCACAGGTGCTGGGACAGACGCCAGCACACATGCTCGGCTGAAATCTGGGGTGCTGCCAGCCCGTTGCTGCTGACAGGCTGGAAGGAAGGGCAGGAAGCCAGGAGCTCCCTCCCAGGATGGGGGGCCTCCAGAGCCAGCGCTTTTCTGCCTCAAACCTGGGGGTTAACGGGATTAACCGCCAACAGGAAGGGGGCTTCGAGTATGGATGAGGGGAGGGTTTAGCTCTGCGGAAGCTACCCAGGAGTCTCCAGCAATGCTCCCCGGCCCTGGTCTCACCAACAGGACACCTGCCCCGCCCCACCCCCAAATTTGGGGAATGGGCTTGGGGTTGCCGTACCTTTACTTCATAAGGCAAACACACACAGCTCTTAGCCCAGGACCTTTCACTACGACCCCTCCGTGAAGGACGGCCCCTTCAAGGCACTATGCGCTGGGCTTCGGAACCACATTGCAACCATGCATGCTTCTCGAGTTTTGCCTCGGAACGGTGAAAATGAAACCCAAGTTTGGGAGCCACAAGCCTGGACTGCAGGACACAGCCCCACCCCAACCCCCCCACCTGCACCGGACTCGCAGCTACCGCCCCCACCCCCACCGAGCAGCCATAGTGGGGAGAACATTTTAGTACAGAGAACTGCGCAGCTAACGGCTTGGGGGACGTTCCGAAGGTCAAACAGGAAAAGTAATAATCGGGACCAATAGGGAAGTGATCAGGCCCCAGAGAGAGAAGATGGCTCCGCCGGCCACTTCCTGGGGAACACGGGTCACTGCTGCCTGCCCCCCTGGCCCCAGCGGTGTCCCCCTTAACTGGACAGGGGCCTGGGAGCAGGCTGCGGCAGCCGGGGGCATGTTAGTCTGTCCCCTTTGGACTCTTGTCAGCTCCTGCAGGGCCTCAGCCCCTGGGCCCCGCAGCCTCCTTCCCCTCAGGGACACACACAGCAGACAGTTTGTGAAGAGCGTTTAGTAGCTAACTCGGCACCACGTGCTCCACGGGCAGTGGAAGTTACAGTATGCGGGACAGACTGACTGGCTGAGGTAAAACACGACACTCCTGCCTCACGTCTCCATGAGGGGAAACACAGGGAGGCTTTTAAAAAATATCTCACTTATAAAAAATGTCCCCTACAAAGGCCTCGTGGGCAGGCTCCCTGGAGAGGAGCTGCGGGGCTCACCCTCCACTGCGGCCCAGTGGACCTGCCCGCGTGGCTCCATCGTGTCCACCGCAGTGGCCAGGGCAGCGCTCCCCCCTACTGCTTGCCCAGAGCTCTGTCCAGGTTGGTCTTGATGGTGTCCAGGAAGTCCGTGGTGTTCAGGAAGTGCTCGTTCAGCTTCACACTGCCGAGAGAACACCGTCGGGTCAGTGTGCGGTTGGCCTGGCCGGCCCAGAGCAGACTCCGAGTGTGGGTATCTGGGCGGCAGCCTCCTGCCCCGAGGGATGGGGCACACCCCGTGACAGGCCACAGGCACGGGCTACCTGTCGCCCACCGCTACGCCAGCAGGCCACAGCACACTTGCCAGGAACCTGGTAGGTAAAATCTGGCTTATGTCAACTCTGGCTAATGGTGCCCATGTATAGACTAGAACTGTGCCCCACGGGGGTTTCAGACCCACCAACCAGGAGCAGCCCAGGTCTGGGTTCCAGAAACTGTAGGTCCCTAACCAGAGCTGCCAGCCTCTCTTCAGAGCAGCCACCTTGCAGTTAGCAGCCCCGCACCTCACCCGCAGCACCACCCCAAGGATGCCAGGGGCTGGCGGGCAGAAGTGGATCACCAGGCCTTTTTTCTGAGGGCCCCCGAGTGGACTTGAACCTCTCCAAGCTTTCGGTTAGCAGACGAGGGCACGACCATTGGCATCCCAGATCTGCGGTGAGGCCTGTCTTTCCCAGGTCACTGGACAAGCGGTCCAAGCTCACTGAGGGAAAGACTTGGGAGCAGCCAATGGCAGCAAGAAGGACAAAGTTAAGGGCCCTCGTCTGGGAAGGTGGGGCCCGAGGCCTCTTCGGGAACATACACCTGTCCAAGGCCAGGCCCCGGCACTACGCTGACTTAGAGAGGGTCCTCTGGCCCCTTCCCACTCTGCCCAAGGCCCCGGCAGACCAGTGCCACCCCCGACCCGGCCGGGCCACGCACTTGCTGAGGCCGTGGATGCAGCCCGCCAAGTCCTTGGTCATGGCTCCACTCTCCACAGTCTGGACGCACACCTTCTCCAGGGTCTGGGCAAATCTGCAGGGGATGGGCCGGTGTGAGGGTGGAGCTGTGCGGAGTCCCGCCCACCCACCCGCCCTGGGCCTGCTCGGCCCCTCTCTCCACACTCACCTGATGAGGTCCTGGCTCCCGTCCAGCTTGCCCCGGTGCTCCAGGCCACGTGTCCAGGCAAAGATGCTGGCGATGGGGTTGGTACTGGTAGGCCGGCCCTAGGAGCAGGGATTGCAGGAGATTGAGACCCCCCCACCCCACCCCCAGGGGCCTGGCTAGTGAGGAGGCCAGTGGACATAGCTGCCAGCCTCTCCAGCCCTTCAGCACCCATGGGCTTTGGGCTCCACTCACCTTTTGGTGCTCCCGGTAGTGGCGGGTGACCGTCCCATGAGCAGCCTCTGCCTCAATGGTCTTTCCATCTGGGCAGACCAGCACGGAGGTCATCAGGCCCAGGGAGCCAAAGCCTGTCAGGCAGAGACCACTCTCAGTGCTGGGCCCCTCCCAGACCACCAAGAGGAGCCCTCCACCCCCAACCCCTCCCCAGGTGCTGTGGCTGTCTCAACCCCACACACTGTAACAGGGGGGCAAAGGCAGTTTCAGGCTTGTGCACCCTTGTTATGGGTCCTCAGCGCCCAGTACAGGGCAAGAGGGCACTTTCAGGTGACTGTCCCCACCTTCAGGCACCCTAGAACTTGTAACTTCCAGGGTCCAAGGTCCTCACTGCCCCCCTTATCCTGAGCTCTATCCAACCTGCAGGTCAGCCCATGCAGCCTGGCCCGCGACCAGGAGAAGCAGAAAGAACAGCCATCAGCCGTTTCACAGGGGTACCGCCCCTCGGCCACGTTAAAGGTGGTTCTGCAATGGCTCCCTTCTCGTCCCTCCAGGGACGGCACTTGCTCACAATCAGAGACTAGAGGGGTCCCTCCTGGGGGGTTTGGGGTTGGTGGGCACCACAAAGCCACAATGCCCACCCAGCTGCTGAGCACTGGACGAGCCTGCTCTGGGCCCACGGTCTCAGCAGAGGGGTCCGGGGCCCTGGCTCTCACACTCTGACCAGCCGTTGCTGAGCCCATGGAGATCCTTGGCATCTAGCTGTGAGGGCTGCCCGTGGCCTGGCCAGTGAGGACCAGCAGCAGGGCCCAGAGGTGGAGCATCACCAGGTGGGCCGTGGCCATGGGCATCCGCAGGCTCCCGTGCTCCAGAGGGCTGGGTGCAGTGTGGACAACAGCGTGGACTTGAACTCGTCCAGGAGCTTCCGTTTGAGGGGCTCTGTGTCTCCTGCTTCCTCAGCTCAGCGGTGGGCTCTGGTCATTTCTGGTCACACTCAGGCGGGAAACCTCTACTGGGCAGCAGGTCCTCAGTCACTTTCAGCAGACGGGGCTCTTGAGGGAAGCTGGGTGACAGTCACGCTTGTCCTCATGGCCCCCGGTAAGGCTTCCTGGGGAGCAGCTTGGTCTGTGGGGGCAGGAGGTGCCTGGTCCAAGGCGGTAGGGGGGAACGGGGGTGTCAGCTCATCTGCCAAGAGCCAGTAGCATCCTTGGGCAGCACAGGCGTCTTAGGCATGAAGCCACTGGGTGACGCTGATGCAAGATCTCCGAGGTGGACAAAGGGGTCCGGGTTATGTGGCTCGATCTGACTTGGGGAGGGGCCAGGCGGGGCTGCTGGCTGACTTCCAGAAGGGGAAGGGCGGGCGGGAGGGGGGCATCTGCAGCAGGCTTGGGAGCGGTTGTGGACACCAAAGTCTTGGCCCAGTTGTCCATCCTTGCAGGAGGCCGTTCTGATGGGTGGTCCCTCCCACCCAGGATATCCTTGCCAGAGGACAAGGGCAGGGCACTGAGGGCATTGGGCTGCAGCCGGCTTCGTGGCCTTGGGGGGTCCAATCCAGAACTTGGGGGTCCAACGAGATCCGGGTGGGAGCAGGTCTCTGCGTCTGAGTCGGCTGCCATCAGGACAGGGTGGAATACATCAGCAGCTGTGGCGGGGCCTCTAGCATGCTGAGGAGGGTGACTTAGGCTGAGAAAAGGCAGCAGTGAGGCCTCTCTGCCAGGCAGGTGGTCCTGGGGGGGAGGCACCAAGAGGCAGCTGGGCAGGTCGAGGTGGCTGCAGGAACCCTGGTCACCCCTTGTGAAGGGCTCTGGCCCCAGCCCTGGATCCGAGTGCAGCCCAGCAGGTCCATGCTGTCCTCCAGTGTAGGCTGCAGTGGCGGGGAGGGCATCCTGGCCGCAAACACCGAGTCTAGTCTTCACTCTCACACCTGCCAGTCACCAGTGGAGGAGGCCATGCTTCCTCTCCGGACAGCTGGTTCTCTCGGTCTTCCATCAGGGTGGGCGGGCCTTCGAGAGGGCTGTTTCAGACATCCATTTCTAGGTCTCTCCCTCTGAGCCCGGCCAGCATGTGGAGGGCACAGTGTATGTCCCAGTGCTCCGCAGCAAGTCTAACCCTGTGCTGGCCCTCGGGGTCAGGCTGCGCTCCCCACCTTCCCACGGGCTGTCCTGCTGCTACAGCCCTTTGGGGCACTGGGCTACATAGAGATGATTCACCAGAGGATAAAGATGTGTCTTTTCTCCTCTTTGGCAGGGACAGTGCAAGGAGAAGGGCCTTCACTCATTCAGTGATTCAACCAATATTGATTGAACACGTTTTACAGCCCAGCTCCCAGCTCTTGCTCTCGTGGACTGTACATTGGAGTTGAGGGTGGGATTTGATCAAACATGTCTGAAAAAAGTATAAGATATGGTGATCGTTTTTATGTCCACTTGGATGGGCCAGGATTCTCCCACGATACGATCTAACAAGCGTGGTCAACGCCATGATGGGATCTTCTGCGAAGCAGCCAGGCAGTTGTGGGGAGAATAGAGCTCCTTCACCTGGCCACAGCCTGGATGTGATGGAGGGCGGTTTCATGCAGCTGACATGGTTCATCGACCTCCTGACGATCCCAGGAGCCAGCAGTGGACCACCAACATGGGATTCACTCGGCAATCTTGTATTCACTCGGGTCTACGTCCACCAGCCTTTGGCCTCCTGCTTCATCTTCCTGCTCCCTGCTCTTCAGTCCCTGCTGCTGCAGGAGCCAGGAGAAGCCTGCAGCTGACATCTGGTGCACAGACTTGAACCCGTCTGAACTCACCCACTTCTATAGCTGTGTGAGCCATTTCTTGATATAGACCTCTGTCTACAGACATACACGTACTAGCATCATTGGTTCTGCCTCGCTCCAGAACCCAGGCTAGCACACAGTTATTGCTGCAACCATCAGTCTTCTTCGCAGGCAAGGGAACGGAGCCTGGTTGCTTGGTTAAAATCACAGCATCTTCAACAGTCAGGTTTTACCGGGCATTCAGGAAACACGTGACACAAAAATATATTTGTGTTTCATGACCCTGCCAGTAGCTTTTCCAATTAAGGATGAGAAGAGACTGCACAACATCTATGAAAAGTCGTCCAAGAAATTATGCCGGAGTCAGAACAGCCTGGTAATGGCGCACCAGATGCAGAGATCACTGGCACAGAATTAAAAATCTAAACACAAATCCTTCCACTTATGGAGAGACAGACCGTCTTCAGCGAGCCCAAGTCTATTAAATGGGGAAGAAATGGTGCCGGCAAAATTATATGTAGAAAAATGAAACAGAACCCATACCTCATACCATGCACCAAAACCAACTTGCAATGAATCAAAGACCCCAGTGTGAAACCTGTAGATCATACAGTGTAAACCATAAAGGTCATAGAATTAACAAAGAGGGACAACGCTAGGGGTGTGAATAAAAATACCAAACATAACTGAAAATGCACAAACAGCAGAAGATGAACTAGACAGAGAGACCCTCCTAAGACTAAATCCTTAGCTCATCAAGATTTCTCCAAAAGAGTACAAAGAAAATCAACAGACTGGGAAACACTTCAAGTGTATAAAAGCCTTCAACTTCCGAACAAGAAGGCAAAACTCCCGAGAAAGGAGAGGAACAGACAGGTCACCAACGCAGACATTCAGGCGGCCAGCACAGGGACAGAGGCTCACCCTCATTAGCCACTAGAGATGCAAATCAAAGCAACAATGAAATAGTTCACCCGGAACAACCATGACACTAATTATGGAACAAACTAACAAGTGCTGGCAATGTGGTGGGGAGCGTGGAACCTTATACACACGGCTTTTGAGAATGTCAATGGTACAACCACTATGGAAAATGGTACGGTGCTTCCTTAAAACGCTTGAAATAGAAACACCAAAGAATCCAGCAATTCCAATCCTAAGTATATACCCTAAATTAACACGAGCCATGATGTGAACGGGCGCACATGCACGCCCATGTTCATTGCAGCATTTGTCACAGTAGGAAACAACTTACGTGTCCAGCCGCCGATAAATGGAGAACCAAGTGTGGAACAGACTCACAATGATACAGAATAATGATAAAGCCACAAGCACCTCACCGTGTGAATGAATGTGGAGGGCAGTATGCTCAGTGAGATAAGTCAGTCACCAGAGGACAAAGACTGGGTGGGTCTATTATTTAATAAATGAGAGAAAAGGCTTACACCCAGGGGGACTAACCCTGCAGCTGTCCTTGATGGCTACCAGGGCGCAGATGGAGGGGGGAAATGCTACCTAGATCGAGGGCACGTCAATAACAGTGACGGGAAGGCAGTCCACAGTAGGAGGAGTCAGCACAACACGACCGAGGCAAAGAAGCACACTGAGAGGAACAAGGATAAAGGATAAATACAGTGATTACTGAATGAGCCTGGTGGTATAGTGGTTACACTTGGGGCTGCAATCTGCATGGTCAGCAGTTTGAAACTACCAGCAGCTCCCAGGGAGAAAGATTGGGCTGTCCACTCCCGTAAAGAGTTACAGACTCTGAAACCCACAGAGGGTCACTAGAGTCAGCACTGACTCAGTGACAGTGAGTTAGGTTTACAGCAATCAATAAGGAGCCCTGTGGGTAGAGTGGGCTATGTATTTGGATGCTAACCCACTGCAAGGTTAGTTGTTCGAAGCACTGTGGGAAAGATGAGGCTTTCTATCCCCATTAAGAGGTACAGTCTCAGAAATCCACAGGGGCACCTCTACTCTGTCCTATAAGGTTGCTGTGAGTCAGCACTGATGAGAGGCAGTGAGTTTGGTTTTACAGTAATTACTAAGGAGCCCTGGTCGCATAATAGGTTACATAGTAGGCTGCTAACGACAAGGTCAGCAATTCCAACCCACTAGCTGCTCTGAAGAAGAAAGATGAGGCCTTCGACTCCTATAAAACTCTAAAGCTTTGGAAATCTAACGGAGCAGCCCCACTCTGTCCCGTAGGGGGGCTCAGGGTCGGGATTGACTCAATGGCAGGGCATGTGATTCGGGATGTAAGGAATTCTTATTAGGCAGCCCATCCTGCAACCATGGTATTAGCAAACAGCGAACAACGACCAGACAGACAGGGATAATAAAGAGGGGGGCGGGGGGCACACGCACCTGCAGAGACAGGTTTGGTTATCGACATTTCCACACACATAATTATAGGTGCCGCCTGTATTATATTAAAACATAGACCATGAAAGGGCACACTCATGGACATTTCTTAGATATAACCAAACCCCCATAGGACTAGGATCCGAAGTTCAAAGGTGAAAGACTTGGGACACTCAATTGGCACAACACCGTTCATAAAGGCAGTATTCTGCATCCGATGTCGGTGAGTATGGAATGATATGAACGGGTACATGGACAGGAACCAACGCTCACTAGAGGCGCCGAGGGCTGGGTGGGGAGAGACAGGAACTCACTCCCTAGTGAGCAGACACTTGTTAGTGTTGGTGACAGGAAAGGCACTAACGAGAGCGAAGTGTCTACTCAGCTTGACAGGCCAGTAAATGTACGCTTGAGAACGGGACCTGCCGGCAATAGCTACGGCAGATACAATTTTGCAACGATGGCAAAAACCACCATGAAATATATTTGTGGGTGTTTGGGGAGGGGTCTTCAAAAAGTTTGTGAGGGAAAAAACCCATATATGGGTATGTGAGCATATATAGTGTGTGCATATGCATGTGTGCATCGATGTGACTATTTGCACATATATTCATCTGCATCAATAAAATGCATAGGAAGCTGTGGTGCTGTGAATTACCCGATAGGACCCCTCTGGGCTTCAAATGAGCCATCGCAGATGCAGAGTGGGGGCCTCACTACCATTCGAAAAGCAAGAGCCAGGAGTGGAGACACTCCTGGGCCTGAGCTCCCCTTGCTGGCTCCTCAGTCACGTCAGAGATGGTGAGAAGCAGTGGTAGCAGAGGGAGAACTGGTCCGAGACAGAGAGGGGGTTCCCAGCTCACAGAGCAAGAAAGCTGAGGGCCTTTGGACAGGCTTGCTGCCACAGTAGGGTGCCTCTGAGGACTTACTAAAACAAAACAAAACCCCAAAACACCCAAATTCACTCACTCGATTCCAACATAGCAACCCTATACAATAGAACAGAACTGTGGGTTTCCAAGATTGTAACTCTTTATGGGATTAGAAAACCTCATATCCCTCCCCTGGAGCGGCTAGTGCTTTCAAACTGGTGACCTTGAGGTTCACAGCCCTCCACGTAGCCACCATGCCACCAGGGTTCCTCGATCACGTATTGGCAGAGCTGAAAGAGTTTTGTAACACTTGTCTGAGCAGGGCGGGGACCAAACCAAGGGACAAAGGGACAAGGGTTAAAAGGAGACACGTCTGCAGAGGAGGCTCTCCTGACTGTAGAACTGTAATCTGCAGAGGAGGCTCTCCTGACTGAAGAACTGTATCGTAAGCATTTCTGATCCTGGATTTCAACTTGTTACTTCCCCAAGAAACCTCCAAAGTATTGTCTGTGAGTTCTTTGTAGCCATTGCAACAAATCATTGTACCCAGCAGAGAAACAGTACATGGGGGGGACAGTTTGTATCCAAAGTGGTTAAAATTCTTTACTTTTTTTTTGTTAAGTTAGAGGGTGGAGGCAGGTCATAGGAATCAGCCTGGAGCAGCTGGTGCTGATGCCAACGGTCCCCTCTGCCCCTCACAAAATTGAAGGTCAGATAAGACCAACACACTGCTTCCAGGAGCACAGTTACAGACACTTCTTAGACATAACCAAAGAGCTGCAAGATGGGATTCTGAGTTTGAAGTATTAGGACCACGGTCTCGTGGAACATCTGAATCATTTGCCTAAAACAGTCTCTGGGCTGTGGAGTTTACACAAACCGTGGCCGGACCTGCCCTGAGACCAGAAAAATCAGATGGTGCCTACTACCACTGTGGGCCATTTTCATATGAGCCACGATAGAAAGACCCTGGGAGAATAAGAGAACAATATGAAACAGAACCTCAACCGTCTAAAAACAAACCCTGTATCTGGAAACTTTGGGAGCGATTGTACAATTCTGTTTGACATGCTTGACCTTTGGAATGCCATATGGATTAATTCCCAATAAATACTAACTTTTTTAAATAATAAAAAACATTATCTTTTTTCCCAAAAAAAAAAACATATTTACTGGACTGATTGTGTTGCAAGGACTCCCCATGATGATTATTTTGAGAATCTCTTCAAACTTCAAGCCCAAACTAACCCCTGAGGCCACCTTGTAGCTCAATAATAGTCTGATTCACAAATGATTATCAACCATAACTACTGTGCTCTTTGAAAAATCCCCTCCACGAGACGCAATGGTCAACAATTACTTTAAAACAAAGAAGATGGGTAAGGGAGCAGGAAAACTAGGTGAACGGAAATGGAGCCACTAGAATGGAAATCAGGAGAATGTTCGAAGGATGTAACCCCTATCCTTCAACGATCTGTGTACACATTGTGGAAGAGGAACCTGAAATTCTGTATAAACCTTCACCCCAAACAACAAAACACAATCAAAAATAAATTTAAATCATTTGTGTTGAGGGAAGGAGAGACTCATTTTTGCCTGGACCGTCACGCTCACCAATTCCTTGCAATACTTAGGGTGACTTTGCCTGCCGGTCTGCCCATCTTCTCCTTCCCTCCTCAGTGGCAACAAGACCTCACGGTTCTCACAGAAGTGGCTGGGCCTCTCTCCACCTCCTGTGATTTTCTTTCTCTGTATCTTTCTAGATTGCACACATTGGCCACCATTCTTCCTGCTCTTGTTACCAAAACACCCAGCCTCGCTGAGCATTTTTCTCTAGGCCTTCACCTAGGTCTTCCACCGCAATCCACTGGTCTTCCTCACCACTCTAAGGTTTAGGGGTGGGCCATCCTGCCCAATATTCTGCTACAACCATAGCATTTACTGTCCAAAAAGAAACCCACTGCCATTTCAAGAGCACGCCATCCAGTGAGTCAGTCATCTTACCTAGTCCTTCCCATGGCCACCAACTCAAAGCACAACCCAAACCATAATCCTTAGTTCCTTTGTGGCCAAGAGCAACCTCAGGACTGACTCGCCCAGCCCCTCAGGACTGGGATTCCTCTCTGTTCCTCGGTCATAACAGCCTGGAGGATACACCAGGCCAAGCCCAGGGGCAGCCTCTCCACCTCCACCCCCTGCTCCCTCACCAGGGAGCTCCTGCCGCCCCACCGTCCACCTTCCACCTCCCTACTGTCCACCAGGAACCCTACAGGGAGAGGCAAGCTCCAGTCCTGCTAATACGTTACAGAGGTGTGCTACTGGAAAGTTCTACCAATCCCCCAGCCAGAGGACAGTCTGCTCTCCCCCAGCCCTCCCAGGGAGCAGGGTCCTTCCGGCATACCCTGGGCCAGGATGTCCGACTGCACGTCTCCGTCGTAGTTCTTGCAGGCCCACACGAAGCCGCCCGAAGACTTGAGAACCTGAGCCACCATGTCGTCGATGAGCCGGTGCTCGTACCAGATCTTATTCTTGTCAAAGTCAGTCTTATAGTGCCTGGGAGCAAAAGGGCCTGTGGTGGGGCGGGGGCGAGTTGGGCAGCCCTCCCCATGCCTCAGAGTGGGACCAAGTGGGGCAGGGAGTCCCTGCAGTCATGAGGGGCAGGCGGACAGGGAAGAAGGTCCTGGGACCCCTGGGAAGGCAGCAAAGTGGGGCCGTTACTTGTCAAAGATCTCCTGGAAGATGTCCTTGAAGCGTCCATCGTATGCCTTCAGGATGGTGTTCTTGGTGCTCATGTAGAGAGGCCACTTCTTCTGGATGGCGTACTGGAAGCAGCTGTGCGCAAAGCCGGAGATGGACTGCAGGGAGAGAGCATCCCTGCATCATCCCCCAGCCCGGCCTGCCAGAACTTCCCCAGGCCCAGGCCCAGGCCCAGGCCCCCAGGATTGGTACCCACCCTGCACACCACCCTCTCAGGCCGTCTGCATCAACCTCATCCCCCTTATCAAGGGTTTGTGAGGGTGGGAGGAGAGAGGGGAAAAAATGAGGAGCTGGTACCAAGGGCTCAAGTGGAAAGAAAAATGTTTTGAAAATGATGATGGCAACAAATGTACACATGTGCTTGACACGATGGATGGATGGTGTTTTGTTTTAATCATTTTATTGGGGATTCTTACAGCTATTATCACAATCCATACATAACTCCATTATAGCAAGCACATTGGTACATTTGTGGCCATCAAAACATTTTCTTTCTACTTGAGCCCTTGGTAACAGCTCATTTTCCCCCTCCCCGCCCCTCCCTCTATCATGAACCCTTAATAATTTATTTTAAAAATTTTCATGTCTTACATTAACTGCTTTCTCCCTCCACCCACTTTTCTGTTGTCTATCCCCCCAGGAAGGGGGTTATATGTAGATCCTTGTGATTGGTTCCCCCGGTTCTCCTCCACCTTCCCCTGCCCCTCCTGGTATGGCCACTCTCATTATTGGTCCTGAGGGGTTTATCTGTCCTGGATTTCCTGTGTTTCCA
>NW_022103904.1:26677991-26684614 GCF_000313985.2 Echinops telfairi | reverse complement strand
GCAGTCACCCCGAGTTGGACGGAGGCTGACTCAATGGCAGCCATCAATCACAAGGCCATGGCTGAAGAAGGACTGGCCACGCTGGCGAGGACCTACCTGTATCAAGGGGGCCATTTCTGAGAAGGAACTATGCCTCCTTCGGGACCCTCACCTCGTCCGTGTTGTACATGCCCATGCCCACGCCGCCAGCGGGGAAGTTGTACACCTCCCACTCCTTGGCGCTGCTGCCGTCCTTCGGGGCGAAGACCATCTTAAAGGTGCCAGCCCGGTCCACCACGAAGTCCGTGCACTTATACTGCGAAGACAGACGAGAGGGCGGCTCAGAGCGGGGCTCCGCCCTTGGGCCCCTGGCCAGTGGGCCCCGCCCCCGCAGCAGCCCACCTGGTCGCCATGGGCGTGCCGCCCAATGGTGATGGGCTTGGTCCAGCCGGGCACCAGGCGCGGGATGTTTTGGCAGATGATGGGCTCCCGGAAGACGGTCCCCCCAAGGATGTTCCGGATAGTGCCGTTGGGACTCTTCCACATCTTCTTCAGCTTGAACTCTGCAGGGACGGAGACCGATCCGTCCCACTGCTAGCATGCTCGCTCCTCCACGCCCCCTCCACCCAGAACCTGGCCCCAGGCAAGAGCACAGCCAGCGGGCGTCCTGCCCGGCACTGAGTCAGACTTCCTGGGTTCGAGTCCCAGCTCCACCCCCTCCGAACTATCAGCCTCGCTTAAGTAGCTCAACTCCCCCAAACGTGAAATTTTTGCTAAAATGTCTCACTTATTGGCTGTGGTGAGGACCAAGTGAACTATGCGAAATGGAGGCTGTGGGTGGAAAACCACTGACGGCCCACTCCTCCCCATGCCCCCAAATGAGCAGCATGCCAGCGAGGCTGCTGGCACAGTTCTGATGAGAGCAGCAGGCAGAGCCCCGCCCCAGCCCCGCCCTGGCACCTTCCACGCGGGCTTCATCGGGGGTGATGGTGGCACACTTGACGGCTACGTTGTACTTCTGCGTGGCCAGTGCAGAGTCGATGGTGACCTGGTCATTGGTCTGGTCACGGTGTGGGAGTCCAAGGTCAAAGTATTTGAGTTGGATGTCCACATGGGGCAGGATGAGCTGGGGACAGACAGACAGCAGGGACTAGGCGTCAGCCACAGGACTGTGGTTCAGGGCCAGGACACTAAGGGGCACGGGAAAAGACCACAGCAGGGGCACCCGGTCAGGGGCAGGCACCAGAGAAGGCAGCAGAAGGGACTGGGCAGCGAGGGCTGGGTAGGCCATTCCTGAAAGAGGCAGGCCCGACCTGGTGAGCCTGGGTTCTGAATGCAGGTGAGGGGCGCAGGCAGGCTCCAGCCCCTTAAGAGGGCTCTCCCCCAGCCGGGACCTTCTGACCTCCTCCACCCCGCCATGGCCTCAATTCAGCCTAACCCCAAGTCCGAATGGGACTCTCTCTACAGAGTGTCCCCTCTTCTCTCAAAGTGCTCTGAGGTCTGACAAGCAGGGGTGGCATGCCCCGGCCCCCCTCCCATGAATGTGCATGCAAACATGGGCCTTTGTGTGGGCAGAACGCTCCCCTGGCCCCCTGGCCATGGTGTTACCCTCTGGACCAGCCTGTCCCCTCTCAGGCCCACCCCAGAGAGCACACTGCAATGCAGGAACAAGAAACATGCCTTATTCAGTACCAAGACTTAGCAGCTGGGACAAGGGCCAAGGATGGACAGGAAGAGAGACTCATGGCTGCCACTGCCCAGCAGGGTGACGCTGAGGCTTGGAAGGACTGTGCTGGGACAGAGCAGGGAGGCTGGCCCACCTGCCTGGAGAGCACCCACAGGGTCAGGGCTGGGGGTCACCTTCTCCTTGATGAACTGCCAGATGATCCGGGTCATCTCATCACCATCCATCTCCACCACTGGCTTGGCCACCTTGATCCTCTTGTCAGCATCTGGTTCCGACATACACAGCGTGTCACACTCTTGCGGGAGGTTGGTGGGGGCTCCCCTCCCTCCCACAGGCCTGGTCACATGCCCCCTTCACAGAGAAAGAAGCTGCCCAGTGCGCACCCCCTTCATCAAGAGCCGGACTAGCCAAGATGCCTGCCCAGCCCGACACCAAGGAGGCAGGGGCCAGACCTGGCCAGCCAAATGCTGTGCCCTGGAATCTGAGGGTAGGGGACCAAGCTGGGTATTGAGAATCCACCGGGGCCCACATATCCAGCACCAGGTCAGGGAGACTGGTTCTCTGGTTTTCTACATAATTCTACACATCATCCCATGTTCTTCTAACCAAGCCTCACAAAGGAAATCAGCATCAACGTTAGCTGTGGCTTACAACCCGAGAGCCCCGGACTCACTTTAAGTGAGGGAGGAGATGGCATTGCGCCCCCCTAGAATTGAGCACCCACTAGAATCCCTGGAGGTCCAGGGGTTAAGCCCTCCGCCACTAACTGGAAAGCTGGCAGTTCAAACCCACCCAGAGGTGGGTTTCTCCTTGAGAGAAAGGTCTGGCAGTGTGAAAGGTCGTGGCTGAGAACACCCAGTGGAGCTCAGCGCTACTGGGAAACACCTGGGGAAGTGATGCGAAGGCAGTGGCTTGTGGTTTTATAACAATAGTAATGATAATAAGAAGCTTCTATGTTCCTAGGAGCTCTGGTGGTGAGTTGCCAACTTCCAAAAGCCCTCAGTTGGAGCCCCCAGCTGCTCCTGGGGAGGAAGATGAGGCAGGCTGGATTTACAGCCCGGAAACCCCAGGGAACAGTCTGCCCTGTCCTGACAGGTCGGTGTGAGTCAGGATGGACCAAACAGGAGCAGGACGGTGTGCCGTTCCTAATGGAGTGTCTGCGTGGTCCAAACAGTTCAGCTCTGGGCTGGGAACTGAAAGATCAGTAGTTTGAGTCCACCCAGGCTCCACTGGGGAAAGGCCTGGTGATCTACTTGCAAAAAAAATCAGCCATTGAAAAAAAACCTTAAATGTACAGCATTTTAAAAATTCCCTGTGGCTCAATTCACAGTCAAGCAATAGACAGACCTAGAGAGTGAACGGAGCCCTGGTGGTGTAGTGGTTACAAATTAGGCTGCAATCCACATAATCCACATGGTCAGCAGTTCAAAACCACCAGCAGCTCCGAGGGAAAAAAGACTGGGCTTTCTACTCTTGTAAACAGTTAGAGGCTCAGAAACACCCACAGGGGTTCTCTGTGAGTCAGCACTGACTCGATGGCAGTGAGCTAAGGTGCACAGGAACACCATGGAGGTTGCATCCTTAGAACCATCAACCCTGAGACCAAAAGGGCAGCATTTGTCCAGCGAGCAGCTCAGGTGACAGGAAGAGCTAGGCAGAGACTCAGTGGGAGACATTGGGAGGAAGTGGGATGAGCGAGTTCTGTTTGTGGGGCTGGAAATCAGTGTCAAAAAACAAATTATGTGTACATCGTTGAGTGAAAATCCCATTTGCTCTTTCACAATCACAATATATATAAAGTTCAATATAAAAACAAGCCAAGCCAGACTTAACTCATCGACAAAGAACAGAGGAGCCCCCCCTCCCAGACTAAGGACCCCTCCCCCAAGCCCTGAAGATAACCCCAAGGCTCCCATCCTTCAGCCAGAGAGCAGACCAGACTCTAAAACAAGCAGCGACATTCAGGAAGAACAATCATTCGCCCAAACCCAAAAATGAGACAACAGGGAAATGGGATGAGCAGAAGCAGGGAGGACGGGGGAGCGTGAGTGTGCTGACACACTGCGGGGGCGGGGGCACCATCAACATCCCAGAACAACCTGGGCGTGAACTACGGATGGAAAATGGATTTGCTACATAAACTTTCACCCAAAACACTCACTGCTGTTGAGTCAATGTCCACTCAGAGTGACCCTACAGAAGGGGGCAGGACTGCCCGTGAGTTTCTGAGCCTGTAACTCTTTACCGGAGTAGAAAGCTTCATCTTTCTCCCATACAAATTATATATTTTTAAGTGAATATATATAAAAATATATATATTTTTTTAAGTGAAAACCCCGAGGGACAGCGTTCTACTCTGTCCTCCTGACACACGTGATGAAGTTGCCTGAGTGGAGCCCACAGCGACCACACTCTTCGCACACAAGACTCTTTTTCATCCTCGAAACAGCCTCTAAGGGGGGCGTCACTGTCTCCATTGGACAGGTGGGGAAACTGAGGTGCTGAGAGCTTACAGACTACACGGCTTGAAATCAACAGAGCCAGGCGGTCTCCATGGTAAAGACAGGCTTGATGGCATCCGCAAGCCAAACCCAGAATCCTTGATCTGAGCTCCCCGGGGCTCTTCCAGAAGGGTCCTGTGTGGCTGCTGGGCGGGTCAAGAGATGGAGGGTGAGGCGAGAGGAAGCAGAAGGAGGGGGAGGTCCTTCAAAGAAAGTGTGACTCCTAAGAAAACGGCCCATCCACGGAATGAGTGCAGAGTTCACACCCAGGGCCATCCTGGTGGCTCTGCCCACAGCCAGTGAAGGAACTTAGTGACTTAGTGACTATGGAAAATGACCTGTCTCCAGAAAATCTCAGTCCACACTGAAACCCAGCAGAGAGCAAGACAGCTGACACCCGTGCCCTCTCCCCTCCACCCCCAGGGGCCTTCCTCAGCTCCTCACACCCAATCCTTACAGCCGAAGCTGGCGCCTAGCTTCACCAGTCAGCGCCTGTGCAGTCAACTCCCAACACAGTGACAATCCCTAACACAATGGGGACCCCAGACCCAACTGAACAAAGCACCACGCAGTTCTGCCCCAGCCCCAAGGTGTTGTGGATCTGACCATGGTTACACAGTTTTCTTTTCTTTTAATAAATTTTATATTGTGAAGGTCTACAGAGCAGACAACAGTATTACACTCAATTCACATACATTCTTATTCAACGCATCCACTGTGACCCTGTCTGGATAGCGTCCCTATCCCACTTCCTCCCAGTGTTTCCACTTTCCATTCCTCCTCCTCTCCTCACCCTGGCCTTGCAACAATGTTGCCCTTTACATCTTAAATAGTTGGTTATTCTAGCTCAGCGGTGAGTTCAGTTCCAGATCTGAAGCGGAAGGGCCATAGTTTGGGGAGTCCCATCAATCCCTACCAACCAGTAAAGCTGGTCTCATAAAAGAGTAGAGTTTTGTTCCACATGGTTCTCCCTGTGATGTGATCATTTTCAGAGCAGCTGGTCGTGGTAGTTGGGCACCATCTAGTTCTTCTGGTCTCAGGGTGATGGAGACCCTTTCTTGGGGTCGCTGTGTGTATATTGTTTCTCTAGCTTTCCCAGACTAACACAGCACTCTTTTCCTCTGGGCAAGTAGACACCAACAGTTACATCTCCCAAGCTTTTAAGACCTTAGCGCAGCGGTTCTCAACCTGTGGTCTCGACCCTTTTGGGGATTGAATGACCCTTTCACAGGGGTCACCCGATTCATAACAGTAGCAAACTTAGTTATGAAGTAACAACGAAAATACTTTTACGGTTGGGTGGTCACCACATGAGGAACTGTATTTAAAGGGTCTCGGCATTAGGAAGGTTGAGACCCACTGCCCTAGAGGTTATTGACCAAGGCAGGATGCAGAACATCATCTTGGTGAACTATGTTAAATTCATAGGGTTTTCACTGGAAGTAGATTCCAGGCCTTTCTCCCAAGCCTGCCTTCCTAAGTTTCGAAGCTCTGCCGAAACTTGTTCAGCATCACAGTGACATGCACACCTTCCCCGATAGATGGGTGGTGGCTGCACATGAAATGCATTGGCCAGGAAACGAAGCAAGGGCTCCCTTATGGAGGCTGAGAAGTCTACCCGGGACCCAGCCCTGCAGATTAGACACACCAAGTCAGAAGCGGGGAAGCTATTCCATTGGAAATACCAACAGCTGGAAGAAATGGCAGACAACTGGCAGGTTGACAGCAAACACAGCGAGGGACACAAGCCTATGAGAAACAGACCCAGAAATAAAAATTTAAAAAACACGGCCTGTCGAAATAGCAATTTTTAAAATATATATATAAATTTTGCCACAATACTTTTTCAAAAAAATTGACATGGAAGATTTCCTAAACATATTAAGTGGGGTGGGAGATGGAGGGGTTTGTTTGTTTGTTTGTTTGTTTGTTTGTTTGAAGCATAGCCAGTGTTATAGTACTGAATTGTATCACCCAAAACTACAGGTCCACTTGGCTGAGAACACATAATATGATTCTCAATATTATGTCATTATCATCCATGTAGGGATGATTTGATTATCTGTTGTGTTGTACACCTCAACCTCTCTGAAGCAGTGAAGCAGGACTGGCAGCGGTTGTGTGAATGAAGCCACACACAATCTGAAGGAGCAGAGTGAATCCATCCCTTTTGAGTCACAAGAGATTAAACAGGCGAGCAGAGATCGGAGGAATCTCAGTTCCGCCAAGGAAGAGCTGCTGAAGGGAAACTGGTGCTTTGGCCCCAGGTACCCTTGCTGGGAACCTCCTAGACCCAGGGAAGGCTGTTGCCAACACCATGGGGATCTCCAAGAATGTGAAGCCCACAGATACTGAGAGGAAACAAGAACCTTCCCCTAGACCAGCCATCCTCAAACTACGGCCCGCTGAGGACATTTATCCGGCCTGCCGGGTGTTTTTGCCCCGCTTGTTTTTTT
>NW_022103904.1:26668523-26677152 GCF_000313985.2 Echinops telfairi | reverse complement strand
CTTGTTCCACATCTTTTTCTGAATCAGGCCTGACCCTCTATATATATATATAGTTCTGGTGTTCTCTGCTTTCACCTAAGATCCATCTAACCAAAGCAATGATAATCCTTGTTCCACATCTTTTTCTGAATCAGGCCTGACCCTCTGGCAGCTCCCTGACAATGTACGGCTGCAACCCTTGTTGAATGATCTTCAGCCCAGCTTTGCTAGCCTGTGAATTCAGCAACATTGTTCTCTCATCTGAGCATTCCGCTGGATCACCTTTCCCTGGAAGGGACACACACGGACCTCCTCCAGTCACGTGGCCGAGTAGCTGCCTTCCTAATTTCCTGGCACAGACGAGTGAGTACTTCCAGAGCTTCCTCAGCCTGTGGAAACATTTCAGTCGGTGTTCCATCAACTCCCAGAGCCCTGTCTTTGGCCCAGGCTTTCAGTGCAGCTGGAACTTCTTCCTGCAGCACCATTGGTCCTTGCTCACGTGCTGCCTCCTGGAATGGTGGAGTGTCCACTAGTTCGTTTGGTACAGTGACTGTCTTCTTTCCGTCTTCCTTGGAACCTGCAGAAAGCCTGCAGGACTGCCATAAAGCTAGCTCATTTTAAAAAAATATTTTATTGCATTTTGGTTGAAAGTTGACACAGCAAAATCGGATTTCCGCTTAAGAATTTCTACGCAAATCACTTTCAATAGCATTGGTTACATTGTCCAGAAAGTGCCCGCACTCACTGAGTGCGTGCTGGATGTCCCGATTCCAGGACCGCAGTTTCCCTGAGCCGTGACTGTCTCGGTTTCGCATCGGAGTTATTGTTAGCCATTCAGTCTCGTGTGGCTGGTTTCTTAAAGGAGCACAGTGCTCACAGTGCTATTCTTCACTCTGTGAGCCAATCTAGTATTTAGGTAAAGGGTGAGCTCAAGGGCTGGTTGCTGTGCAAAGCTTAAAGCGTATCTTGGGGAGTCCTCCAGTTTTAACTGGTCCGACTGCCTGGTCTTTGTCAGAATGTGAGGTCTGTTCTAGCAGGATCCATCCTGGTCAGCATGATGGGGGTGGCAGCGAGGCACCGCTTCGTTCTGGTCTCAGAGGAGATGAGTCCTTGGTTCATGGAGACTAGCTTCTTCGCTGAGCCTTGGTTTCCTTCTTCTCCTTCGTTCCGGCCAGGAGAAGTCAATAGCTGTGTCTTAGCTGGCCACCTGCACAGACACCGCTCACCAACCCAGGGCTGAGGCCACAAAATGCCTGGCTGAGCTGCCCCACAAGACGACAGTCCCAAACCTTCAAACCCAGAAAATCGATCTTGGGAAGTTTTAGTGATGTCTAAGAAGTAGCCTCAGGAGAAAGACAAGGCTTTCTGTTCCCATAAAGGGTTACAGCATCACAGAGGAAGTTCGACCTTGTTCTATAGGGTCCCTGTGAGTCAGAATCGACTCTGTGGCACGAGAGAGAGAAGCCATTACTGTGCCCCCGTGAGCTTTCTCTTACAGATATGGACAAGCCAGGGGCCTTCAAAAAGTTTGTGGTAAAATGGAATTAAAAGGTAACAGAATTTCTCCAGGAACTTTTTCAAGCTACATAGACGTAGAGCTTTAGGAGAAAGACGAAGCAGTTCTACTCTGTCCTGCGGGCTCTCTGAGTTAGAATCAACTTTACAGCAACAGGCTGGGTTTGTAATCTAGTGACTCCGCTTCTCCCCACGCCCACCTATCCCTGCTACCCACCACTGATTAGTGGTCTCTGTAAATAACTAACCTATTTTTGTCTTCTTATAAAAGAGAGATCACATCATGTTTGTCCTGCAGTGTCCGAGATTTCCCTTGGCAGACTGTCTTTCAGATTCAGCCACACTATAGGAATGTGTTTTAAGAACGCATCTTTATGTTTGATGGCTATGGGTCTCAAATTTTGCTTGCCAGGCATTTGTTGATAGGCTGTGTCCATCCTTTTGCTATTGTGGCTGCATCCTTTTAAAACCCTATTGGCAGGATATAAGGGCTACCTTAATTCATAAGGACTTCTTGTGACTTAACTTATCAAGTATATGTGAATGAAAGGCGAAACCATCTGCTCCCATAGAGACTGCAGCTTCGGGAACCCGACATGAGGGTGCTATAAATCAGAATCAACACAGAGCAGTGAATTCCGGAGTCTAGGTATACACACACACACACACAAACTTAGCAAGTATACACACACACACAAACGTACTAAGTATAGACACACACATACATACAGGAGAGGGCTTCAAGCAGTCACGAAAAAATGGAAGTAAATGATCATGAGCTTTTCCCATGAACTTTTTGAAGTCCCCTCGTCTTTAACTAGTCATACTCCAGATTCCCAGAGCCTCTGGGTGGGGCCAACAGTTAAACCTGACTGAGGAACAGAAGGTTGGGGCTCACACCCGTCCAGCGGCACCTTGGAAGAAAGACCTGGCAATAGCCCTCCTAAAAACCCAGCATTGACAGCCTCGTGGGACCCTTCTGCCCGAGACACCCATGAGTGCAGGTCAATTAGATGGCAGCAGCGTCTGGACTCAGGACCCCCCAAGGAAAGACTCATTTGGGCCTAGTTCTAGAGTTTCCACCACCGCGTGGGCTCCTCAAGGTTTAGTCCCCAGACCCAACAGGCTTTACACACCACACTTGCCATGCCTCCTTCAAGGGAGTTCAACATCAAGGTCACAGCTGACTGCCCTGCTGGGTGCAGGTGGAAAACCCTCGGAGACCAGAGAGCAACCCAGTGCCAAGTGCGTCCTGCATGGGCCTAAAAAAAGCCCCCGACACAGCACTCACTGCCAGCATGCCCTCCTGGAGTGGATGTGGAAGGTAAAATCCACAGGCAAGGGAGAGAGAGCCAAGCGGACCTGTCATCCAGATCAAATCCTCCTCGCCTCTTGGGAAGGCGACACAGAGTCTGAACTAGGGGCTGTTTTTGTTTGATTTTTTTTTTTTAATGTTCATTGAAGCTAGGCTCCCCAATCCACAAAGCAAGAGAGCAGAGGTTGAGAGGTCAAGAGGCCAACAGGCTGACGGGCCAAGTAGGTCAAAGGACCACAGAGAAGCCAGCCCACAGGCATAGCAAAGGAGAGGTTGTACTGACTGATCAAATATATCGTGAGTTGTTTCGGATGCTGAATTGTAACCTGTGACTTCCCTAATAAACCATGAATTAAAAAAAAAAGTTCATTGGTGGTCAAGGTTTTAAGATCAGGGAATTTGACACACATCGAGCTATCCAGCCTCTCACGAAGAATCCGTTGTCCTGGGCACACTGAGCTGGTGCTCGCTCAGGGCAAGGCTTGGCTACAGAAGCCACCTTCCTTCAATCCAGGCCTCCTAAGGCACCCTCAGGACAGCGGGGGTCAAAAGGAGATCTGGTGGCTTGGCTAAGCACTTGGCTGCTCACGCAAAGGGTAACAGTTCAAACCTACCAGGCGACTCTGGAGAAAGGTGTGGCAGTCTGCTCCCATAAAGATTCGTTGACTTGAAACCCCATGGGGCAGTTCTACTCTATCCTGTAGGGTCACTCTGAGTCGGAAGTGACGTGACAGCCATGAGTTTGGTTTGGTTTGGGGGAGCTCTCATGAATTCCGTGGGGTCCCTCTAAAACAGTGGTTCTCAATCTTCCCGATGCCGTGACCCTTTAATACAGTTCCTCATGTTGTGCTGACTCCCAACCATAACATTATTTTTGTTGCTACTTTATAACTGTAATTTTGCTACTGTTATGAACCGTCATGTAAATATCTGATATGCGGGATGTATTTTCATTGTTACAAATTGAACACAATTAAACATAATTAAAGCATACTGATTAATCACAAAACAATATGTAAAATTACACACTGTGAAATGTTTGTTTTCCGATGGTCTTAGGTGACCCCTGTGAAAGGGTCGTTTGAGCCCCCATAGGGGTCACAACCCACAAGTTGAGAACCACACGTCAACATGGCTGCGCCATGATTCTCCGTGTTTGCCTGCTGTGTGATGATGTCATCATCCCCCAGGATATGATCAGACGTGGTCAGCCAAGCGTGTGTGAGGATCAGGGTGGGACTCAGCACCCTTACTCGGGCCCCAGCCCTGGTATCAGAGGAAGAGGGAACGCCGGCACCACATGCAAGAAGAGCTGCAAGCAGGGAGCAGAGCGCGCATTTGGGAGCCAGGGTCCCTGTCCCCAGACTCTCCTAGATCCAGGGAAAGAGTGAGGCCAAGACGCATGAAGCTCTCCCAGGGAATGCTGGGCCCACGGGTCTTGCAAGGCGACAGGGCCCTTCCTCTAGCGAGGGGAAACAAAGTCACTGCCACAGAGTTACTGCTGACCTTGCCGTGAGCAGCACAATGAGGGGCCTTACACCCCCAGGGCTCCTCTCTAGACGATGGGAGAGAGAAAAATGGTGAAATCCAGCCACTTTTATTTCGATTACAGCATATTAAAAAGCTAAGACAGGAGAGTGGGACATGCACATCGGAGATCTTGTCTGGTCAGCGGGCCTTGGGTAGTGCAAACAGAGAAGCCCTCAACAACTAACCAAAAGGTTAGAGATTCAGAGGTAACTCAGAAGAAAGGCCTGGCAATCAACTTCCGAAAGCCCTGTGTGGCACAGTTCTACCATAGACAGGTGAGGCTGCCAGGAGTCAGAATCAACTGCATTTGGGGTCTGTTGTTCTGCCTATATGGAGAGACTCTGTCCCCTGTACCTCTTACGTTGTGGCAAGCAGCCTGAACTCCCAAGAGCAGGGGCCAGGGTCCCTGAAAACCCCAAATTGACAGCCACCATGAATTTCCAGATGACGCGTTGCACAAACACTGTTCTGTTGGCAGGCACATGGAATGGAATTAGACCAGCTGCAGGAGGCCCGTTAAACCACCTCTCCTCCCACTGCCTGGGGCTCCCAGCACCCAACACCAAGTAAGGATTCCAAAGCCTGCTCCCTGTCTCGGGATCTGTAGGGAGAGGTCCCTCCCACACAGCAGCCCCCAACAGAAATCACTCCTGCCATGCAAGCTGCTCTCCGCTGAGAGGCTGTTCACCTAGCCAGCACGCCCCAGCACAGGAGCAGAAAATGGGTGAAGCCCCAAGTTCATAGAGATTCAGGAAGGCAAGGCAGCAATTCTGAGAAACTCCGGTATTTTCTTTGGTATCCTCCTTCGCTGTTCTTTCTCTCATATCTATAGTTAAACCATCATCAACAACAACAATAATAATAATCCTATCAGTTCTCTCTTCACAAGTCACTGTTCACTATCCTCAAAGCCACCACCCAGGATCAAAGCACCACCATCTCTCGCCAGGTTATTACAGCAGCTTCCAACGGGTGCCAGGGCTCCTGTTGGCACGTAAATCAAGCCATGACACAGTCCTCTCAAAGTCTTTTAATGTTCCCCTTTCACTCGGGCATAAAAGTGCCCACAAGCCCTCCATAGCCCCCATTCCCCGACCTCCTCTCCTACCTCCCCACCTCTGCAGTGCCCTCTGCCATCGTTCTTCCTCCAAACAATGAAGGGCCTGCTTCCCCCCTTCTCTAGGGCTTGCCTCTTCTTTCCCCCTGGGCCAGCACACACTCACCCCTGCCTTATTTGTCCTCCACAGTTCTTGTTATTGTGGACAGTGAAACCCATGAAAGCCGGAACTCACAGGGACCACCTTGTCAGTTTTTCACCTTTGACAGGGTGCATTCTGACCACTTTCCTATTAGTGGGAAATATTTGAGTTTACCTTCTCTGACAGGTTTCCATCTTAAAGGAGTTTGACTTTATCACACTAGGTGCCATGTATATTATCAATACACTATCAAAAAAATTAGTTATTGTAGAGCTGTTTCCAACTCCAGGGCACGTGCTTCTGTAGAACTGCACTTCACCCCTATTCCCCACCCCCACCACCCCCCAGGAAAAGATCACCAGGCCTTTCTTCTGGTGTGTCTCTGGGTGGATCTGACCCACCAACCTTTCACTTAACAACTGAGAGCTTATCTATCATCAGCTTCTTCCTTGATTATTGTCTGTTCCCTCCAGCATTAGATATTAAGATGGGCCAAAACCCTTGCTGACTTTATTCCTGGTTCTATTGCCAGCACTTAGCAAGGTGCCTGGCACCTAGTAGAAGCCTAATGCATAGCTGTCAGTTTCAGTCCTTTCCATGTGTGGATATGCCTCACTGAGGTCACGGGTGCAAGGCTTCAGGATACATTAGGTTCACTTCGAGGTCACAAATGCACAGGGGGGCACTCGGAGGCTCTCTGCCCCAGGGAAGCTTGGCAATCTGCTGGCATTTTTAACACAGGGCTGCAGAAGTGCAAAGCCCAGGGAAGGTCATAGATCCCCGGCTCTTGTTACTCCAACACCTCACACCTGGAATGCAATCAGCCCAGGAGACCTCCACTTCCGGGGAAGGAAGGTTTGGGGCAGGCCCTAGGCAAACCATAAAGGCTTGTGTTAAAACCCACTTGGCCTAATTATTTTAAAAATCCCACAGCTAACGAAATGATTCTGAGTCACAGGCTTCCTGAAGCTGTACATTGGTACAGGTACTGCTCCCAAAGGGCTGCTCGTGGGTTTGAACCACTGACCTTGCAGCCAGCAGTCTGAAGGTTACTGGACAGTACCACCAGGCCTCCTAAAGATAACCCCCCAAAATAACTGGCGGGCCAGCTGTGGTCTTTAGCTGCTGTAGCTGTTAACAAGGGCGGGGGAATCCTCTGCAGGTCTACAACACCTTGAAATGTCATGTAAGATGCTGCCTGGAGTCAGAGTACAGGCAACCACTCCGATGATCTGACAACCGAAGAGGCAACTGGAAGAATTCGTCTCCAGGCTAGGAGTGGCGTTAAGGAGAGCTTAAGGAGTCATTCTCCTGGGGAGCGATGAGCAGAGCACCCCACCACCCAGCCCCAAGCTCTTCCTGTATCTTCAGCAAACCATCCCCAGAGCCCTGTGGGAAGCAACCAGCAGCAGAGCTGCAGAGACTGTTTTAGCCAAAAACATACTTGTTCTTCTCATCAAGGAGGAATGCCAAGCGCTCTGCCTCCCGTCGTGTTGCCAGGTAACAAGTTGGCAGAAGCCACAGCTGTATGGTCGAATGTCCAATCCAACCCCAGCCGTTTTTCCCATTAACCAACCTACTTGGGGACTTCTGGAAGGACCGATCTTAGGCTGCTTTTTCAAAGCCGTAGCAAAGCTGTCACAAAAGCAGCTGTGTGTGTGTGTGTGTGTGTGTGTGTGTGTGTGTGTGTGTGTGTGTGTGTGTGTGTGTGTGTGTTTTGTTTGTTTACTACCAAACCCACTGTCATCAAGTAGATGCCAACTCATAGTGATCCTATAGGGCAGAGTAGAACTGCCCCAGTGAGTTTCCAAGACCTTAACTGTTTACTGGAGTAGAAAGTCCTGTCTTTCTCCCGTCTCCTGTCATCAGGAAGCAGCTGATGGGTTTGAACTGCTGACCTTGAGGATGGCAGCCTAAGGTGTAACCACGACTCCACCAGGACTCCTCTTTTTACTACCAGTACATGGGGGGAAAGGAATTATTGGAGAATACATCTACTAATTTCCACTCAATTTTGCTGGCGATCTTTGGAGTCGGGGAGAACTTGGCTGGCCCCTTAGAGAAAATTCTTGAAGTTCAAAAGCAGAAATGTCCTTTCGCTTTGGCACATGGGGCTGGGGCCCAAGTCTCTCCTCTTTCCTCCTCCTCCCCACCTCCGGTCAGCAACTCCCACCCTTAGTTAAAGATTACCTCCCCTCGCCAGGCGGCTGGATGGGCCCCACCCCCTCTTTCTTTCTCACGCCCTGGGGCCCCTAGGCCCGGGCAGGGTCGGGTTTCCGTGGCTACGTGAACAGACCGCGCCAAAGGACCGACTTTGTTCCTGGTCTTTCCAGGCTGGCCTTAAGGAGCCAGGATAAGGCAAGGCCGATGCCCACATGGCAGGAGGGGCAGCCTGCGTTGGCGATGGAGGTTCAGGCCAAGTTCTGCTGATTGAGATCCGACGACTGCGTTCTCTCCAAGCCCAGGAGCGAAGCGGCCCCCAGAGGCTGGGGGACCGATTCAGGAAAGTGACGTTTGGCGCCGGCGGCTGCCACGTCTCTCTGCGGCGGGGATCCCCGCGGAGCCGTGGTAGGCTGGGAGGAACGGTGGGTGCAGCCCCGGGAGGGGGCCCAGGATGAAGACAACGGAGAAAGGGAAAATAAACAATAGGGGAAATAAAAAGGGCGATCTTCCAGCTGTCGCGCAAAAGGTTCCCGAGACAGCTGGCGGGGGGCGGACGGCGAGGAGGGTTAGCGTGCGCCTGGGAGAAAAGGAAGTGGAATCGAAAGCTGTCCCTTCAGCGCCTTTGTCTGAGCAGCAAGGGCGCTGCAGCGCCGGGCGCGCGCGGGGTGCTCAGCCCCGCTCGGCTGCCTGCCCGCCGGCCTCCCTCCAGGAGCAACCGGTGTACCCCCCAGGACCCCCTCCCGAAACAACCCAGCGGTAGCCCGGAGCCTCCATCCGAGTCCAAGCGCAGAGCCAGGCCCCGTGTCGCCACAGGGCCACCAGTTGCCACCGTCCTTCAAGTCCCCAACCCAGCGCCTGTCGCAGCCTGGGAGCATGGGGCAGGGAGCACAAAAGGGGGCGCCTCGCCCCCGGACCCCCCGGCTCCCAA
>NW_022103904.1:26657391-26667949 GCF_000313985.2 Echinops telfairi | reverse complement strand
GAACCCCAAAGCAAGCCTGTGCCGAACCCCTGCGTCCTTCGCGGTCGAGGGGCTGAGCCTAAAGCGAGTTAAGTTCACTAGGAACCAGTCCGGTGTTCCTGCACGGAACCACCCACCCCCGGCACCTCCGGCCTCTTGAGCTTCACTCCCCGCTAGTTGCACCCACACCGCCTCCGTGAGCTGTGTGGGCTGGAGCCAGAAGTTCGAACCCCCCCAAACATCAAGTCTTGAAGTCACTTAGCAGACCAGCCTCGGGTTTTTTGTGCACAAGAGGACTATCACAGCTTGGGTGAAGTCCTGTGTGGATGAGGGGGCTTCAAAAAATTCGTGGAGACATGGAAATAATGGAATTTTTCCACAAACGTTTTTGAAGCTCCTTTGGTAAACGGCCTGAGACACACCCTTGCACAAGCATAGCAACCGCCGGTGTTTGTAACAATCCAGGTTGCAGGTGTGCAATGTGTGCATGAATAAGCCCAACAGCTAAGGAACCCGACCGTCCCAGTGTTGCCTATTTTCACTCAAAAGTAAAGGCAATCCTGATTGGTTCTACAAATAACCCACACGTGTCTCTCTCTCCACCCAGTTTCTAGAAATGGGAGCCAGCTGGGGGACTGAGTTTTATTTAGAGACATCTGACAGCCCAGCCCCCTCTCCACTCACACCAACTGACGCCAAACCCAGCTCCCTGCATTCCCAGCTCTCCCTGCCCACCCGCACCCCCCACCCCACTGCCTGGAAAACACCATTGCCAGGATACTAACCTTGAACTTCAAAGTCTGCCGCCTGCTGGCAGGCGGGCCACAGCTACTGCTTTGGCCTGGGAATCCTTACTGACTGTGCCCCTGGGGTGACTGCTCTGGACTCCTGATGCCGTAGGCCTTGAGCCAGCATGTCTCAGAAGCCCACACCCTCCCTTCACCCTGCACCTCTCTTGCTGGAAACCCATCCGAGTGGAGGACGGGGACGCCTGGGGCATGTCGTTTTCTCGCTCAGCTGGCATCCTTGCCTCAGTGTTCATCCCTGTAACCTGGGATAACGGTCCATATGAGGAGCCTTCTTACCCAAGTAATCAGATACAACAACTACCCCTACTGCCCCTTCCAAAATGGTCGTTTTCAGTCCCAAGCCAGCCTTCTCCACACCGTGCCTGCTTAATGATGTGCTTGAAGTGGCTGCCGTTTGCTTCAGTGTCCATTGGTTCCAAGAAGTTAGGCTCTCCCGCTCAAAGTCATACAGCTGGGAAGTAGCTCAAGTCCCCTCCAAGCCCAGACACCAGGCTCCTGGGCCAGCATGCTCTCAAGCACAAAGGAACCCGGGGGTCTTGTTTGCTGAGAACTCTAGCCTGAAGATGCTGTCGAGCAAGATGGTTTGGAGTGGGTGGGATTGGAAACTCCTCCCTTTCTACATTTTCACCAACCCCCATTAGTTATTCCTATGGAGCAGTGTCCTACTCAACCAACAATTGGTTGGTTTAATTCCTTACTGAGTTCTGGTCATGTGTAAGTGAGAGAGCGAGAATACTGTATAAGGCACTGGTTCTCAACCTTCCTAATGCCATGACCCTTTTATACAGTTCCTCAGGTTGTGCTGACCCCCAACCGTAAAACCATTTTCATTGCTACTTTGTAACTGTCATTTTGCTACTGTTATGAATCATCATGTAAATATCTGATATATTTTCATTGTTACAAAATGCAGGCTGTATTTTCATTGTTACAAAATGCAGGATGTATTTTCATTGTTACAAAATGAACATAAGTAAAGCATAGTGATTAATCACAAAACAATGTCATATATGATGAAATATTTATTTCTAATTACAAATCAATAAAATTTTGTCCTGAAGCATGGTGTAGCATGGGTAACAGTCTTAAGATAACAACAGTAAACTACATTGCTACATTTTGCCACAGCATGCATAAAAAGCCAGCTTCAGTGCAAAGGGTGAACTAGCTTCTTTCTCACCAGATCAGAACATCTGCACATGGGCGACCCGCCTGGAGACGATAGAGGAGCCATGTCTCAGCTCCTAAGACCATCAGGAATATGTGTTTTCTGGTGGTCTCAGGCGACCCCTGTAAAAGGGTGGTTCAACCCTCAAAAGGGTTGCGACCCACAGGTTGAGAACCACTGTTCTAGAACTTGGGAACCACAACTACCACCTCCTAGTTTCCTGAAAAGCAATGAACATAATTTTCCTACTTGTGAACATTCTTTAAAAAAAAAAAAAGTGGTACTTTTATCTTGGGAGTGTGGCTGTGAGAAGATTTTTAAAATCCACTTAGATTTAAAAAAAAAAAAAGAGTAAGACTCCCTTCTGTTTTTTGCAGTATCTTTAACAGATTGCCTGCGATGCAGCGCTGTTCCGGCATTCTGCGTGTTCGATGGGAACACTGTTTTCTTTCTCTTCTGTTTGCTAAGCTGGGAATAGATTTTGTTTTTCATTCTATTTCCCCAACAATTCCACTCAGACTCACCCTCTGGGAGCCAGACAAACATCAACACAAGTCGCTGCCACCGAGGCAGGAGTGGAAATCGTTCTGAGAAGAGTGTGAGGAGTGAGGCAGCCAGCAGAAGATCGTTCCTCCAGGGAAAGGCTGGCGTTCAGTGGAGCAGCCCCGGCAGGCAGGCTGCCTCTTCCAGGAGAGCTGAGCTCTGGAGGAAGCTGAGCAGGTGGAGGATGGATGTGTCCTCCACCCAGAGGGGCCTCCAGGGTCCCTAGGGGGTGTGGAATGTTCTTCTGCAAACACCTAAGTGGAAGAGGCAAGCACCTTTCATTTTTCTCAGCAGCATCTTTCTGGCTTCGGTTACCACCAGCCGGAATTCTAAACAAGGGTGCCACTCAGCACTAGGAGTAAAGGGAGACAGGGAGACAGGGAAGGAGGCCACTAGCAAGGCCTCAGTACGACTCCAGAGGTGGTGTGGATGGTATGATATGGGCAGAAATCACGGCTGGTTGGGTAGGGGGCACAGTAGCCAGCACGAAGTCAGCTTTCACTCCTGGGCTGGAAGAATAGCAAAGCCAGCATTAGTAATCAGGAAGAAGAAAGGGGCAGTGGGCTAGGACGAGGTGGAGATAACAGGGCTATTTATGGTAGTCTCCACACTGATTTCCCTGTCAGCAGTTTCTGCCCACCTCCCCCATCCCTATCCACTGACGCCAGACGTCTTCCAGAAGCATAGCCTTGGGAAGCTGCTCGGCCGCACAACAGCCTGCAGTAATGTATAACTTCCGCTCCCCCACCATTCTCCTCTCCACTCGCCCCTAACCAAGAACCCTGAGTGTAGTCATGCCCTAATACTGTAGCCCCTGCCTCTGAGCCTTTTGCACTGTCCCTGCCTGCCTGCCTTCCACTTACTGGGCACTCATCGCCATCAGACCCGTGATACTTAGTGGCCGTGTCCACTGGCTGTCGAATCCTTGAGGCACACAGCATTTGTTGTCCACCTGACCCATCATACAAAGTTAATAACTGCCCCCACCCCCACCCCCACCCCACACACTGCAAAATAGTACAGCATGAGAAGCTGCTCTGAGTTTAACTTTGTCAAATAAATCTCCACCACTCGTGGGTCAGTTTGTTGTACTGTGGTGGTAGAACGCCAACTGGTAGGTTTCCACAAATGGATGTAACATTGGAAGCAAACACATCTAGGAAAAGAAATTGGAGAGCAGCTACCAGGCGAGATAACTGAAAGAGGCCCAGATGTGTGCCCATTCCAAAGAAAGGTGACCCCATGGATGCGGAAATTACCGAACAGTGTCATTAATATCACACACAAAGGAAGTGTTGCTGAGGAGAATCCAAACACGGTTGCAGCGGGAACCGCCAGAAATTCGAGGCAGATTCAGAAGAGGACCCGGAATGAGGATGGCATTGCTGATGTCAGATGGAAGTTTCTTAAAAGAAGGGACTACCAGAAAGATGTTTCCCAGCACTGTAGTGACGATGCAAAGGCATTTGACTGTGTGGATCATAACCAACTATAAATCACATCGGGACGAATGGGAATTCCAGAATAGCTGTGCTCATGGTAACCCATACATAGGCCCAGTGGGAGTCATTCGAACAGAACAAGGGAGTACTTAGTGGTAGTGGGTTCAACCCAGGAAAGGTGAATCTGTGTCTCCTTACCTTGGCTTCCCTGCTCCTGGTCTGGGAAAGGTAGTCACAGCAGTAACTACACTGCTCAAGTGTCTTCACCTCAGGAGGCAAACGAGGCACACATCTACACAGGCTCTCTACCACAAAAACAGGAGAGACCCAATGGAACAAGATACAGGTGAGAATCCTGGCACAATAAGTCATAGAAAAGCAGAGTGACACCCCACTCACTCCGGCTGAGGCATCCCCTCCTCTGCCTGAAGTCAGAGCCTCCCGGTCATGGTCCCAGCGCCAGGGGCACCGCGTGCATGCCTGGAAGCACAGGAATGCCCTTTCGGGAGACCATAGACTAGACAGTGCTCTCACAGAATCGAGAGAACCCTGGTGTCGGAGAGGTTATCTGTTGGGCTGATGACCACAAGGTCAGCAGTTTGAATCCACCAACCGCTCTGAGGAAGAAAGACGAGGCTTTGAACTCAAGTGAAGAGCGATGGTCTCAGGAATTCACAGGTGCGGTTCTACCCTGTCCTATGGCGTTGCTGGAACTTGACATCATCTTGATGGCAGCGAGTGTTTGTTTGTTTGTTTGTTTTTTAGGGAATTGAAGGAAGAAATAGACAACTCTGCAATAATAGTAGGAAACTTTAAGCCATAACCAATGAAGCATAGAACAGCCAAACAACCTCAGCAAAGACCCAGAAAAACTAAAGGACACAATAGTCAATTTGGCCTCTAGACAAATAGAGCAATCAATCAGTGACACCACAGTATGCTTCACTTTTCAACACACACGAAACACTCTCAGAACAGACATGTTAGGCCACAAAGCAAGCCTCAATTAATTTTAAAACATCAAAGTTTTACAAAGCTTTTCATAGCACAGTACTATAAAATTAGAAATCAACACAAGGATGATCAAGGAAAAAACCATCGGGTAACGGAAAGAAAACATTTTAATGACATGTTTTAATTCTTTGGGAAATAAGAGTAAGAAAAAGCAAAAGCGGATGGAAACAATCCAATGGACAAGTGAATCACACTACCACTACCAACTGCACGGAAAAAGACCGGATTAGAAGGTCTGGCTAGAATGGAAGGAGAACATGGAACACAACACAGAAGTCCTAAAAGAGACTAGGCTTCCTGCTCATACAGAGAGACTGGTGGGACCCCCAGGACTGTGTCCTTCCGTCACCCCTCAGGCTTGGGATGGAAATCACCCCCACGTAAGAATAATCAACTATTGAAAGTCTAAAGGGCAGCATCTACGCAAGGACAAATCTTAAAGGGCGAGGCAAGAAGGTGAAATAAAAATAGGTAAGACAGGGGAGCAGATAGCATGGATGACTGAATGACCCCACCCGGTGGGGTGGAACAACAAAATCATATGTGAATGGATATATCGGAAGATGTAAGATATGTCAAATGAGACTATTATTTTAAAAAATAGGTAACACAGGGAGGAGGTAGAATAAGGGACGGTGCGCCGAGGGAATGAATTGTTGAATGTAAAACTATGATTTGCTCTGGAAACTCATATAATTCACACACACACACACACACACACACAGAGTTTAGAGGAGCCAGGGAACGTGGCCACCAGGAACAAGCACAGGAAGATCTCAGCTACTAGCAGAGGGTGCCGCCAACGGAGCCGTCTTGTGCTCCCTCGAAGCTAGACAAGCAACTGAAAAGCTAAGTAAACCGAAGTTTCTTAAAGTAGGAGCTCAGCAAGGCCTGCTGACTGGTATTGATTTCAATCCCCCCACCCACCCCCATGGACCTGGGAGCCATCCTCAGAGCTGCCAATGTCCTGCCACGCTCTCTCTGATCTTGGATCCATGCCACTCTCACGGCCTGGGATCTCCCGGCTTCCCACTTCACCTTGCTGTTCAGGGACCTGCAGATCCCCGAGTCTGCAGAGGGCTCCTGCTCGTGTCAAACCCGCGGACTTGAGTTGGACTGCGATGTCTTCTTCATGGAAAATTATTTCTTCTTCTTCTTCCCTGTTTTTACTGCAACATGTTTATTTCTCCTTACGCAACGTCGTGTTGCTGGGGACCGATTGTACCTGACAGTAGGAAACCAAAATGTGTTGTGTCCTCTGAAGAGTTGAGAATTGCGTACCAAAAAACTTTACGTAAATTAAAAGGATGAGTCGATTTACCGGTTTACATGCAAACCATCTTCCAAGTCTGTAAGATTACTGGAGACCAGCTCTATCTTACTAATCAAATGGGTTCAAGCCGATCTGCAATGAGGAAACTTATAGATAAGAGAGATGATAAGATCCAGTTGAAGCAAGGGGGTCTCCTGAAGCAGTAGACACTCCAGGGTCCAGAATGTATTCGAGGCAGCTTTTATACACTCCCTGCCACATAGCCTGTACCCCTCGATAGGTTTCCACACAGAGGGGTAGCTGACAATTATCTGAGGGCACACAACGAAACATGAACACTTTAGCCAAGCTGTTCACAGACGGAGGGGAGGGTAAAGTCGGGCACAGGGAGTAACTGATATTTTCAGACTGCTGTGTTCCAGCAGCTTTGCCTAGGAACACCAATTCTGATGATCTGTGCTGCAATCAGCGAGGGTTTCCAGGACATCTCTTTCCAAGGCTTCCTCAGTTTGACCAGGCTAACGTGAGGGCTGAGCTGTGCTGTCATTGAGCTCTCGGGGAGGTGGGGGCACATGTAGGCCATCCATTTAGAAGCACTTGCAGTGGACGATGCCAGGGCCCCGACTTGTCCTCCTGCTTGCTGATCCACATCTGCTGGAAGGTAGACAGCGAGGCCAGGATGGAGCCACCGATCCACATGGAGTACTTGCCTTCTGGGGTGGCTTTGATCTTGGGGTGGCTATTCACAGTGCTGGGCTCCAATGCATGCCCCTTCTGCATTCAGTCTGTGATGCCAAGGCCCACGGTGGTCCCACCGGACAGCACCGTGTCAGCATACAGGTCCTTCCGGTTGTCCATGTCACACTTGATGATGGAGATGAAGGTGGTCTCATGGATGCCCCAAGAAGGAGGGCTAGAAGACGGCTTCCGGGCAGCAGAAGCGCTCTTGCCAATGGTGATGGCCTGGCCATTAGACAGCTTGTACTTCTTCTCCTGTGATAAGGAGGTAACACCATTGGCAGTGGCTATCTCTGCCTCAAAAGTTCAGGGCAATGCAGCAGAGTTTCTCCTTGCTGTCTTGCACCATATCACACACAGCCGTGGTGGTGAAGCTGTGCCTTCCTGAGGCACAGCCGGTGCGGCCGGAGACACACAGGGCCTGGATGGCCACGGACGTGGCTGGGGTGAGGGTGGGGTAGGAAGTCTCAAATGCGATCTGGATCATCTTCCCCTTGTTGGCCTTGGGGTTCAGCATTGGGGGCTCGCTGGGAGCTACACACAGCTCATTGTAGAAGGTGTGGTGCCAGATCTGTCCATGTCGTCCCAGTTGGTGACAAAGTCATGCTCCAGTAGGTAATTTAGTGTCAGGATGATTCACTTGCTCTGGGCCTTGCCACCCTCGAGCTGTCCTTCTGGCCCATGCCCACCCTGACACCCTGGTGCCCGGGGTGTCCAACGATGGACAGGAAGACAGCCTGGGGGGTGTTACCACTTGCCAAGCCAGCCTTGCACATGCCGGGCCCATTGTCAACGACCAGCCCAGTGATTTGTTCTCCCACTGGAGAGACACACAGCAGCGGAGTGGAGTGGAGTGGAGTGGAGTGGAGTGGAGTGACCTGAGAGCGGTGACAGCAGGGACTGAGACTAAAATTACTTCTTAAAATATTTTTTTTCTTATACATGTAAATGCCACTAGTTTTATTTTTCTAGATGTGTTAGTCAGGGCTGACTAGAGAAACAAAGTCATGCACTCAGATGTGTATAAGAAAGAGCTTTATATCAAAGAGTAATTGTATATTAAGAAAACATCCCAGACCAGTTCAGATCAAGTCCATAAGTCCAATATTAGCCCATATGACTCATACCAGACTATAAACCCCTCTTCAGATTCATGCAACACATGCAATGATGCCGAATGCAGGAAGATCACGGGCCAGCAGGTGGTAAGTCTTGTTAGAATAAACCAGCCTCTAACATCCATGGGGGTCCATAGGAGCACTTGTACAGCTATAATCTAGAGAGATGAGTAAAGTCATGGAAGAGAGGAGAGAGTGAAATAAAGGAGTCAGACACATTTTACAGGAGCATGCTCACCTCTGGGACGGCCATGATCTCAGCAGCCAGGTCTGAGCAGAGAGCAGGAGGAGGAGGAGGGGGGAGAGAGCGTATCGTCTTTATTTCTGACCCAGGCCTGTATATACTTAGGGGCTTGCAAGCCCCTCCCGATACCAGGTGATCATATACGTCACAGGAAGGGGTTGTACAATAGGCAATACAAGCAACAGGAAGGGGCTGTACAATAGGCATATGCATGACAGGAAGGGGATAAGCTAGGGGTGTACATGTAACAGAAAGGGGAGGGACTAGGGGTACACATGTGACAAGGTGAGCGGACCCTAGACTCAAGATGGCAGCCTAACCTTGGTTGTCCTAGAGGAGGCTCCCCCTTGTCCCTTGTCTTCTTTGTTAGCTGCATTCAGGATTCCTTCTTTTTTCCTTGAAATCAGAGGTTGACTACAATATATCACAAAGTTTCTTTTGGGGTCTATCCTGTTTGGAGTTCGTTCTCTCAGCTTTTTTTTTTCCTCCAATAGTTTTATTGGCATATAATTCACAGCCCATACAATTCAATAATTCAACCACATCAAGAAGAGTTGTAGATTCATCACCACAGTTTTAGAACATTTTCTTCAGATGGGCTTTGGATCTCCACTCCACAACCCTCCTCATTCATATTGATATGATTTTTTTGTTCTGGGTCTTTGATGCCTGATACCTGGTCCCATTGACACTTCATGATCACACAGGCTGGTGTGCTTCTTCCATGTGGGCTTTGTTGCTTCTCAGCTAGATGTCCACTTGTTTATCTTCAAACCTTTAAGACCCCAGATGCTACATCTTTTGATAGTCGGACACCATCAGCTTTCTTCACCACATTTGCTTATGCACACGTTTGTCTTCAGCAATCATGTCGGGAAGGTGAGCTTCACAGAATGCCAATTACTAGAACAAAGTATTCTTGCATTGAGGGAGTACTTGAGTCAAGGTCCAATGTTGGTCTTCTACCTTAATACTTAACATATAATTATAAGTACATAGACCTCTTTCCCTATGGTTGTATGTAAATATAGTTACACATTTTCTTCATTCTTGTACTCATCATTATCAGCTCCTCACCCACCTACCCCCAACTTCCCCCGCCATACCACAAGGAACCATCCATCCAGCTACTGACCACACACACTCCTCGACAGGCCCTACTCTGCATGAAGTCAGCGCCATCCCTGTAGCTCAATTTTCAGCCGAACAACAGATAGTATCTGTAAGCGGAATCACAACAATATTTATGTGTGCACATCTTAGAATAACTGACCGTATTTAGGAAATAGTGTTTCACGTCTGGACTTTGGTTCAGAGAGCTTAGGAAAGGAGAAAGGAAGAAAGGAAAGCCTGAGAGGGGATGGGTGAGGTTACAGGGAAGGCTTTGTAACACATGAGCTGAAACAGAAGGTGCACGAAGCCTGGAAGGTAAAACTGATGCTCTGTTCTGTCCACCTTCAGCCAACCACAGTAGGAAGTTCAAAGCAAACAAACCCACTCAGTGTGGAGGGAGGCTAACGTTACCTTGTACCTTTCTGTGCTTGTACAATGTAACACATAGATGCAAAGCCGTCCATTTTTCAAAAGTAATGCTTCATGTAGTTCCATGAAATTAATGTTTTGTTTCATGAAATTGTCTCTCGGGTTGTTTAAATTGATCCTGAAACTCCTAATGCTGGTAAAAGAGAAGGCCCAACATTGAGGTGAGGGGAAGCAGTTGGAAGGCATTAAAAAGAACCATTACTAAAAAAAAAAAAACATTACTATGAGTTCCTGGATCAGTCTGTTTTCTCCCTGTTGGCTGAAGACATTTTTATCATTGTCGCATTGCTTTGCACCATCTCCCTGACACTCAGTTTCTTCACCTGCAAAAGGGGATAATAATAGCCCCTATTCTACTCCTAAGAAGCTCTGGTAGCACTGTGTGTTAGGCATTGGGCTGCCAACCGCAGGGCCAGCTGTTCAAGCCCACTAGCTGCTCCAAAGGAGAAAGATGAATTTGTCTGCTCCCATGAAGATTTACGGCCTCAGATTTACTTGATGGCAGTGGGTTTGGGCTTTTGAGGTAGGAGTCCCTGGGTGGTGCAAACTCGGTTACTAAGAGAAACGTTAGAGGGTCGAATCTACCCACAGGTACTTCAGAAAAAATCCTAGCAATTTACTTCTGAAAAATGCAGACCATCAAAAACCTTGTGGATCACAGTGCTACTCTGACACCCATGATGTCATC
>NW_022103904.1:26652162-26656250 GCF_000313985.2 Echinops telfairi | reverse complement strand
CCTTTGTGTGCTGTGCATGTTTGGAAGCTGTGCTACAAAAAATCATTCAGAGACCTATGCCATTTTAGTTGATTCTTATTAATATACACAAATGAGAACATGGACCATGAACCAAAGGAGGGGTGTGGTCGGGGTGGGATTCTGAGGACTCTCAATTTCTACTTGATACAATTCTGTGGAACTTGACTACTGAATATTAGAGAACAGGTGTCATTATTGCTTTTGTAACCAGAAAAAGAGCAATCAAGAAAACACAGATAGGAAGGGCTGCAAAAAGTTCATGCCAACATGGAATTAAAAGATGATGGAATTTCCCCATGAGTTTTTGAAGCCCTCCCCATGTGTTTGTGTGTGTGTATATGTCAAAATGTTGTCGTTGTTGTTAGGTGCCAGCCGGTCTGTTCCCAGTCACAGCAAGAGTGCAACAACAAAACCCGGCCCACTCCCACACCACCCTTACAAGTGTTAAGTTTGAGCTCCACGTGGTAGCCACGGTGTCGGTCCGTCTTGTCAAGGACCTCCTCGATGTTCCTCTGCCCAGACTGGGCTCGCAGGACCGCACGCCCCAAGTCTGTGAGCGGAAGTCTCGCCATCCTTGCGAGGAGCATTCTGGCTGTACTTCTTCCAAGCCAATTGCTTGTCCTTTGAGCAGTCCCCGGTACTTTCCATCGTTCAGACACGTGAATTCCTCTTCGGGCTCCTTGTTCAGCGTCCAGCTCCACATGCCACGAGGTCATTGAAAACACCATGGCTGGGATCACACGCACCCCAGGCCTCCACGGCCTTGCTTTCAACACGTGCTTGTGCAGATTTACCCAATGCAAAGCTTCGTTTGATCTCTTGACTGCTGCTTCCACGAACATTAATTGTGGATCCAAGCAAGCCAAATCCTTGACAACTTCAATCTCTTCTCTGTTTGCCAGGATATTACTTACATATTTGTCCAGCTGTGAGGATTTTGGTCTCCTTTAAACTGAATTATAATCCATGCTGAAGGCTGTAATCCTTGATCTTCAACAGCAAATGTTCCAAGCAAGATTGTGTCATCTGCATACATAAAACTCACTGCCATCAAGTCCTAGTGACTCTACAGGACAGAGTAGATGGGCTCTCCATGGTTTCTGAAGCTGCCAATCTTTACCAGAGCAGAAAGCTTCGTTTTGCTCCAGAGAAGCAGCTGGCGTGTTAGAACCACTGACCTTGTGGTTAGCAGCCCAACTTGCAATCCACTGCACCGCCACGACTCAGACTCGTGTGTGAGTGTGAGTGTGTGTGTGTGTGTGTGTGTGTGTGTGTGTGTGTGTTAGGTTCCTGGATTGGGTTACCTCTGTCTTTGCTTCACGGCGCTGAAAGAATTCATGCAGCAGAAGCACTTTGGTAATCCAAGTGAGTTTTAATGAAGGAAATGGAGTTTCGAGTCTTACGGTCACCGAGCATACTCTATTTCTGGAAAGCACGCTGGGACACAAGGAAGCAGAGCAGGGTTTGCAGCTGGGCATGGGGGGAAAACTTGGAAAGAACACTGGCGCAGGAGCGTGAAACCACACGAACAAACAGACGTGGATTGTCCAGAGGCCAAGGGCAAGTGGGCCCCCAAGTAGGCTCGGAGGTCCCTGAGGGGGCATGCAGGCTGTGCGCCTGCGCGTGGGATCGACTCCCTCGCGCCAGAACCCAGCAGCTGAGCAGGCGGAGTAAAGAGGGCTCCACAGCCGGCTCTTATTCCCTCCCGCCCCACTGCCGGGGAGGGGTGGGGGTATTTGAGAGCATTGGCCTATCTTATTGGCTGCGTTTAAGCACGCCTGGGTGATGTCATGGGGCTAGGTTGTGGCTAGGTTTGGTTTGGTTTCACCTGCACCTAGGGGCTTAGTTTCACATGCCCAGTTCTGTACTTTCCCATAGGGGTCCCATGGGTGCCTGATCTCCCTGAAACCCCTCTGTTGTGGCCCCAGGCAGGCATTGGAGAGACAACCCATCTTTAGTTCCCTATTGTGGCTACTTAACATGTCTATTTATCTATCTATCGATAACTTTTTTTAAAAGATCATTTTATTGGGGGCTCTTATAACTCGTTACAATCCATGCATCAATTGTATCACACATATTTGTACATACATTCCATCATTCTTTTCTAGACATTTACTTTCTATTGAGCCTTGGGAGTCAGCTCCTCTTTCCCCCCCTCTTTTTCCCGTCACCCCACTCTACCCCGTCTTGGTCCCTTGAAAGATTATAGATTGTTATTATTTTCAGGTTTCACACCGACCGCTGTCTCCCTCCCCCTCTGGTTTCTGTTGTTCTTCCCTCTGGAAGGGGGAGTGTGGTTATGTGCCACTCATGCCTTCCTTCCCATTTCTTCCGGCTTTCCCCCTACCCTTTTGGAATTGTTATTCCTGTCCCTGTTCCTGGATTCCATGTGTCGTGAGCTTTATCTCTTGCCTATACCTATGTGCATTCACCGGTCCAGTCCAGAGTGGGAAGCAGCACTGGGCTCATGATAGTGTGCGGTGAGGAAGCCTCAAGGAACCAGGGGTATATTACATGATCCATTGGTGCTCTACTGCACCCTGACTGACTCATCCCTTCCCTGCGACCCCTCTCTGGGGGGGATGTTCCATTGTCTCCCACCCCCCTCATTCTCACCAATGCATTTTTGTTTGTTTGTTTGTTGTCTGTTATGAATCTTCTGATGCCTGTTACCTGGTCACGATGACACCTTATGATCGCACCAGCTGGTGTGCTTCTTCCATGTGGGCTTGTTGCTTCACTGTTAGATGGCTGCTTGTTTATCTTCAAGCCTTTAAGACCCCAGAGCCAGGCACCATCCACTGTCTTTACCACATCCTTATGCACCCATTTTGTCTTCAGTGATGGTGTTGGGGAGTGGGGGGTGGAGTGGAGTGGACAGTGAGCATCACAAAATGCCATTTTGTTAGAACAAAATATTCTTGTATTGAGGGAGGGTATGAGCTGAGGCCCAAGGCCTGTCCACAGCCTCAGAATATTGCCTTATAAATATATGTATCTAGACCGACGCCTCTATTTGTATGGATTAATGTATTTACATAAGTACACACCTCTGTTAATACCTCTATCTATAGCTTTGTTTCTAGAGCCTTCCTCTGTTTCCTTTGGCTTCCTCCTTCCCCACCATCACATTCCCCCTTCCTCCACCTCTTAGTGCTTCCTCTCAGCTAGATTGGTGTTGCTCTAATACCCACAGGATCTCTACAACCTCCTAGATGTTGGTTTCAATTCCCTAGTTGTTCCCCTGTCTATGGAGTTGTTTGCTCACCACCACCATCCCCTCCCCCTCCCCCGACACCTCACACATACCTTCTCCCCACAAGACCCTCCAGGGCCATTGGCCCTGCTACTTCTCCCTGAGCTTGCTTCTCATGTCTGTCTTATATGAGTAGACAAACCAGCTGTCCAAACAACAAGAAAACAAAAGGTTGAAAAAAGAAAGGAGAAAAAAAAACCAAACATACATACATAGTCCCAGGTCTGTCCGCTGACCTTTATGACTCTCTCCCCCTGGTCCTGGAGGAGTTCTGGGGGCTGCTCCTCCTAGCCCGGAGTCTATTTGGGGGGCTCTTTGGGGCTTTGTGGATTGGCTTTGCTCCCATGGCTGATCTGTTATGCTCCCTTCTTGGTTTGTCCTTCTGCGGGGGATTCAGTCCACACTGTCTTCCCGCTGTGTGTCCCCATTATTGTCTGCTCCAGCTAGGGGACAACACGTCTTGGGTTGTTGGCGGTCCTACAGTCCTCTCTGTGCCTTAGCAGCTCCGCGGAGGGACGTCATCCTCAGGGCTTGTGTGCCAATACCGAGTCCAGGCCCCTTCTCTTTCTCCTTCTTGGTTTCCTTCCGGTGGGCGTGGTAAGTCACGCCTTTCCCCCACCCCAAGGTCTAGTATCCATCTCTGCGGCACACACTTCCAGGGCAGGGGGTCAGACTGGCTCTGCTCGGGGCGGCCCTGTCGCCCCATCTTTTCATGCAGCTCTCCACGTGGTTGCATTGCTGCACACTCCGATTCTGGGCGCCATCTGGACTCCCATCTATTTATCAATGACGCTAAAGAAGAAATCCC
>NW_022103904.1:26649463-26651720 GCF_000313985.2 Echinops telfairi | reverse complement strand
TCCTTTCAGAGGGTCTTCAAAGTCCAAACTCTTTGCAGAACAATACTAAGAAAGGCCCTTGCTTTGTTCAGTGTTCACCATCGCTCTCTTGCTCCCTGGGCAAAGGCACTGGTAGGGAAAGCTGCTTGTGGCTCAGCTTCAGTCATGACAATGACCCCCAGCTGCCCTAGTTGGGGATAGAAGCTCACAACCATGCCCTCTTCAGTAAAAGAAGAAGCTGGGGGAGGAGGGGGAAGATGTCCTTTTTACTTGAGAGACCTTTAATAACACTGGAAATTCTGTTCTGTAAAAAGATGCTCGTGCTCAGGAAAGTCCCTGTTGCAGATGCTTGTGTGGAGCTTATTTGAGTTGGGAACAAAGTAGCTTCTTTTTATAGAACAGGACTGGGAGGGAGGGTGAAAGGGGGGTGGGGCGAAGCGGGTTTCAGTTGGAGACCAAAACCAAACCAAACCCACTGCCACCAAGTCACTTCTGACTCACAGCTGCCCTGTAGGACAGAGAGGAACTGCCACTTAGAGTTCCCAAGGCTGGGCAATCGTTACAGAAGCAGACTGCCACGTCTGAGCCCTCCGAGTGGCTGCTGGGTCCAAACCTTTCTTTCCAAGGTCCAGGACTTAACTAGGACCCCCTCAGGCTCCTGTTTTGCTTAGAGAAGGGGGAGGGAGGGGGATTGCTGAGAGAAAGGGGGGCACTGTTTAGGAAAGAGGGTTTTGTTCAGAGGGCACTGAGTTCATGTTAATGGTGGTGGAATATTTGGAAAAGAGTAACCCCAGGGGTTGAGCAGTGTGAAGAATGTAGCCAATGTCCTTGAACGACACACGTGAGCATTGTTGAACTGGTGACAGGCAGCAGGGCAGCGGAGGGAGGCGGAAACTGTTGCACATGCTCCACCACAAATGAAAAACAAGCAACCTGTAATTTTTATATCTTGGTAGATTAAAAACAGCCTCAATATCTGAAAATGCTACTAAAATATTCCTCCTCTTTCCTTTCAACTATATGGCTGTGTGGGTCTTGATTTTCTACATAGACATACTTCATCCAAACAACGCATGCTGACAGATGGGGCCCCAAAGCAAGAGGCGAATCCAGCTGCTTCCATTACATCTGATATTAAGAAGATTGACAAAAATGCAAACAGGACTGCTCTTCTGAGTGTTTTTGAATATGTATATATTGGTTAAAGAGTGGAAATTGTTTAAATTCCTCAGTTTTAACTTTTAATTCAGTAAATAAGAGGGGGCTTCAGAAAGTCCACGGGGAAAGATGCAATGAAAAGATAATGGAATTTTTCCACAAATATTTGAGAGTCCTCTTGTATAGTTACAGATGACCCACATATATAGAAGCTATTTAGGAGCCTCAATAATTTGTAATAGGGTAAAAGAGTCCAAAGACCCAGACATGTGAGCACTGTTAAAGAAAAGTACTTGCAGCTCAACCAATTGGGAGTCACATTACCACACCGAAGAAATGTGACATTTATTACACTTGATCTGAGCCAAAAGGCCGAGAAGCGATAGATTGTTTTTGCCCAATACATTTTAATAACTATTTGGTGTGCAAGATAGGCGATATTTAGAGTTGGGGACCTTTAGAGTATATTTTCTCTTTCAATCATTCAGTTCATTAAACATCTATTAAACATTGGTAGCACAATATTACTGAACACTTGCTACAAACCTAGGCACTCTTGTTTGTTCTTGGGAATATCAGCTGGTCAAAATAGACAATAATCCCCATCTTTATGGAGCAGGTAGGACCTATTATATATCAAATACTTTGAAATATATACATATATATCATATATAATATTTATATGGCTACAGATTTATCTATCTATTCATATTAAAATATTTTTATTTTTTCAAAATTATGCCTATAATACAATCCAAGGACTTTCAAACACTTTGATCACTTAAAGTTATTTTTTGTTGTTGTTCTATCTTTCAGTTTTGTTACTGGACAAATTATTGTTATTATTTTTATTATATACTTTTATTGGGGGCTCTTACATCTCTTAGCACAATCCATACATTCCTCCAGTGTGTCAGGCACATTTGCACATATGCCGCCATCATCATTTTCAAAGCATTCTCTTCGCACTTGAGCCCCTGATATCAGTTCCTCATTTCTCCCCACTCCCTCCCCCACCCACCCTCCCTTACAAACCCTTGATAATTTATAGATTATTATTTCCATATCTTACATCATCCTCCATCACCCCTTGCCCACTTTTCCATTGTTCATCCCCCTG
>NW_022103904.1:26644465-26645674 GCF_000313985.2 Echinops telfairi | reverse complement strand
AAGAACAAATTAAAATATACCAAGAAAGAAAAGCTTGCATTTTCCAGTCTAGCCTGTTGGGGCACCATGCCCTAAAAGACAAAAAAAGTGTTTGTTGTTCTATAATTTGTGTGTTCTGTTGGGTCACCTTTCTTTGGATGGACACAGATACGATCTTTTCCAGTCAGCTGGCCAGGTAAGGAGGCTGGAAGTCTGAATTGAGGGCACTCGTTCTGGGTTAAGGCTCTCTCTCTCTGGAGTCGCTGAGAGAAGGTCCTTGTTTGTCTCTCTATCTTGTTTCTTGGCTCATTGGACATGTCCAGGTGGTTTGGCATGTCTTCCCCGTCTCTGCTTTGCCAGCTTGTCTAATCTTGTTTCTGGATCAAAAGAGATTGATTGAAGACATGTCTCCTAATCCTGTCTTGTTGGCATAACAGAGGTAACCTGTTTCAAAATGAGATTATAACCATAGTCATACAGGTCAGGAATTACAGCATGTGTTTTTGGTGAACACGATGTAATCCATAACGATGACATGCCCCCAATTTTGAATCCAGAATCTAATCCAGGGTCACGCTTTGCATTTGTTCATCACGTCTTATTAGAGCCAGGCCCAGCTCTCTTATTGGAGGAGGTAGGGAAGAGATGCTACAACATTGCTATGTGGCACAAAGTTACATGATTGACTGAAAAGCTGGCATTTCGAGTTCACCCAGAGGCGCCTCAGAAAAAAGGCCTGGTGATCTATTTCTAAAAGGTCAGCGATCAAAAACCCTCTGGAGCACAGCTCTGCTCGGACCCACTGTGTAGTCAGGGTTGGCTAGAGAAACAAACCCAGAGATACACTCATATGTGTGTAAGAGAGAACTTTATATCCAAGAGCAATTGTGCATTAAGAAAACATCCCAGCCCCGCCGAGATCAAGCCCATACGTCCAATATTACCTCATATGTCAGTACTAGTCCAAAAATCCTCTTTAGACTCACGCAGCCATGCAGTGATGCTGAATGCAGGAAGGTCACAGTCCAGTGGGTGGAAAGTCTTGTGGATCCAGTGGTGGTGGCAGCATCTCAGAGCTGTCTTGGGTCTCCATGTGGCTCCTCCAGCTCCAGGGCTCTGGCTCCATAGCATAGCTCCATGTGGCTTGTCAACAGGAATGTCTTGCAGGGAGTGTCTGTGTCCCACCTCCAGCGAGATATTTATGTCCTTTGTGCCTCCAAATAAGGTCAT
>NW_022103904.1:26642089-26643092 GCF_000313985.2 Echinops telfairi | reverse complement strand
CACGCAGCGGTTACCTGGATTGGGGGCTTTGCTGCATCTTTGAAAGTCCCTGTTTTTTATTTTCCGATTTTCAAAATAATTTATTTTGTTGTTGCGGTTGTGGAGACCATACGCCACAAAGACAAGTTTCTTCGATTCAAGTTTCTGCTACACGATCCCGGGACCTTGCTTACACCCTTCAAATCGAACACCTGCTCTCGCTGGCCCTCCTCCGTTAGTTCGCCTGCACTCACTGCCCTCTAACCCGTCACGTCACGGCCCGTCCCTGCCACCCACATAGACAGATCTTTAAAAAAGCGAAATTCTTAAGGCAGATACTCTTTTTCAGTTTAGATATTCTTTACAATTAAGCTAAACTGTTGGTTGCTCTTAAGAAGACTTTGTGGGATATTTTTGGCTTAAGGTTTAAAGATAATCTGAGGTTCATCGTTATAGGAGTTGAAAATCTCTGTATTCTGCTTTAGGTCAGCAGTTTTAGGCAGTAGTGGGATTGGGCCGATTGGCACTGGTTGGGCAGAACTAATGCCTAGTGTTTTATTTTGATGAACCAGTTTGTTGTTTGTGTTGGTCTTGGGGGAGTTGTTGTTTTAGAGCCAGTTGTTAAAATGGAACTTGTAATCAGGGTTCTCTCTAAGGTGGGCACCTGATGTACAAATCACAAATTTATATTCCTTACTCTTTTTAATATGTACCCCTTTTATTTAAGTATTAACAGTATGAAATAATAAACTACTGTTTGCTCTATCTTTTTAAATGCACAAATCAGTCTTTAGGGCAGTGAACCAGTTGTTAAATTATTTGAATCACACCCCTAGTTTTAGGAGTTGAAAATCCCTGTCTTTTATTTATGTATTGGACTGATATTTTGCGTATATACATGAAATCAAGCAGTGTGTACTTTTTAATTTTTAAACATTTTAATGTGAATTGGTTGAAGGTTTACAGACCATCAGTTTCACATTTAACAATTCATACATATTTAATGTTCATACACTCCCCCCAC
>NW_022103904.1:26638909-26640282 GCF_000313985.2 Echinops telfairi | reverse complement strand
TCAGCCTTCATTTGGGTTTCAGTAATTCCTCTCGGTTACATTGCCCTTGATCAAGCCCTGCCAGGCCTCCTACACCCTCCCACCATTGAATTTGGATCACTTGTTGTTCCCTTGTCCCTGGGATTGTTAACACCCACTTCCTTTCCCCCGCCTCCCCCTCTCCCATGTCTCCCCCGACCCGTAGGTCCCATTGTTTTCTCCTCCAGATTGTTTATCCTGCCTATCTTATCTAGATAGACCTGCAGAGATAATAATATGCACACAAAAAACAAGACAGCGCCAAACAAAGCAGCAAAAGAAAACACAACAACAAAAACCAAACCAAGGACCCAAAAAAAGCCTGTAAATAGTTCAAGGTCTGGAGTGTTTACCGGTTGAGTCTGATGGGGTGCCAAGCCCTGGCCCCAAAGTCTATTTTTTTATATTCCCTGAGGACTTCATTGCTCGGTTCCCCTTGCTGCTCTGTTGCACACCCTTAGTGTTTCGCCTCAGTGTGGTAGGGTCAGATCGGGCACAATTCCCACACTGAGTCTCCAGTATTGGCCCCTTTGGGTCAGTGAGGGATGTCATGTCTCACAGGGGGGCCCGCCCTATGCTCCTCTCTGTGGATTCACTGCTCAGAGCAGGGATATTGTCCTCAAGGTTTGGTGGGCCAGGATATGTTCCACTCTCTCTTCCTCTCCCTTTATTTGCTCCTGTGTGCTCTGATCAGACATGTCCCTCTCCCTGAGCTGCAGCTTCAGTGCCGTCCTCTGAAATAAATTATTCTGGGAGGAGGGGGGGTTGTCCACGTAGTTGGGATTGGGACTGGCCCCTGAAGAGTAATTTAATTGTTGTCCAATAACAGAGGTTAGGTTAAGGCAGGGGACGTTGGCTAGGATCAATGTTTTATGGGGTGCCACGACTTGACACATACAAACAATCTAAAGGTAGTGGGGTAGTTGGGAATGGCTGTGGGAACCAGGCTATGATTGGTTGTCAGGATTGCAGGTGGATCAGAATTTTTATGAACCCCCTGTAGTGTTGAATGGTAGATCCAGCCCTCAGTTAGGTTGGCAATACTAGCCAGCAATTGCACTCATTTGACAAAGGCATCTTTGTGCAGGTCACAGGGACTGCCATGAGCAACAAGCTCAAGAAGGGCTTCATAGTGGAGACATAAAACAAGACTAGCATACAAGAACCAGCAGTGACAAAAATAAATAAATTTCAGTGGGAAAAGGCATAAAAGAGGACAAAAAGGTTACTAACCAGCAAAGGGTGAATATACTTACAATCTAATGATTAAAAGATATATGTTTGTTCAAAATTCACATGTCTTACTAGATTAATCCATGAGTAGTCATTTTTTGTTGTTGTTTTTTTGGTTTTTT
>NW_022103904.1:26624397-26637754 GCF_000313985.2 Echinops telfairi | reverse complement strand
TTAAGAATTCTTAAAAGAAATTGAGCATTGCTTCCAGGGACGCTGTGTAGAAGCATTCAAGACGGTTCAGCATCTGACCTCCTTCCTGGGGTAGGCTGTCCTACAGGTCAACCTCTAACAAAATTAGGCTGTTCTGAACCCCCAGAAATAGAATTGTTTTCCTTTATATGAAGAGGCTTGATAAAGCACAAAAATCTGCATGTGGTGTGTGCCCAGGCCGACTTTGAGGTGTCCCTACTGTGAGACCTAAAGTTTTCATGAGGTTGCCCTTTCAGAAGTCAAAAAATGTCAGCAGAGCCTATGGTGGTTCCATGTGTGCCAAATGTGTCCAGGACAGCATCAAGCGTGCTTTCCTTATTAAGGAGCAGAAAATCATTGGAAAGTGCTGAAGGCACAAGCACAGAACCTGAGAGCTAAATAAATGCAAATGAAGCTTTTTTGAATAATAAATCAAATGACCAGAGAGAGAGAGAAAGAAAGTTAGCCTTAGTCTAATGAATTTAGCATTAATCTAATGGTTGATAGATTTGCTTGTCCTGAGCATTTGTAATACCAGTCTGAGTAAAAACCAAACCCAAGCCCACTGCCGTCAAGCTGATTCCAATTCATAGAGACCCTCTATAGGGTTTCAAAGCTTTGTAAATTTACTGGAGCAGACAGACTTTCTCCCAGTGAGCAGCTGCTGGGTTTGAACAGCTGACCTTTAGGTTACCAGTTCAACGCTTACAAGACAGCATGAAGGACACATGTAAGTCACCTACAGGACTGGTGATCAGTTATTTATTTTCTCTTTTATTTGTATTGGCAACTTGTATCTGGGTCCTGATAGCACCCAAACTCTCTCCAGTCCTTGACTGCTTTTTTTAGAAACTGGTTGTTGGTATTTGCCAACAATGTTTCCAAAGTTCAGGAAATTGAAGGTGAATAGAGGATAGATAGATAAATAGATAGCTATAAAGACGTGGACTAGGCATAGCTAGGCCTAACTTAGTGTGGCCTGCGGTGTTTTTGAAACTTAGAGTCAACAATGTAGATCCCTATAGTAAGTTTATGTAAGTGGAGCCTGCTTGTTTTGAGACTACCTGGTAAGTTTTGGTGAATGCAGCTCGTTCAGGTTGTGAGATGTCATTTCAGTGGAAGTGTAATAGTGCTTCCCTTCTGCTAATGAGAACTAGAAGAAGCTGCCTTTAAGGAGGACTCACTAACAGCAAAGAGTTGGGGTTAGGCAGGGGAGTCTTGCGGCAAATCCTGTCTAGAGTGAGTAGCTAGTGTGTTAAAAAGAGAGAGTCAGGAAGGACTGCCTCCCTCATTATCTAAGTGGGTGAGTAAACAGCAGGAAGCCATAGCTGACCTCCTCTGGGTACACACAAGGGAGAAGGGGAACCCACCTTCTCACCAGCCCAAGGCCGGTTGCCGGTGGCAGAGGTCAGACCTGCTTCCGTCCTCCATCCTTCTTCCCCCTATTCGGACACCAACTGTCCCTCCCACAGCACTCTACTCTTCAGTGGGGGTTGATAAGCCATTCCAATGGACACACTGAATTCATAAACAAAACTCACCCCTAAAGGGGCTTATTAGGGAAGTTAGCAAACTACCACAAACCAAGGTCAGAAGACGCTAAAGACAGAGTTATTGGCTCACCCCTTTCCTCACCCAACAGCCAAGTCTCTCCGTGGTTCTCAGCCTCCCCGCCACCATAGTCCTCTCAACCTCTGCCTCCATCGGCCAGGAAGCCATGCTGGTGCTCTGCTTCCCAGTTCATTGTCTCAGCTGTGCTCCTCGGTTCCAGCTCCTAGTCTCCTTGCCTCAGTCTCAGCCTGGCTCCTTTGCTCCGTGCCTGGGCACAGCTTCCGCACGGTGCCTCTGGTTTGGGCCACTTCAGCCAATGATCCAGTGGAGTGTTGTCCCCTGGTGGCTCTTCCTTGATGGACCTGGGATTTCTCTCTGTTCCTGCTGCTGAGATGGCTCATTCTTCTTCTTCTTCTTTTTTATTTTCGCAAACAGACATATTTTAGAAGACTTCTTGGAAATCAGGGCACCGGTTGTAGGGACAGGCTCTTGGCTGGGGGAAAGATCTTTGACTCTTCCAGCTTCTGTTCCCTGGGTCCTTTGCAATACGAACGAGACTCAAGACCAAAGAGGAGAAAAGAAGGGGCAGGGAACTAGAGCACTGGAACGGGAACCAACTGGACACAACGAGACTGTGGACCCATTGTGATCGATGCAACAAATGTCACTGCACAGTTGTTACAGAAATTGTTGAGTGAGAACCTTACTTGTGTAAACTTTCACCAACCTCAATACGATATTCTATTTCTAATAGTATCTTTGTGAAAACCATCTGTGTTGTTGAATGTGGCCGCAATTTGTCAATGTTGTTGCTGTATAAAATCCTGCTCTATGAATGTGCCACAACTGACTTACCCGTTCTACTGGTGATGGGCACTTGAGCGGTTTCAATTCGTCCTGTCCCTCTGTTGTTATTGTTATTTCTGACTTTGCTGGCTTGGCCCGGGTGAGCTGGTGTCTCATTGTAGTTCTGAATTGCAGCTCTCCGGTGGCTAATGATCGGGAGCATCGTTTCGTGTGTCTGTTGGCTTATTTCATGTCCTCATAAGTGACGTGTCAGGTCCTTCACATTGACTTTTGATGCACCTCAATTCTAGATATGTTAAAATGTGAAACACACCATGTATCCAAAAATGGATCCAAAAAAGGTATTTTATAACCTCCTTTTGTCCCCTTTCTTTTCAAACTTATGTGTATCTTTCTCTGCCATTAAATATCATTCTAGGGGACAACTTTAAAAATCACAGTTCATCTTCCTAGAGCATGGGGTCTTGAATTAGACAAACCTGGTTAATGTACTGGCTGCATCCCTCACAACCCGGGTGCCCTTCAGCGAGTGACTTACACTCTCTGCACCTCAGGCGCCATCCCAATGGGAGAGGCCTGAGTCTTGAACTGAGCTGGGTGCACAGTTGGATCTCAATTCAAAATTAATCATTGATTTTGAAGCCTTACATCCACTCCAACAGTAAGGAGATCATTAACTCTAGAACAGTACATGTTCATTAAAAACTCCTCCTTAAAAAGATCTTGGGTAGGCTATATTTTGTGAGTACATAACATGATTGTATGTGTCTAAGAAGAATATAATTACATCCAAATGAATACATTTACATCAGTGGTTCTCAACCTTCCTAATGCCCCGACCCTTTCATACAGTTCCTCATGTTGTGGTGACCCCCAACCATAAAATTATTTTCATTGCTACTTCATAACTGTAATTTTGCTACTCTTATGAATCGGGCGATCCCTTGTGAAAGGGTTATTCGATCCCCAAAAGGGTCGCGACCCACAGGTTGAGAACCGCTGCTTTACACAAATTATATGTTAAATAAACTGTTTGCAAAAGCAAAACCAAACAAAAGCAATGCCCTGTAGCGGTTGAAAAATAAAGTCAGGGTAAGATGCTTAGAAGGTGGCAATTGAACCACTTAATCAAATCCCTTCATCAGATTACCAGATTATTCTATAGCAATGAGTAAAGCCAGTAGTTAAGAAAGGACTCTCTATTCTAGGTGGTTTCAAGTAATTTATCTGTGGCTGACCTTATCATCTGTAAACTGGGTAGAGGAATGATTCATTGCCCACTTCGCTTAAATGAGTACTTTCAGAGGAGGGCGAGGACAAAGGCTACGCGATCAGTAATGGCCACCACCACCCTCCCCCGTGCCGAGGTGCAGGGCTGCTAAGACTTGGACATGTGTGTGGTTGCTCCTTTCCATACTGTGTGAGGGGACCAAAGACTGCTGGAGTGGCCCTTGGACCTGTTCACCTAGGGTCCCTGAAACCAAAGCCCGACCCCTCTGCTGGTGATTCATTTCACATTGGCACTATAGGACAGAGTCGGACAAAGGCTCTTTGCTTGGCCAAGGCTGTCAGTCATGACAGGAGCAGATAACCTCGTCTTTTGCCTGCGGGGCGGGGACTTCAAACTGCTGACCTTGCAGTGAGCAGCCCACCAAGTAACCAAGTAACTCAGAATAGATCAGTGTATCCTCCATTGCATGGTAGCATGGTACCACCCGCTGGCACCTACCCTGGACCCTGGAGTAAAGGCTATGGTAGAAAGGCTTTTCATTGCCAAGGGGTCACTGAGTGAGATTTTCCTGAAAGGGGAAGGTAGGACAAGCAAGTGTGGGAACTTTTGATAAATGAACCAACCGACCCACGTCATGAGTCAACTCCGCCTCTTAGCAACCCTACAGAGAGTTTCTGAGGCTCTAAACCTTTATAGGATTTAAATCTTTATAGGGGTATACTGAACATGAAGCAAAATGGCTACAGACAAACTTCTGGAAATTGGCTTGCCCAGTGAGGTGTGAGTAAACGCTGCACAATCAGCTGTGTGAGAGGAAAGGGGTTGGTTTGTAGTACGTACTTATTTCTGTGACGTAAAGACCTCCAGGAGGGCTGAGCTCAAGTTCCCAGCTGTGAAATTACTCGGTATGTCCCGTTTATCCACGTCTTTGTAACTCCCACCAAATGATTAGGTGGGACCATGAAATAGGGTGTGTGAATGAGTCACGAGTAGAGGGGATTGGTCAGTTTTGTCGTTCAACTGTATGTAAATGAGCCATCTCAGAAACAGGGAGAGAACCCAGTGACCATCAAAACGAAGAGCCACTGGCAGAACAGGTGTGAGAGCCCTGTCTGACGTGGTAGAAGCACCAGAGGCACCAAAGGCTGTAGCTTTGAGATCATGAGAGAGCCCAGCAGAGCCACGCTGAGACCGTGAGGCAGAGCAGAGCTGCAGCACCGAGACCCTGGGACCGAGCCTCAGGCTTCCCACCGTGCAGAGCAAGACAGAGGCCACAGGCCCACGTGGCTGAGAGGTGGAGGAGCAGAGAGAGACATGCCTGTCCGTGCGGCTGAGAAGAGGCCTTGCCAACAAAAGAACTGATCCCTTGCCATTTTATGACCCATTCGCTTGCCTAGTCACCCCCGGAGGGTTAGTAATGTCTGTGAGATCTGCGATCTGCGTGGCATTGCAATGAGTTACTGAACCCGGCAGGGAAATGAAGTGTGAAAGGAGGGGGGGATGGCTGCTATCAGTACAGGGTACAGAGGATGGAGGCTGGAAGCATGTGGGACAGTGTCTTAGGTCAATCAGCCTTGGGTTAGTGTGGAGCTGGATTCACCTTCTCCTTACCAAAGCCAAAGGCAGGCAAACATGGCCCCCACACTATCGTCCTCACCAACAAGCCATCATGGAACTAGTCCCATGGTATTTCCATGACATGGTGTTTACCATCATACAGATCCCAAAGACAGAAATACCCGCAATATGACTAGTAAAATGTAACAGAAGAATTACGGAAGGATAGCTTTTGGTCATTTACCTATAGGCTACGATGTGTCGAACTCACCAGCCATTTCGCAGCAGAGGAGAGGCAGTCTGCTTCTGAGAGATGTGCAGCCTTGAGACCTTGCGAGCAGGCGCCCTGCGCTCGCCCACAGGGGGGCTGGGGCTGCATCAACTCGGCAGCGCCAGGTTTTAAAAGATAAATTATAATACGTACCTGGATGTGAACGAGGGGGGTTGGAGTGGAGACCCAAAGCTCATCGGTCGACAATTGGACATCCCCCCACAGAGGGGTGACAAGGAAGGGACGATTCGACCGTGGGGCAGTCTAGAACTGATGAAACACACATCATTCCTCTAGTTCCTGAATGTTCCCCACCCCCACCCCCACTACCATTTGTTCTACCCTACAAATCCGGCTAGACCAGAGCACACACTGGCACAGACAGGAGCTCTGGACACATGGAATTCGGATAGAGAAGCCCTCAGGAGTAGTAGTGGGAGTAGCGATATCATGAGGTTGGGGGGTGGCGGGAGCAGAGAGGAGGGGGAGAGAGGGGGAGCCCATCACAAGGTTGGATATATATCCCCCCCCCCCAACAGAAAGGTGGGTTAAGGGAAACAATAGGCAGTGTAAGACACGAAATAATCACAATAATAAATAATTGATCAAGGATTCACGAGGGTGGGAGCGGGAGAGAGGAAAAAAGAGGCGTAAATGTTGATGGCGACATATGTACAAGTGTGCTTAACACTATTGAATGATGGATTGCTGTAAGATTTGTACAAGCCCCCCAATAAAACGATTAATTTTTTGAAAGTGTCTGGAAAATTAGAATAGAATTTATTTTATAATTTTTAGGCAACTCAAATGAAGAGAGCTATTTAATATAACATACATTTTATTTAACTAAGTTGACTTTAGTGTTTTTTTTTAAGATTAATTGTACATTTATTGAACTTAATTTCTAATAATGATCGTGTTTAACAGCCGGCTTGCAAAGTCCCTGAAAATTTCACAGTTGGCTTTCACACACCTGTACAGCTGCTCAGCTGGCTTTGTCCGGGGTCTTTTTGCCCAGGGGAAAGGAGGATCTGTATTCTAGGTCAAGACTGACCACTGGACAAGTGCTAAGGGCAGGTTCAGGGTACTTCGTAAGAACCAATGTTCATTTCCTTGGTAACTAGGCCCACCCTCCCCCCTTACCCTGTCACAGCCCCTGAAGGTGACCTTTTCCTCCCCTAGTTCCAAGCTGTTTAATAGTCTGATCCCCGCGCACCTCCCCCGCTTCAGAGCAGACTATCTTGGGAATGCCTGGGAAGGGCACGCACAGCTCCCTGGCCAGCTGCACCCTCGACCCGTCAGGTGCTCTCAAGGTTGTTCAGAGGCTGGAGGGGAAGCAGCAGACTTGTTCCAGGTCCCAGATCCAAGACAGCCAAGTTCTTGGGCTACAAATACCTTTGACAAATCCACCCACTACATGATTCCCTCAAAACCTGGGTCCCAGTTACAGTTCCTCAGTTTAGCTGCCATTCTCTTGTTCTCTCTGACCTCTGTGAATACAGTATTAATGTGGCTGCTACACGGATGGGGTGTTTACTCTTGAATGACCCTGTCTACCAGTAATCCTCATAGCAACCCAATGAAGTAGTTACTATTCTTAGCCCAGTTCTGAGAACTCCGGATGGTGGAAATATGTTAACTTGCCCAGAGTCATATGGGAAGGACCCAGAATCCAACCCCAGGTCTGTCTGTGGAAAGTAAAACACTTCCTCCATGATTTGCCATCTTCTCTGGCACTCTCAACCACACACCTTTAGTTTGCATTCTCTGACATGCTCACCTCTCCCCCCAAAATAAAAGGACCCACTCATAGAGCCCCTGTGCTGCGTAATAGACCTGCCCCCCAGGCTTTCCAAGGCTGTACATCTTCAGGGACGCTGACTGCTACATCTTTCTCCACAGAGCGGCTTGGTGAGTCCAAACTTCAAACTTTTCGGTTAGTGACCCCCATGCTTTCACCACCGAGCCACCAGGGCTCCTTGCTCTTGAACGTGTTGCAAACTGTCCTTAGCTAGCCCAGAGGCCGCATGGAAGCCAGGAGTGGGAAGAAACTGTCCGAGGAGATATGCGAATGTGCTCTGTAGAAAGTGGGATGGAGGACCATGCAAGGTTCTGGAGGTAGCAATACCTAGGGGTCCCTGAGGAAGAGGAGACCGAGATGATGCTGTCACAGATGTCACAGAAAGCACAAGATGTCCCAGCAGAGACTTCCAGGGAGAGCTTCACAGTCAGAAAGCTCCAAAATGACCAGGGATGTGGGCACTGACGGGGTCCCCTGGATTTTGCCATCAAGAGGTCATCAGGGGTGACCGTGGTGAGGGGCTGGGACAGGATAAGCAGGAGTCTCAGAGCAGTGGGCTGTGGAAAGTCTAGAAGTGACAACGTGGAGTGAGCCGTTGTCACTTTTCTTCCAAGGAGAGAGCTAGAGGGAGATGCCAGATGGTAGGAGGGCTTTTAGGAGTTGAGTTTTCGGTGTGTTTCGTTATATTAAGCTGAGGTGTCCTTAGCAAATGTACATGCCAAGGAAAAGGAGCTGGCAACGGGAGAGAAGACCATGATGACAAGAGGGATCGAAGTGCCCGAGCAGAGAACACTCACCTCTTCTCTGGAGTCCTACTCCAGACAAGTGGGAATCGGGGTGAATAGTGTGGGGATGATGCCTCGGGCAAACAGCTCAATGGAATGGGAGATGGAGCCATGTGGAGCTCCCAGTGGAGAGCTCATACCTCCAGTGTCCAGAGGGATGTGTCCTTGGAAAAATGGATGATGTCACAAATACCCCAGGGGGATGATTGACAATGTTAGGCTTTTCTGTTTCTGTGGGTTTGGGGTTTCCAGTCTTTAGGTTGCTTGTTTTTGTTTGTGTGTTTGACTTTTATTATCGTTGGTCGCTGTGGTTGGGGTAGTTGTTCTTATGGGGTTTTTAATTTGTCATAATATGACCACCACAGCAAACCTGAGTCCTGCACATCCCAGGGACATGTAGCTAGATTATGAACTCTAGCCCCAATCCAAGAACAGTTCATTTTGATCACATGGCCCTGCTCGATCCTCACCCGCATGAAAGGATCACTGAAGACAAGGGTGCTCCAGCAAAGTGTGGTGAAGAAAGCAGATGGTGCCCGGCTATCAATCGGAATAGTGTCTGGGTTCTTAAAGGCTTGTATTCAATCAAGCAACCATCTAAGCTAGGAGTCAACTAAGCCCACATGGAAGAACCACATCAGCTTGCGTGATCTAAAGACAACACTAGCAAAAGTCAAATATGACAAAGGAAAAGTATCAGAGCATAAATTGCGAACACCCAATTGGTAGAAGGGTGTGGAGGACAGTGGGAGCCCCAAGCCCATATAGTCAGATTAAGACTCAGGCAGATCCCCTCTAGCCACAGGCAAGGGTCCCGAACAAGTTTACTATCAGATAGAGATCATTGTCTTCGTGATTATACTGGATCAAACTGGATACTTGGTCAGTTGACCTCAACCTGAAATTGTTCTAGGTGCAAGTATTTCTTGCTTAGCCTTTTAAGTATTCATGGTGGTCTTTTCTTTCTTACCACTATTTGTATTTTTATCTCTGTATTATTATTATTTTATCCTTACCGCTTTGTTTTGGTTTTGCTTTTACTTGTATCTGTTGGGCTTTCCAGTTTGTGAAGCACAGGAGTAGAGGCACAGAGATAAGAACTGATGCAAGGATTTATAGGGGAGGTAGGGGTCGGGGTGAGAGATAGGGAGGGTGAGAGGGTTGGGGGAGCAAGCAAAGTATGTGGGAGGGGGAGGAGCTACTAGAACTAATTATATAACTCATTTTAAAGGCAATTTAACCATGGGAAGAGGGTGAGGAAATGTTCTAAAATTGATTGTGGTACTGATTGTACAACTTTCCTTGATTCAGCTATTGAATTGTGTGATATGTAGATTAAGTGCCAATAAAACTTTAAAAAAATAGTGTGCGGGTCTTAGGAGAGTGCAGAGGGGGGTTTTAACGAGTTTTGGAGAACAGCTAAAGGAGGCTGCCAAGAGGAGCCTGGCATCAGGTGAAGGAGACAACACATTCATCTTGGAACAACACTGTGGGTGTGATAGATCCTGCAATCATATGTGTAGACTTAACAGCCAATCATTTGAAAGGAAGCTTCCTCAGGGATGTAACCTGCTTCCAACATGAGTGGATACTATGGGAAAGCTTGCTCTGCTTTTTGATTCTGCATCTAGCTTGTCAACCACTGGTTCTTTGGACTTGAGCCAACCACTTGCCATATTGCCTACTGATCCTGGGAGCCATCAGCAGCCTTTCATATAACCTGCCAACCTGGATTGATTCACCTCGGTAGCCACAGCTTGTCTTCCTGATGATTTTGGATTTGTCAGCCCCCATAGTTCTATGAGTCAGGAGAAGTCGCCATCCAGCATAGCATCTGACCCCCACACTTGGTACTTGCCCGGACTTAGAACTTTCCCACTTCTCCAACTGTATGAGCCATTTTCTTGATATAAATGACACATATATATCGATATATAGATATATATATCTTCACTGGTTGTGCTTCTCTAGAGAACTCAGCCTAATACACTGGCCTAAAATCATTGCACATGCGCAGTACCCCATGTGCAGAAAGAAGGAGATATGCACAGTACTCCATGTGCAGAAAGAAGGAGAAGGTAGGTCCTTTGCCCAGAGCAGACCACTATCCCCACAGTAGCATCCTTTCTATGGAGCTACAGGAAATGCAGAGGTCTCTTGCTATCTCCACTTCCGTGATGAACTAGAAAGCACATCCCTGCCACGGACCTCTGTACTCAGCTGGGTGTGGGGATCCACCGCAAGCCCTGGCCCTTACCTTCGAGTCAGATTTTCCACGTTAATAATTTAGACCAGCCTCTCATTGGGAGGTAAATAGGTTTCCTCTCCGATCTATTTGTAGTGGTTACAGAGGAGTCTATCTCGAGAGAGTTCTGTGATCAATTAGTCAGTTCTTCAAAGAGCAAGGCAGTGGGGACGTTTAGATCAGTGTGCTGAATATGTGCCTAGACTGATAAGACGTGAGATAGGTTGTAGACATAGGATTAGCTTTTCAGAAGAGCCTAGAAAGGGAAGAGATGGATGATTCTTAAAAGTCCTGGAGTTTTCCAGCCTCTTTCCTTTTAAAGTGGGCTGGCTCCTGAGTGCAAGTGTTTGTGTTTATTTGGGGGAGTTAAGGTAAGAGGTCCACAGAAGAGGAAAGCACAAACAGCGGCTCTGAGAGTTTAGATGCCACTGCCCTCCCCCAACCCCCACTAGTCCACGACCCTGTCCCAAATCCAGGGCGCAGTGAGCGGGACAGTTACCAAGATCCCTGGACAAAGCTGCCTCTTGGCACCAAGACATGCAGAGAGGAGTGGCCAAGGGCCTGTTCAAATGGCCTGGGAGGTGGAATGCTGAGCTTGTCTCCCAGCCCAAAGCAGGCACAGGACGTACCAAATGCAGCCCGGTCCTTTGCTCTGGGTACAAATGGATTTAAAGTCTGTGGGGCCTAAGGCTTATATAACTATGCCGGAGACTCTTTTGGAAGAAAGGAATATGAAAGGAGGTACTGCTCTGGGGTGAGGCCTATGAAAATGTGGGCCTTGGAGCTGGAGCTTCAGCTAGAGATCGGTGCAGAAAAGAGAGTAACAGGAGCTAACACCGAGGAAGGGGCAGGGGCCTAGATTGGTGGGTCAGGGAAGGTTTTCTAGCCAATAAAACAAACTCAAACTCACTGCCAGTGAGTTGATTCCAACTCAGAATGACCCTGTAGGGCAGGGTAGAACTGCCCTGTGCGTTTCCAAGACTGTAACTCTTCCCCGGTTTTAGGACCTGACATTTGAGCTGGGGACTAATTGGCAGGGTTAATTGGCAGCTAGAGAAGATCCTTGGGATTAGCATTCTGAGTAGATGGAAGAGCCTATTCTGAGTAGATGGAAGAGGCAGTGCAAAGACCCTGAGGCAGAATATGCTAAACAAGGAGGGAGCAAACCCCATCTTCAGGATAAGGATCATCGGGACTCCAATTCCCAAAGTGTGGAAATGGCTCCGGTCCTCGCCTTCCTACTTGCCACTTCTGTATCCTCATTGCCAACCATTTGGGCCGCACAGTGTGTCAGCCAGCCCAGCCGCCCAGAGCCAGAGCAGGACTCCCACACTAGAAGGACTTTCTTTTAGACTGTCTGTGACAGCCATGGGAGCCCTGGTGATACTTGTAGTAGTTATGCATTGGCCTGTGATCCAAAATGTCAGCAGTTCAAAACCACCAGCCACTCCGAGGGAGAAAGACGGGGCTTTCTACTCCCATGCAGAGTTACAGTCTCCGATCCCAGGAGGGAGGAAGGAGAATGGACCCACAATGAAGGACGCTTAACACACCCCACCCCCTGGCCACCACCACCACCCCGCCCCCCAGAAGGACAAACAACAGAAATGTGGGCGAAGGGAGACAGTGGTCGGTGTAAGATATGAAAATAATCATCTATCATTTACCAAGGGATCATCGTGGGGGGAACCAAGAGGAGCTGATACTAAGGGCCCCAATAGAAAGTAAATGTTTAGAAAAGGATGAGGGCAACATATGTACAAATATGCTTGATGCAATTGACGGATGGATTGTTGTAAGAACGGTAAGAGCCCCCAATAAAAAGATCGTTTTTAAAATAAATAAATAGTGTCATCTATGAGCACTCAAAAACAAGCCAACAACCAACAGAGTGGCCGTCTCAGAAACCCACAGGGTCCATCTGAGCCATTCTTGTCTCGCGGGCAGGGAGTTTTTGTTGTTGCTGCTCTGCTGTATTGTTTGAATGACGGCCCTGCTGGCTGGCACTGCACCAGCGTTCACTCCTCCACTGTACTAACTCACAGAATTCGCTAAGACCAGACCTACCTTGTGACGACAGCTTTATTACAGCCAAAAGGATACAAGTGAGGAAGAAACAGTGTAAGAACTGGGAGGGGCCACAGTGTGAAATTTCCATGTCTCAACAGAGGACGCACTACCCTCTCTCCTGCCTGGTCACCAACCAGGAAGCTCATCTGAGAAGGTGTGCTCAGGGCTATTGACAGCCTCCTTATGTGGCCATGATAGATTAGATAAGGTTTGGGCAGCGTTGGGCCCTACCGTTGTGTTGTCCCTGTCGGTCTAATCGCCCCCACTCATTAACTCGGGTGTTAGTTGACGCCGAAGTACTGAGAACAAAGCCCAGGTTGGTTTCTGCAAAGCGACTCCCTTCCTTGCACAGGAGAAGAGTTGGAATACCAGAACACAAAGAAGACCAACGTGCTTGGAGTATGGTGAGCCGGGGAAGGGAGGCAGGCAGTGAGATTAGAGGGGTGGGCAGGATCCAGACCACATAGGGTCTTGAAGGCAGTGGTAAGGAAGGCCATATTCCAGGCTCCATGGGAAGTCAGTGAAGGCATGGCTTTACATGAGGCCCACAAAAGCACATTTCAGCTCCGCACAGAGAGGAGGTTGTATGAAATTCCAAAAAGACTGGAAATTTTATTACCAAGACCTGGTCCTTGGTCTGATCGGACAGAGTCCCAGGGGCATAGGAGCATCCCCCAAATTTCCGGTGTCTCCCATTTCCCATAGAGCTCCTTCTTCTATGTTTCTGCCTATTACAAACATTTACCCCCCAAAGGACTTTGAGGACTGTATTACACTGGTGTTGTGTAGTATAAAGTTGCGGGGAGCCAGCCCCTCAACACTACCCTTGGGTTCAGTAAGCACAATTGTACAGTTGAAATATATAAATATTAAAGTCATGGAGAACATAAGCGATAAAAGAGATATTACAATAATGCAGTCAGACACATTACATGGTAGCATTGCTCACCTTAGCCCCCTTGGTGGTCCACGTGGAGAGAGGGGGAAGGGAAGGAGGACAGGAAAGGGAACAAGGGAGAGA
>NW_022103904.1:26620957-26622179 GCF_000313985.2 Echinops telfairi | reverse complement strand
CTTGGATGGCTTGTGTGTCCCAAAACCACAGTCTCCCTACCACCTTCCGGACACCATCTTTACAACACTCTGGAATCTAAGGCAATAACTTGAGCCAAGTTACCTTTGCATGGGCCTTGTGAATGGAACTATCTGGAAAGTGAAGGGCTGGGTCCCTGGTGGGGCCTGCCCATGAAGGGGGTTTGGGCTTCAGCTTCAGAATTTGAGATACCAAAGCAAAGAGCTCTTGGCCATGCCGAACTGATTCCCCAGGGCCAGACAGGACCTGCGTTTGCGCCAGGCCCATGTAACTTGAGAGAGAGTTAAACTCTAGTTGAAGGGAAGCGAGAAAAACACCTGGGTGAACCTGAGAACCTGGTTATAGGGATCTCCGTGGGATTCCTAGGGAAAGGGCAACAAGGGATTCAGGTGTCTTGATAGCCAAGATAGTGGCAGTGAAACCAGGTCAGACCACCCCAACCAACTGAAAATTAAGGCAAATAAGGTGTCCTTGTGGAGTTACAATTGTCCGGGGAGGAGACAAACAGATTGCTCATAAAAAGACTGAGATCACACAGACTCATCCAGGTGGCCTGGGAGGGACCCCTGGAGACTTCATCAAATCTAACACTGTTCTGGAGAAAGCGTGTCTTTGTCAGGGAGGGAGCAGTGAGTAGACAAAGAGCCAGAAGGTGGCAGTGTCTACTCAGGGAGGGGCAGCCTGGCAGGCCCTGGCAAGAGAAAATGGCAGGCGACCCCCACCCCAGAGTCAGAGCCCCCATGTGTGCTGCCCATCTTGCCCCGGCTGTGACTCAGGTCGCCAGACCTCAGCCTTTGGCCTATCCCTCGCCTTGGTCGGCCCTGAAATAAGGCCATCTTGGCCTTACAGAGGCCTGGCTGAGAGTGAAAGGGGACAGCTTTACTTTGATTGGTCAACCACAGACCAGGCTGGGGCTACAGTTGCCAAGGTAACTCCTCGCTCCCCAGCCCTCCCACCCCACCCCGCCAAAAAGGGGAGATTTGCCATTTTATACATGTACACCCCCAAGTAAGGGAGAGGATTATGAATATGCAATAGACTGGTGAGGAAATGGCATGGGGGCCTGTCTCACCTCCTCTGTCGGTAGTGTTTCCAAACAGACAGGGCCTCCAGTCCCCTTTCCGGGGAGCCACAAACACACACCTCAGGGCCTCCCTCTTGCCCACAGTGAGAATTTGTGTACTGCAATCCAGGCTAAAGCCG
>NW_022103904.1:26615962-26619275 GCF_000313985.2 Echinops telfairi | reverse complement strand
CTGACTAGGTGAGCCAATTCAGGTTCACGCCCACCCCTGCCTAGCAGTGGGAACCCTGAGCATGTGCGGTGCGCCACTCCTTTGTTTCCCTAGCTTGGCCCTCTGGGCACGCGTTAAAGGACATTCCCAGCCCTTTGCTAACCTACCTAACAGTCTCAGCCAGGCAGAGGTTAACGTGTCCAAGCAGGACATCGGCCAGGCAGTGACCCCCAGGCAGGCTGGGTCACCCTGGTCGTGGAGACCCAAGCAGGCTCTCCTCTCGCTCCCACCCTACCATGGGAGGCCTGCACACACACACACACACACACACACCCCACACACACGGTTTCCAGGGGTCCCAGGGCTTATTCTCAAGCTGCTGACTGCAGGGCTCCTACCGCTCACATCCCTGTCCTCTCTGCCCCTCAGTTCGTGTCCACCTGGACTTGGGGGCCGGTCCCAGCTCCTTGGTGCCTCCTCACACCAGACACGGGCTTTGCTGAACGCTTGGGGCAGAAACACAAACAATTTAAAGCGGAAGTGCCAGGTCCTGTTCTTAAAAGGTCCTCTGCTGGGGGGATTGCTGGCCCACCGGACACTGTCCTCCCTGAGCTCTGGCCCCAGGCAGTTTGCTGTGCCCCTTCCTTTCCCTAGTCTTCCCTCCTCCTCCTGGGGTCCCTCAACCGCAAACAGCGTCTCACTAAAGTTGGCAGCTCCCAGTTAGATATCTCACGGGAGTCGTGTCCCACATCCTCCCCCCTCCCCCCTGCCCCCCGTGCCCCCAGAAGCGAAAACACACTGGACCCCTCCCCTCATTGCAGGGCCCCTCCATCCTGAGCCCCCTTTGGCTTCTGCACCTCAACATGCCTACCCACACCCTGACTAGCGGGTGACTAATTATCCCACTGGGTGAAGGGTGAACCAGCCTTAGAGACTCTACTGCCTTGGCACCACCTCCCCCAGCAGTGCAGCAGCCACTGCCCCTGCTGCCAGGGACGCTAAAATCATACTGGTGTCAACACCCCCCACACCCCACAGTGCCCAGATGCCACGCCACGACAAAGCGGGTCATCTCCTCCCTGTTTAATCATCTCCCTGCAGACCTTGTCCTTGGCACCTCCCCGTCCTCAACCAAAGAGGCTGATCAAGATCTCTCCCTAAACAAAAAACGGTTCGGCTAACTGCCTTAAAGCCTGCCGTCTGGTTTACACATCGGCTGCTGCGAGCCCACGGCTGGGACACAAGTCTCCTCTCTACCAGCGGCAGAGGCAGGGCTGGGCTGGATTTGTCAGGGGAAAGGCTGCCCTGGCGTTCTCTTGGCTGTGTGCCCACCTGCCCACTGCCCCTTCTGGCAAAGTGCCATCTCTGAGCGAGGAAGGCAGATCAACGCTCAGAATGGCCGAGCCTGACAGGGCCAGTGGAGAGTGATCACCAAGCAGAAGGAAGGGGGAGCACGGAGGAGGCGGGGAGGGGCTGGGTGGGGGTGGTATGAACACACAATCAAGGTGGGGACGCAGGCTATATCTCACAGCCATCGCTCTCCAAAGCGGAGGCCAGATGGGGAACTGAGGCAATGTCCACCAAATGAGAGTGGCCGTTAGGTCAGCACTCACCGAGCCACCAGTGCACTGGCCACGGCAGACAGCCACTCAGACTTGCTGCTCAACTGGTAGGCATTGGTCTACCCTATTTCCCTGAAAATAAGACAGTGTCTCATATTAATTTTTGCTCCCAAAGATGCACAAGGTCTTATATTCAGGGGATGTCTTATTTTTCCATGAAGAAGAATAGGGTACACATTTATCATTGAACCAAAAAAAAAAAGGAAATGTATTACCTGTATACAGTACGGTAGTAGTTGTCACCACAAACCAGCATAACCAGACAAACTATGAATCCTACAATATCAAGAATTTCTTGTTACTACCATTATTTCCATGTACAACAATCTATGGTACATTTACTCATTTATTCGATGATAGTCATGTCCTCATCTTCTGGAACACCATCATAACAATCCAAACCCTTATTTTTGGGGAGATCTTATTTTCGGGGGATGTCTTACTTTCGGGGAAACAGGGTAAGCCAGTGGAGTCCAATTAAAAATACTTGAACCACATCTGTAATTTAAAATTTTCTACTTGTAACGTTTTAAAAGCTTATTTTTAAAACAAAACTCATGGTCATTCCATTTAAACCAATCGATGCAAAATTTTATCATTCTGATATGCAATCAATGTAGGAAATGATTTCCTAAGAAACTGTGCGTTTGGGAGGGGTGGCGTCAAGACTTCCAATCGGATGTAAATTGACTTATCCGTTTTCAGGAGCCCATTTTAAGTGTTCGTGTTGTGTCTTGGGCCCACCCCCCTGGGCAGCACAGTGTTAAGCATGCTAGATACCTTCTTGTATTTGATCCTCACAATGGAGTTTTTCTTATTTCCAGCTTAGCGGAGAACGTGGAAGCAGAAGACTGAAGAAGTGCTTTACTCCAGAGACGGCTGAGCTGGGATCTGAGCTAAGTTCAGCCAAGTGTGGGTTCAATTCTCACCTCTTTCACTACTGTGCTGTGCTCTCGCTGCTACAAATGTGTCTCCCTGAGGGCTTAAAGCAGGCTACTTGCTACCCAGGACCTCTGGGGTGGTGCGCTAAGTGCATGGCTAGTGGTTTGAACCCACCCAGAGGTGCCTTGGGAAAAAGCCTCGTCACCTCCTTCAAAATCCTATGGGCAGTTCTACTCTGCACACGTGGGCTCACTCGGAATTGGAATTGACTGCACACAGTAACTGGTGGTGACACACTGGGCTGCTAATTACAAGGTCAACAGTTCAAAACCACCAGCAACTCTGTGGAAGTAAGACGAGGCTTTCTACTCCACTTCAGTGATTGCAGGCACCGAAATCCACCGCACAGCTATGAGTTGGAATTGACTCGAGGGCAGTAAGTTTGAGTATGATCAGTTCTGACTCCTAGCAACCCTATAGGACAGGGTAGAACTGACCCTGTGGGCTTCTGGACTGTAACTCTTTACGGAGTAGAAAGTCTCGTCTTTCTCCTCACGCTCAACAGCCCGAGTCGTACCCCACGATGCCACCAGGGCCACTATGAGTCAGAAGTGACTCAATGGCAGTGAGTTTGGTTCGTGGTTTATGATTATCTCTGAGAGTATGGGGTTAAGGGATTTTGCCTCCAACAGGGAGCCCAGCTGAGGTTTGAACCTATGTTGAGTGAAAACTTGGGAGACACCAATTGTATTAGGCAGGGTTCTCTAGAGAAATAAAACCAGGACACTTGTGATTTTATATATATGTGTGTGTGTGTGTGTGTGTGTGTG
>NW_022103904.1:26611203-26613141 GCF_000313985.2 Echinops telfairi | reverse complement strand
AGGCCTCATGGTGACTTGGTGGCCCATGGTGAGGCGTTCAGTCTCCACCGAGGCTCAGTAACAGGCCAACAGCTGTTTTTCAAAAAAAGGAGTACTGCGGAGAATGGCAGAACTTTACCCTGAAATCCAAAGGTTCTACGCTGTGATTCGCCAATAGGGGTCTGCCAAAGACTCCACACGGCATCTCTAGGTATGACTGACACCTCTAGCACCATCGGGTCAGCTGGATCATATGGTCCCAGTGGCAAAGCAGCTTGCACGGCAGCCTGAACCTGTTGTAGAGCCTTTTCTTGTTCTGGGCCCCACTCAAAATAGGAGGTCTTTCTTGTCAATTGATAAATAGGTCAGAGTAGCACACCCAAATGAAGAATATGTTGCCTCCAAAATCCGAAGAGGCCCACTAGGCATTGTGCCTCCTGTTTAGTTGTTTGTGGGGCAGATGCAATAGCTTATTCTTCACTTTAGTAAGAATGTTTTGACATGCCCCATACCATTGGTTACCTAGAAACTTTACTGAGGTGGAGGGTGCCTGAATCTTCGTTGGGTTAATTTCCCAACCTCTTGTACGCAGATATTGTACCAATGAATCTAGAGTCTTTGATACTTCCTTCTTAGTGGGTCCAATCAGCATAATGTCATCAATATAATGGACCAGTGTGACATTTTGTGGAAGAGACAGGTGATCAAGATCCCTTTGGATAAATTGTGGCACAGGGCAGAAGAGTTGATGTACCCCTGGGGGAGAGTTGTGAAAGTGTATTGTTGCCCCTCCCAGGTGAAGGCAAACTGCTTCTGGTGGTCCTTCGAGACTGATATTGAGAAGAAGGAATTGGCCAGATCAATAGCTGCATACTAAGTACCAGCAGAAGTATTAATTTGTTCAAGCAATGAAATCACATCTGGAATGGCAGCTGCAACTGGAGTCACCACCTGGTTAAGTTTATGATAATCCACTGTCATTCTCCAGGATCCAGCTGTCTTTTTTACAGGCCAAGTAGGTGAGTTAAACTGGGATGTGGTAGGAAGCACCACCCCTGCATCTTTCAAGTCTTTGATGGTGGCACTGATCTCTGCAATCCCTCCAGGAATGTGGTATTGCTTTTGGTTTACTATTTTCCTAGGCAATGGCAGTTCTGATAGTGTCCACTTGGCCTTTCCTACCATGATAGCCCTTATTCCACATTTCAAGGATCCAACATGGGAGTTTTGTCTGTCTATTCCAATGATGCATTCTGAAACTGGGGAAATAACAACAGGATGGGTTTGGGGACCTATTGGACCCACTGTGAGGTGTACCTGAGCTAAAACTCCATCAATAACTTGACCGCCACGTGCCCCCACTCTGACTGGAGGGCCTTCAAAGCATTTTCATATCTTCTATGAGTGCCAAGGTAGGAGAGGCTGAGCATGGCCACTGTTTACCCAGACTTAGGTGAGTTCCAAAAGTTCAACGAAAACAAAAATGACTCCACAGCTTGGGACTATGGGAATGAAGAAGAATGAAGTTTGGGAGGCAAGATTTGCACATCATTTTTTTATACCATCACTTTAGATCGCTCCCCACTCTGAGTTGAATTGTGTACACACACACATGCACATGTGCACAAAGATATGCTCAAGTTGTTATCCATGGTACCTGTGACAGTGACCTTATTTAGAAGTAGTACCTTGGCAGGTGTACCCAGTTAACATGAAGTCACATGGGAGCAGGGTGGGCACCAATCCAATGTGAGTCCTTATGAAAAGAGATGGGAAGACGGACAGAGAGGAGAACATCGTGTGAAGGCAGACACAGAAGGAAGACAGCTGTGTATAGACAGAGGCCAAGACTGGAATGAAGCTGCCACAATCCAAGAAACACAGGAACAATCGGAAGCTTGAAGGCAGGATCCTCGCCCGGAGTTTCAGACAAAGCACGTCCCTCCCAACACTGCTTTC
>NW_022103904.1:26598897-26609184 GCF_000313985.2 Echinops telfairi | reverse complement strand
CAGAAGACACCTCTCTCTCTCTGCTACTCCCTGGGAGACATTGCAGAAGACAAGCCACATGGATGCAACCAGACCTCAGAAGCTGGAGAAGCCACAGAGAGACCCCTGATGGCACTGAGATGCTTACAATGCCACTGGACCCAAAGACTTTCTACCCATTGGCTTGTATTGTCCTGCATTTGGCTTCATTGCATGTGTTTTGTGAGTCTGAAGAGAAATTTATAGATTGGTATCGGACATATGGGATAATATCAGACTTATGGACTTGATCTGGACTGGGCTGGGGTGTTTTCTCAATGTTCAATTGCTCTTGTATATAAACCTCTCCCTTATATGAAAAACAAATTTAATATAAATAGCCCTGCAGTGAGCATACTTATAGCTTCCCCTCACCTCATAATCCAATGTACAGGAAGAAGTTTTTATTATCCACTACTTCAGTGTCTGGTATCCATAAAACAGAAGAGTGAGTGAGTGCCCCAGACCTCCCAACCTGGACATGATGCTGCGACAAAGAGGAGTCTCCGGTTTGGTTGTTTTAAAACTCCAGTGCTTGTCTGAAGTGCAACTATTGGTCTTCTCCATCCTGAGCACACAAGAGTGCAGGAAATCAAAGACACATGGAAACAATTAGCCCAAAGGACTACTGGACCATGTGAACCCAGCTTCCATGTCCCTGAGCCAGAAGAATAGGATGGTGCCCAGCCACCCACGTTGAGTGCTCTGAAAAGGGTCCTGAATAATATAGGGAGAAACAAAGAAAGGAAGAAATGCAGGTAGGTTGCTTCGCTGGTCTGATAAAAACGGGTGGACGGCCCAAAACTTTGCTGTTAGCTAGCTGTGCTTCAGGCCTGAATCTGACCTCTCATGGCTCAACTTTCAGCCAAACACTCAAAAGAACTCTTTAGAGTCCAATCAACCACAGGAAATCCAAAGGGCTGCATTTGCCCAGGGACACAGCTCCAAAGGCAGGAAGGGACGGAGAAGAAGGAGGAGAGGTGACCCACACGGGGAGGGAGCTGTCACAATACGCTGAGTGGAAACTGATTTCTTCTGTAAACTTTCACCCACATCACAATCTTGCACATTTAAGGGTGCAAGAGCCTGGCCCAGGAGCAAGACCCTCCCTCGTCCTTTTGCTGGTCCCGGTCACTAGCTCACCCAGAGCAAGGCACCGAGTGCAGGGATGGAGCAACTTGGCATCTTGGGATTCTGTCCTCCAAGGAAATCTTGCCATGATGGGATTGGACCCCGGACAGACACTCAAACCGTCCACCTGTTCAAGTTTACATCCCTGCAAAGGAGTCGCCATGGCAACAAAAGCTTTGAGAACTAAGACAAGAAATACAAGAATCGAGATACCATTCGGGTTCGGTGCTACTGGTCTCCCTTATCCAGATCCTGTGTCTCTGTCTCATTTAAGACTTAATAAATGTTCTTGTTAAACTAAAAGAAACAATAAAGAAATACAAGAATGGAACCGGGAACTCTGGGCGCAACAGAATCGACTTTTAGTAAGAGAAACGAAGAGTCCATCCACGGGGACCGAAGACGGAAACAGGTCCAAAGGCCACACGGAGTGCAGAAGAAATGGCTGATTCTTACAAGGAATTCGTCAGTAAGAATTTTCAGAAGCATGTGTATTATAACAGAGCCTGGCACCTACCGAAGCAACCCTGCTGTCGCCTTCTTCCTGGGAGAGAGGCCTGGAAACGGCTCCCACAGGCAAACAAGGACCCAGCAAGCAAGTGCTGGCTGGTGTCTGCGAGGGTCCTGAGTCCTGAGCCCATCCAGGGCAGCAAACGCAGACCTGAGACCATCTGACTCTGATTTCCCAGCTGCTCCCTGTCCTTGAAAACAAAACAAAACAAAAGTTTAAAAAATATTGCAGCACTTGTAGTGCATGTGCAGCACCATTCCATTGCTTGTCATTTCAACCGGTTTCATTGAACACTTGCCTCCACTTACCCTTCGCCTCTCTGATGAGCTTCAACTGAAGAGGAAATGTGAGGTCTCTCTCCGGGGAGAGATAGACCTCGGTCCTGGGCTCCGCGAGAAAGAATCCATGCTGGTTTGTGATCCAAGTGACTTTACAGAGGACAGAAGCCTGGCCATGCTGCGCTGTGTGCCAGGAGAGAGCGGCCACGCTGCGCTGTGTGCCGGGAGAGAGCAAACTTGTGCTTTTCAGGGCCACACCCCCACCCCGTTGGGAGGCGTGGTCAATCCCATCAGCTGAATTAAATTCACCTGGCCTAGATGGGCCAATCCTGGTGCATCGCCCACCTAGGTGTGCCACCGTTTCTTGGCCGGGAGCTCGAACCTCTGAGCATACGCTAAGGACACCCCAGTCCCTGTGCTAGCTACCTAACAGAAACATATCTGGAGGCCACGGGGTCTACTGGGGCCTTTTCTCTTGGCGTGCGCACACACACACACACACACACACACACACACAAGCCTCTTCAAACCAACAGGCAGCCTCTGCTCCAGGCTGGGGTTGCTCAGCATCCACCTGGATCTTTCGTGTAGGGGTCAGGATCATCATTTGTTGACCCCAACTCATAGCCACTCTATGAAAGAGTAAGACGAGGCTCTGATCCTCTGTGTCAAAGTGAGTCTCGCCGTTTCGGAAACTGTTGGAACTCTGCCTGCTGACCTTTGTTCTAGCAGCCGAACACTAATCCTTTCTGAATTATTTCTGCTGTGCATTCTTTGTTGAAATAATGTGTTTTTAGTCATGGAAGGCATTTTGAGTGAAATTATTTTTTTCCCCCTTTGAGGTTCTATGGATGGTGATACAACTAGATGGACATAATGTAGGTAAGAGTCGGCGCATTTCCTCACATTTAATTATATCCCACCCCCACACACATACTAAAGGGCAGCAGGCTCTGAAAGTGAGATAGCAACTTGCACTAAACCCCAGAGGCAAAAAATGCAGGCAGGCGCTCTGTGACCCACAGGCCCTAACGGGCTCCTGAGCTGGGATGCGGGGGTCTTGGGAGAGGGGAAGGGGGAGACTAAAGACCCCGAAATGAAAATCTTTGGGCAGAATCTTTCTAGAGGAGTTTCCTTCTTTCCTTCTGTTTCCAGCGGGGTCTGTGGGGATCACGGAAGGCTCAGAACCAGGCCTGGAGTGGTCAGCGGGCCTGGGTGACTTCCGTATGGAATGGGCCAGTGATGGGTCTTTGGAAAACTTCTCTGGCCAACAACTACGCCTTCCCTGACTCTTTCATGTCTCCTCCCCACCTCCACCCCATTAGCACCGTTAGCAGTGAGCTTCCTTTCAGCCTGAGGCCTGCTTTCCTGTGTGTGGGCTGAGTGAAGCCTGGCATCCCGGGGGTGATACCAAAGGCCCTCCGGGCACCTCCAGAGAGGCCTGACGAAAGCCCCACAGAGCACAGTTCTCCCGGGACATCCATGGGGTCCCCATGAGAGGAGCACAGTAGGGCGATGATGAGTTGGGTGGAAGGCTGTGGCAGTTAGTGGTAGAGGCACTTCCAATTCTGTTGGCTCTGCCCCTTGCTCCCTGCCCTTCGGGCTGAGGCCCAAATTTCGGCCAAAAAAAGAAGAGAAAGTTACACATGACTGCCAGAACCCCTGGGTTTCCTTTGACCAACCCAAATCCTTCAGGGCTCCAACGGCTACTGCCACGGGCTCCTGTGTCCTTGCGGGTCCTGGGCCTGCTTTTCAGATTCCTAACGTGCTGCAGAGCATCCAGCGCTCCCGCAGAAAGTAGGGAAACTTCTGAAACGGGAAACAAAACTGAAGTAAATATCTTGGCAAAAATCATCATTGCGCTTGTGTTTTAAATTTCACTTGTTTTTTAAATTATTTTCGTATGTTTCTTGTTCCCTTTAATGTTGCATCTGTATGAATGCTTGGGTGCATAAAGTAAAAGGATGCCCTCCATCTTTACTTCTCGCTTCTTCCCAAAGCACACGGCTGTCAGAATGAGGGCTCGGTCCGTCCCGACTCTGCTCTGCTGGTACAAGCTGCTTCCGCAAACAGCCTTAGCTCAGCACTTGAACATGATCCTGCTGGTGTTGATAGAAAACAGCCTCCCCGTGCGGTGGGGCTTCTGAGGGTTGACCTATTTGTACTCATTCACAATTATTCTGGAGAAGTGGAATTGTTTTGTGGACGGGTATACAAGTGTGTTAATAATGAGACTTTCATTTGAAAGGGGAAAAAATGTAAAGAAGGCAGATAGAGAGAAGCCCTGCTAGGATAAGAAGCTGAACGTTGACCTGTGCTTAAGTTTAGCCAATCAGACCAGACGCTGTTCTTCCTTACGTCATCGCCCCACTTAACTGGATTTTCTAGATTGTTTTAATGAGCGTGTATTGCTTTTGATAAGAGAGGAAATGTCAGATGACCCTATGTACAACAGAGGCAACGCTGTCCAGTCCTGCACCACCCACACTGTTACTATGTTTCAGCCTGCTGTTGGAACCACTATGTCCATCCATCTTGTCAAGGGTCTGTCTCTTTACCTGACCCTCAGCTTTCCCCAGCGTGATGCCCTTCTCCAGGGACTGGCCTCTCCTGGTAACATGTCCAAAGCACTTGAGAAGTCTTGCCATTCTCACTTCTCTGGAGCACCCTGGGGGCACCTCTTCCCAGACAGATGTGTTTACCCTTTTAGCAGTCCAGAGTATATTCAACGTTCTTGGCAGCAGCATCGTTAAAAGGCATTGATTCTTCTCTAGTCTTCCTTATTCACTCTCCCACTTTCGCATCCCTGCGATTTGAGTTAGGGGAACCTTAGTCTTCAAAGTGGCAGCTGAGGTTTTTGGCACTTTAAAAATGCCTTTTGCAGCAGATTTGCCCCAGGGAAGCCATCACTTTTTATGTTGACTGCTACTCCCACTGGGCGTCGGTTATGGATCCAAGTAACATGAAATCCTTGACAACTTTCATCTTCTCTCCTTTTATCATGATGGTGTCTGTTGGTCTGGTTGTGAGGACTTTTCTTTATGTGAGGTGTCATCCACACCAAAGACTGTCTTCTTTGACCTTCAAAAGTAAGTGCTTCAAGTTGCACTTGCTGTCAGTGAGCAAGGTGGTGCTGTCTGCATCTCACCAGTTGTTAATAATGCTATGTTCCCTCTTCACATAGCTTCTCAGGTGATTGGCTCAGCGTGTAGCTTGTGGAAGTCGGATGGCTACAACCCTAATGCACACTTTCCTGCCTCTTGGTCTATGTATGTATACTGCATGTGCAAATGAAGTGTTTTGCAATTCCCATTCTTCACAATGTTACCCATAGTTTGTTATGACCTACACACTCAAATGCTTTTGTGTAGTCAATGAAACACAGGTAAACATTGATCTGGTATTCTTTGCTTTCAGCCAACATCCATCTGATATGGTACCTCTCATTCCACATCCTTCTCTGAATCTGGCTTGAATTTCTGGTAACTTCCTATCAACGTACTGCAGTAACTATTTTTGAATTCTCTTCAACAAACTTTTACTTGCACGTGATATGAATGATTGTGCATGACAATGTCGTCATTCTGTTGAATTACCTTTCTTTGCAATGAGTATGACTCCTTTCTTCCATGTGGTTTTCCAACTCTACATTCAAGAACAAGTTTCCGAGCCTCTCTGCTGTCAGCCATTCGGTCTTTTCTTGGTGTGTGTTGTCCTTGATCTCCTCCCACAACTCGTCTGGTCGCAGTTCATTAGTGGTCAGTGCATCAGATCTAGTCTTGCGAGGATCTCTGGCTTCACAGAAAGGTCGCATCTTTGCTCTGAAAGACTGGTTCCACAGTTGGGTCTTGGCCTTGCTCTGACTGAGGATATTGAGCTTATCCCTAACCTCTTTCCACAGGTGTAATTAGTTTGATTCCTGTGTCTTCCAACTGATGAGGTTCACATGTATTTTGTTGGAAAAGGGTATTTCTGATGAATGGGTTGTTGATCTTGCACAATTCCATCATTGGATCTTGACTGTTTTCTATCACCAAGGCCATATTTTCCAATTGCCGATCTTTATTTCTTTCCAATTTTTCACATTCCAATCATCAGTAATTACCAATGCTGTTTGATTGCATGTTCAATCAATTTCAGACTACAAAAGTTGGTAAAAAAGCTTTCATTTTCTCATCTTTGCAGTAGTGGCTGGTCCGTAAATTTGAATGTTGGTAGTATTAACCAAACTTGCTTGTAGGCATAAAAATTATCCTATCACGGACACCACTGTTCTTCAGGGGAGAACTTCAAATGTTCTTTTTGGTGATGAATGCAACACCACTCCTTGAATTTCCCAAACCCAGCAGACTCAACTGCGCAATCGTCCAACTCAGGACGGCCCAGTTCAGTGCACTTCAGCCCACGGATGCCTCATGTTGGCAGCTATTTCTTTCCATTTATAGTCAGTCGTGCCCCATCAGCAAATGACAGTCCCCAAAGCTTTATTCTATCCACGTCACTAACGTCCACTCCAGTTTGAGAAAGCAATGCTTCCCCCAGCATATTTCCAGTGCCTTCCAGCCCAAGGGGCTCATCTTCTGAAAGTATATCAAACCATATTCTGCCACTATTAATAAGATTTTCAGGAGCGAATCCCTCAGAAGTTGGCCACTTGTTCCTTCTTCCTAGTCCGTCTTAGTCTGTTAGCACCACTGAAATCGGCCAGGTCCTTTTGCCTAATCTATCTCAGTCTGGAAACTAATGACCTTGCTGGCGTTTGAGATACCAGTGGCATGGCGCCTTGCCTCGTGGCCACACACAGGCCACATGGAAAGACGAACGGACAGGTGAGTGGTAGAAAGTAGACTGTATGATTGTCCGATGCACAACGGTGAACATGAACTTGTTTCACCTCACTAATGCCTAGTATATCTTTGTTTTGTTTCATTTTTGACAATTCTCAATTTTCCTAAATTCATACTTCATATAGTCCACAGTCCTAATTTTGCAATGCCCATGATAGCAGCAGTCAAGAGATCAAAAGATGTATTGCATTAGGTACACTGCACAAGACTTTTTATTTTATTTTTTTGACTTTTTATTTTTTTGGTAGAAATTGGTCTCTATTTTCCATCAACCTTATTTCCATTTTCTAGAAACTCATGGAAGAACAGTTTAAGATTGCTCAGGGGCCAGAGCAGTGGGGGCTGTGGACCAGTCTTCAGCGGGGCACTGCTGGATCGGCCTTCCCATCCGGCTGCGGCCTCCGGCTGGGCAGCAGTGAAGCGGGAGCAGTCCATTCCCCTTGACACTCTTCCTTGGTCACAGCCTTCCAGCCGCAGCCTGCTCATCCTTTTCCATCTCTTCTGGGTCTCTGTAAAAGCAGAGGTCAGACCTCTCACGGGAGCTGGTGCCCCGCATGCACACGAGCCAGCCTCCACCCCATCCGCCCCACCCAGTGAGCTCCCTGGTGGGTACACGGGCTGGCACCGTCCACGCAGCCGCAGAGGAGAGTCTGTGTTACACAGAGCAGTGGTGGGCAAGTTCACCTCTGTGAGAGGCAGGTGGTCAGCCCCGGGACGGGAAGCCGTGGCTCCCGGAAGGCGGCCCGGATCTGGTTCCTGAAGGTTCCCCGAGTGAAAGCGCCCAGCAATTGGAGTCGCTCCGGCGGCAGCAGAAAACTTCAGCCCAGCCCGCTGGCTGCCATTCCGGGAAGATAGGACACTCACATCCGCAGGCGTTTCGATGGCAACCGTGGCACGAGCCGCCGACAGAAGCTGCTCCCAGGTCCTCCTCGGGTTTCTGATGTAGGAGCCATCACGTCTCCTGTCGCGGATGTACTGTCCCACGGGGAAGTCAAGGGTGGTGCCACCTAAATGGGTTTCTTTGGCAAGGAATTTGAGGTCCTCCTCCTCCTCCGTCTGCTGACGCCAAGGGCTCCGGACATGGTGAACGTGTCCCCACGCTGCGTGGGCCCTTCTCTGGGGAGCAGCGAGGAAAGCTCCCAGCCCTCTGTAGAGTATAGAAGAGCAAGGATGTTACTCTGAGGACTAAGGGGTGCCTGAGCCGAGCCATGACATTCTCCATGGCCTCCTAGGCATGTGAAAGTGGGACACTTTGAATTGTGGTGCTGGAGAAGAATCTTGAAAGTACCACGGACTGCTAAGGGGATACATCGACCTGTGTTGGAAGAAGTAAGGCCAGCACGCTCCTTAAAGACTGGGATGCCCAGATTTTGCCTTACATACTTGCGGACATATTGTCAGGAGGGACCAGTCCCTGGAGAAGGACATTGCGTTCGGTGACGTGGGAGGTCAGTGATCAAGAGGAAGGCCCCGATGAGATGGATTGACTCGAGGCTCTATCGATGGCCTCAGGCACAGGAACAATTGTGAGGAGGACGGAGGACCGGGCCGTGTTTCTGTCGGTTGTGCACAGCGTCGCTATGGGTCGGAGCTGACTGGATGGCACCTAGCAATGACGACAACTATTGATGCAGGTTTCCAGCTATTTCTTCTCATTTTGAGTCATCCCACAACAAACTAACAAAAGAGCTGTGGAAATAACCGTAACAGAATCCTACCAGGGAAGACAATTAAAAGGAACTTTTCCCTCTCAGAGCAAGAGATGAAAGAAAAAGAGGCCTGCAGGGAGGATCCAAGGGAGGGATGCAGAGGCAAGAACGCCTTCTCGTAGGTGGGACAGACTGGGAACAGAGTGATGTGTGGAAACAGGGCCAGGCTCCGGGCTAGTCCAAGATAAGTTGAAGGTGTTTGCCAATGAGTTCCTGGCTCCTGGAAATAAGCTTAGGTGCTTTGGTCTGGCCTGATTATACCCCAGGCTACTGGGAAATGGGGTTCTGAGCCACTGCCAGCGGCCTTTGAAAATTTACAAGGAAGATAGATTGAAGCCGAGCGACTGGAGAGAGGCCAAAAGCCACTCCCTTTTCTGAAAGGGAGCAGATGGGCTTGGATCAGAGGGCTGAGCAAATTAAAGGGCCCTGAGAAAAAGAGGTGATTGTTTCAGCGAGAGACTCAGTCAGCGGCACTGCTCGCCTTCAGCTCCCTCAGGACAGGGTTGCTGGGCTAGAAGATGTGACAACTTCTCGGCCTATCCTTACACCTTGGTGTGTCCTTGACTACAGAAGGAGAAAGAAGGAGTGTATTAAGTCATCAGGTGGCAAACTGAATGGTCAGAACCCAAGCATTTGCGGGCTGATGTCAAGAGGAAGAGGGGTCTCTAGGTCTGTATAGAAAGGCTCTATCCCATCCAGCACTTATTTATCCATTGTTAGGGATTAGAGGTACAGCATCGGGCTAGCTTCCTAGGGGATTACCAACCACCAGGTAGCTTAAAACAACAAAAATGTATTCTCTCAAGGTTCTGGAGGCCAGAAACCTAAACCCAAGGGCAGGGTTAGATTTCTGCTAGAGGCCCTGAGGGAGAATCTGTCTCATAACTCTCTTCTAGCCTCTGGTGATTGTTGGAAACCCTTGGTTTTCCGTGACTTGTAGCTACATCACTCCAACCCATGCCTCTATTCTCATGTGACCTTCCTTGTGTCCCTGATCCCCTCCTATTTTCTCTTATAAGGACCTCAGCCATTAGATTTAGGACCCATCCTAACTCCAGAATGATCTCACTCTGAGATCCTTTCCTTACAGCAGCAAAGACCCTGTCCTCAAATAAAGTCACATTCACAGGTACAAGGGGCTAAGACCAGGACACATGCTTTTGGGAGACACAATTCAACTCACTACAAGTAGACAAAAGAAAGCTGTACCCTTGCCCTTGTGGAGTTCATGAACAGGATAATCTAGTACTCCACAGAAGACGGCCTGCTGACCTGCTCCCATAAAGAATGCGGCCTACAACACCCAAAGGAGTTAGCCCACTCTGTCACACAAGCCACAATAGACTTGACAACAGCCACCCATAACAATCATATTAACTTATTAAGGGAAGTTGTATATGTGCATATATGGGCCCCCTGGGAAATCAACTGTGTCTCCTTCACCATACTGGGTGGCCTCACTGATGGAACACATTACAAACCTCTGCATATAGGTGGAGCCCATCAATGTCCCGAAGCAGTATGACTGGATCACTGGTTCACATAACTGAGGCAGACGTAACAACCTCAGACCAAAACCAGGACTTGAGTACACTCAGTCACTGCGGGGGACAGGCTGGCTGCCACCCGGCAGTCATTCCTTGCATTTTGCTTCCTTTAAGACCCCAGATACTCTATCTTTTGATAACCGAGCACCATCAGCTTTCTTCACCACATTTGCTTATGCACACATTTGTCTTCAGCGGTCATGTGGGGAAGGTGTGCATCATGGAATGGCAATTTAATAGAACGAA
>NW_022103904.1:26596026-26597774 GCF_000313985.2 Echinops telfairi | reverse complement strand
TCAGTGCTGTCCTCTCAAGTAAATTCTTCTGGGGGGAGGGGCAGTTGTCCACATAGCTGGTATGGCCATCCCAGAACACTGGCTTTAAGTCTGGTCCCTCTTTCCCTGTGGAGATATAAACAATACCCTCCCCTTGGGGGGGTCAGTGACCTATTCCCCCGCCACACACCTCTTTTTTCTTTCCCCTTTCCCCCCTCCCCCCACTCCTTTTTAGTTGGCTACCATATATCCCCCTAGATTTGGCCTGGGCATTTTGCTTCTTAAAGGTACTTCCTTCTTCCAGTTTCCATCTGTCTTCCTCACAGGCATGTGCCTTAGGGAAAGTTGACCTGGACTCACCCTGATTGGCGATTGGTTCAGGAAAGAGCATGTGATCCAATCTAACCAACTCCAGGGATGAGGAAAGGGTTACTTCTGGGAAGTGTTTTCTTGCTCCTAAAGAAGTCAGTCAGGAAAAGTCCCTTAGTAATCGTTTTATCAGCAAGTAACAGAACAGCCACCACCCACGCCACTACCCCCGACTAACAGTGGTTTAAGAATGAAGATATTGAAACGGATTGTAGTAGCGATTGAACACGTCTTGCTATGACTCAGTGATCGAATTAGTTAGGATGCCTGCATTATGTCCTAATAAAAGGACTCGAGGGGGAAAAAGAATGCTGACAGTTGGAAAGATGTCAGGAGGCCAACTCAGGAGATCTTTGCAAACAAGGAGTCTGAGAAGCCCTGTCCTGTCACGACTCATACCTTCACCCTAATGCAAATCCATGATCCTGATGTCCGTTCCATATTCAAAACCCCCTCAGTTTACTTCCTGTGGTGCTTGTAGAAATGGGTACCCCTCCTTTTTCCCAGGGCTTGCCTGGGTGACCTCGAGTCCTGGCCTGCTCCTGGCTCCATCCACCAAAGTCAAGTTTTCCTCTTTTCACTTGCAAAAAAAAAAAAAAAACGAAACAGGAATGAAGACAGCTAAGATTTCATAATACAAAAGACAAAAGTCTGGAGGGAGGTGATAACTGGCTTGGTTGAATAACTCAAGTGATATTTGGATCAACAAAGGAAAGGGGTCACTGAAGTCTCCTGGTTTCTTTCATTATCTCAAGGAGACTGCAAGCCCATGCACTTGAGCCAACTTCAGGCAGAAAGAAAGGGGCTGTATCAGTGACCCCTTTCCTAGAAATCCCCAGTTCTATTGATCAGGACTGTGTCACGTGGCCCTTCCTAGCTGCAAGGCAAGCTGGGAAAGTGAAGTGGTTTACATTTGGCTCTTTGGCCTGAAGAATTTTCTCCATGGAGAAATAGGAGAAGGTGGTTAGGGACAAGGGGCCAGGTCCGTTGCACAGAGAGGGGAACCCTTTGTGGAATTCTGGACAGCTCAGTGATTGGAATTGCTGCCACCACCCTCTTAGTTTTAGCCTGAGGATGACACAAGCATTGCGAGACCGGCACAAACCCAAAGAAAGAACATGGACCAACCCGGGAAAGTGGTCAAAGTCCACGAAGACACATGCTGCAGAAAGGGGGGAAGCACAGCGCTTTTAAACATAGAAAAAGACAGTCAACTTCAGATCCCTCAGTCAGATGCAGCCTGGAGACGCTCTGGAAGCGTCCATCACAGTGGCCGCCCGAGGAGAACGCCAAGTCCAGTTCAAGCTCGTACTGGGAAAACGTCACGTGTGAAATGTCCTCTGGACCACATGGCCAACCCCACTATGAGACGAGATGCTCCTCACTGGCCCATGGCCCTG
>NW_022103904.1:26590321-26595758 GCF_000313985.2 Echinops telfairi | reverse complement strand
CCATGATAATGTCCAACGTAACTGGCATGGGGATCCGGTTCAAGTGTGTGAAATCATCCCCATGGTACTGTGCGGCAACAAAGTGGATGTTAAGGACAGGAAAATGAAGGTAAATCCATCGTCTCCCAACAAAAGAAGACCCTGCAGTCGGATGGAATTTCTGCCAAAAGCAAGTACGTCTTCGAAAAGCCCTTCCTTTGGCTTGCTAGAGAACTCACTGCAGGTCCTACCTTGGGGTTTGTCCCCCCCCTGCCCCTCCTCCCAGGGTTGTTAGGGACCCAGCTTTGGAGTCCAAGCTGAGTATGACGTAGAGGTTGTGCAGCATCACAAGTCTGGTTTTAGAGGAAACGGTCCCGGGATGTCAGTGGGCGGTGTGTTTGCCACTCTTATAGAGCTCACAGAAGGTGCGTCTTCTGCTGAAGGAGATGAATGGGCTTCGGAGTGCGCGTGGCTGTTAAAACATTCATTTTGTTTCGTTTTGGACCCACGGATCTAGCTGCTTGGGAACATAGCTGTTTTCCTTCTTGAAACGCAAATACAAGACTGCCGCAGTCACATCACAATCTTCATTGGTGACGTTTTGTTTGTGAACCTTCCTTCCCGTTCCGTTCCAGGCAGAGCCGGAATAAAGTTGCATTTCCAATATGGAAAAAACAAAAACAAAGAAAAGACAGTCAACTTCATCTTAAGATACTCCACCCGTGATAAGAAAAATTAAAATTGAAATCACACGGTGATACCAATTTGCACCTATCAGATTGGCAAAAATCCAGTGTTTCCAAACACTTTCTGTTGGTAAGGTGGTGGAGAAATAAATACTCTCTTTTATGAAGAGCAAAACGGCTCAATCTTCTGGGGAGGCCCAAACTGACCGCGTGAACAAGCGAACTGGCATCTCTGTGTCCCCATTAAGAGGTGATACTAACTGGGCAAATGGACAAAAGTCTGACCCTCCCACTGAGCTGCATATTAAATCACACAAAAGCATCCTCGCTGATGAAACCATTTGGTGATGCTAAAAAGTAGCAGGAGCCCTAGTGGCGAAGTGGTTATGCACTGGAGGGCTAACTGCAAGGTCAGTAGTTCAAAACCACCAGCCACTCCATGGGAGAAAGAAAGGACTGTCTACTCCCATAATGAGTTAGAGTCTCAGAAACTCACAGGGACAGTTCTACCCTGTCCTATAGGGTCACTATGAATTGATATCAACTCAATGGCAGGGAGTTTGATTTTAACAGTTAATAGACTTAGTAGCTAAAAGAAAATCTGGAGCTTCAAGTGCACGCAAAGCATGTTGAAAGAAAGTTCTAGTGATCTACTTCTGAAAAACCAACCATTGGAAACCTGTGGCCATCAGTTCTGCTCTGAGACACATAGGTGTGCCAAGAGTCAAAGGCGGCTTCATGGTAATTGGTTTCTTTACTCGGAACAAAAAATATCCCCATGATGCCCCTGCCTGCCCTTCGCCTAGGAGCAAAGTTGTTCTGTCCAGAAGCCAAACTGCCCAGTCTAAGTGGGTCATCCAGCAACCAGCCAAGTCCAAACAGGTACAGGTCAAAGGCTGATATCATCGCTGACAGCAGATTCCCTCCCAGAGAATGGGCCATGGGCCATCCCTAAAGCAATGAGTGGGCAGAGGTCTTGGTTTGTGTTCAATTCTGTGGTCATAGGATGGGGGTGGGGGTACACCTTGAGTATTTAAAAACTCTAGTGAAGTCCAAATGGCAAGGTGAATCTAAGGACTTGGAACTTGGGTGGCAAGATGGTTGCTTCAGGCTTTCTGGAGTGGATTTCTTTTCTAGTTGTTCCATCTGATGGTCTTTCATTGAGTTTCTTATTGACTGAACCCCTTTCTTGTTCCTGCGGATTTCCAAATTGGGTGGCAATTGCCTATCGCATTGTTGAATATTAAGTTGGCACTCTGCTGGTCTTTAGCAGACTAGTAGTGCATACTAAACAAGCTCAGTGGTAACCCCCAAACCCTGCACCCAACATTCTTTGCCTATGACTTTGCTGGTCTGCAATATGGTTAAAAGCAGTTGGCTCCTGTCCTCAAGCTACGCTGCTTCATGTACTGTGTTGCACAATCATACACTGAACCCGAGGAGCCAGGCAAGCATCCGTGCCAGCTACAGTCAGAGTGGACAGCTGCCACGTGCAGTGGACCATAGCCCTGTCCACGTGTAGGGGCTGTGCCGACCTTGCGCAGGTCAGAATGAGAACACCAGGCTTCTGGGCGTGGGAGCCTGTGTGGCTCTGGGTATCCAAAGGACTTGGCTAGGTCCCTTCTAAGACGGAAGCAAGATAAGCACATAACCACCAGGACCCCCTGAGGGGCAGGGGCACCAAGTTACCCACAGCCTGCCTTACTTCTCCTAGGGCAGGGGGAGCCATATGAGCAGGGAAGGGGGCCCAGGTCGTGGTTCATGTCTGAGCCTGTGTGACAGCAGGAAGGTGAGGAGGCATGTGGAGTCTTTGGCAAGGGCAGCAGAGTAATAGAAGTTGTCGGGTGGGCCATGGTGCCTTGGGGCATAAGTGGGTCTAAATGGGTGCATCTCCAAAGATGTGTAGATACTGGCCTCCTTGACATCGCTCCACCCACCAGCAGGCCTCGGTCTGGGGCCCTGGCATCCTTCCAGACCCCCTCCAAGCCACATTTCCAGGAAGTTTCCCGCCGTGGGCATCCCTCCCACTCAGATTACTCCTCCCAGCGCATGTTTGTTAGTTTGCGCTCCGTTGTTTCGTCATTGTTTAAACGTGTGTCATATGTGTATGTTGTGTCTGAGGTGGCCAGAAGCCCCGAGTGTTCAGGATCTGTCTTCTCTTGTTTTGAACCCCCACCCTCCTCCTCCATCACCACCACCACCAGCCACAGCTGGCACCAAGCACCTGGCATGACCTAACAACCCAGGCGAAGAGAGTTGGTACTCAGTTTGCATCCCAGGCACTCTGTAAACAAGTCCCGTTGAGGTGAAAAGCCACGTTTGCAGAGGTGAGGGATGCAGAGGAGGTGGGCGCTCGCTTGTCCATCCATTGACCCCTGACGATGTCAATCCTCCCAGCTTGCCCACCCACGACAAGGTCGGCAATTCGAAGTTCCCTAGCAGCACCATGGAAGAAACGCCTGCTGATATGCTCTTGTAAAGATGACAGCCAACAAGACTGAAGAAAACACGTTCTAACAATGCTTGTGGTGATGATTGTACAAGTCTTCTTGAGGTGGCTGGACTATTAAATGGTATGATGGATGTGGGGTGGGGGAGATGACGACAACCAAGAAGACTGGAAGCAAAGAGCCCCCAGACTCAAAGATGCTGGGGTTGTAACTGCTGTGTGGTGCCATCGAGCCAGCTCCCACCCACAGCGACCCGATGGGCAACAACGCCAGTCACTGGGCAGGCCACGCTGTCCTCACAACTGTTCCTAGTTTGTGCCCGCCATGGCTGCAGCCACTGCGTCCATCCGTCCTCTTTGTCCAGCACCTTCCTCTTTCTCACTGCCCTCCACTCTGCCGGGGTGCCATCCTTCTCCACGGCCTGCTCTCTCCTGACAACAAGTCTCGCCATCCTTGCCGTTAAGGAGCATTCTGGCTGTACTTCCAAGACAGAGCTGTTTGCCCTTTTGGCAATCCACGGGACTGTCAATATTCTTCACCAGCTCATAGTTCAAAGGTATCCATTGTTTTTCCTTCTTACTGATTCACGGTGCAGTTTTCACATGCATATGAGGCGATGGGAAATACCGTGGTTTGGATCAGGAGCATCTTAGTCCTCAAAGTAACATCCTTGCTTGTCAAAACTTTAAAGAGGTCTTGTGCAGCAGATTTGCCCGATGAAATGTCTCCTTTGATTTCTTTCTGTTTAGTTTTGTATTGAAAAAGTTTATATTTAGCATTAGCCAGCTGGGTTCAGTTTAGATGATTCTGATTTTGTTGGCAATATCTAAAGTGTCAGAGTCAGGAGCCAGTCAAACATATGCCTTCTCACCATCAGGCCTGGTTGACCTTGGTTACGTCACTGTCATAGAGCTTCTTCACAGCCTGTTTGATCTGGTTGGCTTTGACATCCACAATGAACACAAGTGTGTTGTTATCATTGATCTTCTTCCTGGCGGACTCTGGTCAAGGGGAACTTGATGAAGGCAGAGTGGTCCAGCTTATTTCTCCTGGGGGCGCTCTTCCGAGGGTACTTGGGCTGCCTTCTTAGTCTCAGGGTCTTGGGCTGCCGGAAGGTGGGTGGCGTGCAGATCTTCTTTTTTGTGTGGCTGTGGACATCTTTCAGCATGGCTTTCTTGGCTTTTAAAGCCTTTGCTTTGGCTTCCGTTTTGGGAGGGGCAGGGGCTTCCTTCTTTGCCTTCAATGCCATCTTTGTCAAAAGGCTCCTTTGATTTCTTAACTGTTGCTTCCATGAACATTAATTGTGGATCCAAGAAAGACAAAATCCCTGACAACTTCAATCACTTCTCCATTCATCATGATGCCACCTATTGGTTCAGTTGTGAGGATTTTGGTCTTCTTCACATTGAGTTGTGATCCATCCTGAAGGCTGCCATTCTTGATTTTCATCAGCAAGTGCTTCAAGTCCTCCTCCCTTTCAGCAAGCAAGGTGGTGGCATCTGTATACAGCAGATGGTTGATAAGCCTTCCTCCAATCCTGATGGCACAGTCTTCTTCCTATAAGCCACCTTCTCTAACGATTTGCTCAGCATCCGGATTGAATATGCACAGTGAGAGAATACAGCCCGGACGCACACCTTTCCTGATTTTAAACCTCGCGCTATTCCCTTGTTCTGTTCGAACAACCGCTTCTTGATCCATGCAGTTCTGCACGAGCACAATGTCGTTTTGGGAGATCCCCATTTTTCTCAAGGTTATCCACAATTTCTTATGGTCCACACAGTCTGATGCCTTTGTATAGTCAATGAAACACAAGTAAACATCTGTCTGGTATTCTCTGCTTTGAGCCAAGAATCATCTGACATCAGCAATGATATCCCTTGTTCCACATCCTCTTCTGAATCCTTTCTGAATCTCTGGCAGCTCCCTGTCAATGCACCACTGCAAATAATTGTTGGATGATCTTCAGCAAAATTTTACTCGCCTATGATATTAATGATATCATTCTATAATTTGTCCATTCTATTGGATCACCCCTCTATGGAATGGGTACAAATATGAATCTCTTCCAATCAGTGGCCAAGTAGCTGTCTTCTAAATTTCTTGGCATAGATTAGTGAGTGTTTCCAGTGTTTCATTAGCTTGTTGAAACATTTCTTTTTTTTTTTTTCAATGTTAGAAAAAATTTTTTCATGGTTAAGTATCTTTTTTTTAGGGCATTATTATTTTTTATTTCTTTTCTTTAAATCATTTTATTAGGGGCTCATATATCTCTTATCACAATCCATACATACATCAATGTGTAAAGCACATTTGTACATT
>NW_022103904.1:26583924-26587306 GCF_000313985.2 Echinops telfairi | reverse complement strand
GTGGAAGGTCTTGTGGATCCAGTGGTGGTAGAAGCATCTCAGCGCTGGCAGGGTCTCCACATGGCTCCTCCAATTTCCAGGGCATAGTGCCATGTGTCTTGCAAGTAGATCGTCTCTCAGGGAGGGAGCCCTGTCAGTAGAGAAGTGTCTAAGGGAGTGAGGCGCAAGAGCGTCTCCTACATCCAAGGAAGAAATACAGAAGTTCTCAGGATCCTCAGGAGAAGGCCATGCCCACACAGAGGCCTCGTTGGCTATATCCGGATTGACTCCACCCCTACACTCTTAATCCTCAAATTGACACCAGATTATGTAACTACCACAATCTCCATTTCTATTACATTTTAAATAGGACAAAGACAAATCATCCGAAGGAGGGAGACCATCATTAGGGGGTCATAAGGGTGTCCAAGGATTCATAATGATGTGGCTACTTAAATGGGACATGGAGCACAAAGGACACTGTCCCAAAATCATGATTAGCAGCAGATCCGTTTATTACAGTGCAGGTGGGAGAAAGGACCATGAATTGAGAAAGGGCCCATGGTTCAGATGACTACCTTATTGCAGGTAAGAAAACCTTACAAGATTGTCTGACCACCTTGATTGTGGTCAGGGCAAGACGCATGGCCATATGACCCTAGTTTTCATCAAAGGTACATGTAGGCAAGTCCCTGAGGGAGAGGCCACCCCTCCCTGAGCTGACTAGGGGAGTAGTAGCAAACATGGAGGACAAATGGGCTCACAGTGCTGGTCAATGATCAGAAAGAACTCAACGGAGGCTCAATCTTATGTGGAGACTCAGAATGGACTGAGGCTCCCACTGTAAACCACAGCCTTTCCCAACCCCAGCGCTGAGAATTTAAATGCTAACACAGAGCGCTCAGTTCTGCTCTGTAACACCTGGCCCGGCCATGAGTCCAACTGTACTCACAGAGACGAGGGTGGTTGGGTTTCTCTTCTCTGTGTGCCCCGATAGTGCTGTGAGCATTACAACAGCAACGGGAAGCATGTTCCTTAAGCTCAAGGAACATGTTTAACTAGACAGGGTCTCCAGAGAGCCACTAACTAACTAGAACCCCAGTGCTCTCGGTTCTCCACACCCTCCTGACCTAGCAGATAAATGGGAAGAGAAAGTGGAGTCAGAAAGGTGCTGCTTTAACTTCAGAAAGTCTAAAAAGGCTTTTCCAGAAGACATCCATGAGATTCCTTGAGGTATCAACCCCACCTTGTATCATTTGAATTTGTGTTCTCAGCGCCTCAGAAATGTGCTTGCTGTCAAAGAAGGAGGAGGAGGAGAAGGAGGAGGAGGAGGAGGAGAGCAAATTCTAGGTCTCTGTCAAAGGAGCCCCAGTAATGTAGTAGGTTTTGCTAAGCACAGGGTCAGCAGTTCAAAGCCACCAACCCCTCCACAGGAGGAAGATGAGGCTTTCTACTCCTGTGAAGAGATATATTGTCAGAAATTCACAGGGGCAGTTCTAGCCTGTCCATACAGAATTACTGAGTCTGGCAGAAGAGCCTGGGTGGCAGTCAATGAGTGAGGGGACGGTCAAGGTGCTAGGTGGCTTGTGGCCACAAGAGGGAGTGGTCTCCTTGGTCCAGGCTTGGATGATTCCAGCTGTGCCCAGCCTCCAGGGAGTGCAGACTTCAACCACTTTCCTGTAGCTCAGATCCAGGGATTGTGGAAGACTCCAACCTACACAACCCACTGCTGTCCAGTTATTCCAACTCACCACGAGGGCATGAGGCCGAGGAGGCCTGCCCCATGGGGCTCCCAAGGCTGCAAACCTTTGAAGGGGATTGCCATACCTTTCATCCGCAAAGCGGCTGATGGGTTCAAACCAACAACCTCTGGGTCGGTGTGTCAGCCCCTGCGCCACCCCAGAGCCGGGCTATTCCGGCAGCTCCCGTGGAGGGTGTGCATCCCGGGGTCAGAAGGCCGTAAGCGGTCGGACTGGGGAGGAGGTCATGTTGAAATTACAGACTGGGACCAGAGTGCTGCGCTGGCAGCTTCGCCAGGAGCCAGGAGGGCGGGTGGCATCTGGGGCATGACCTCCAATGGCTGTGGTACTGGTGAGGGTGCTGGGCGGAGCCTGGTTGGCCAGGCTGGCTGAGAGAGTGTAGGCGTGGCAACCACAACTGAGATGGGGCCACCAGGCCTGTGGGATCCGTTCTGCCCTGCCAAGAGGACTGTGTGGCAGGGCTCAGGCAAAGGTCATACTTCTCAGCAAGGGCCACTGTGCCTGGGCGCCCATCTCCCTTACTCTCCTCTGTCCAAGTAGCTCCTTTGCAGCCCCACCGAACCACAGGCTCACTCCCTTTCGCCACCTGCCCACCTGTCATACATGCAGTGAGCATGTGTCCACTGTCGCCAGAGGACAGCCAGTTGGTCCCTTAGAAGCAAGAATGGTAAGACCATCTTACTGAGGGTCAACACTTCATCTGGAGAAGGGCAGCATGCTTGCGGGGTGCTAGCAGGTTGGTCTGAACTCATAGCCACCCCAGGTGGTGGAGCAGCCCTGCCTCGAGGGTTGACTAGGCTGGTCTTTCGTGAAGGTGGAGGTTCGGATGACACAAGACTGGGCAATGTTTCCCTCTGTTGTCGATAAGGTCACGAGGAGTCAGAGCCACCCCCAGGGCGCCTCACCACAACGACAGCTCTCCGCAGAGCAATGCCGATGCCTTCGTGAACAGCTGTCTGGTGCCTCCGTGTTCAATTCCTGCTCTTCCCTGTGCGGCAAGCCCTCCCCAGCGCCGGCCAGGTTTCGGCTGTCCTTTCGTGACTCCCTCAAGCCTCATTCAATCTAAGAAGTCCCAGCCGATTACTCCCTGAGGACGGAGACCGAGCCTTCCTCATCTCCTTATCCTGAGATGCCTAACACTGTTCCGGCACCGTGGGGGCTCCGTGGAGAGGTGCAGACTAGCTGGGGGGAGTGCTGGTTCTGTATTCTGCCTTCACAGCCCAGCTGGTTTACAACTTTCACTTGGCAAAGCATCAAGTCTTGCCTGTGACATTTCTCTACTGAGCTGTTATGTTTACTACTACTCAGCGCTCTGGGGCTTGGGTTAGGCAGGCCTTTGAGTTGCAAGAAACAGAAAGGCATTTATTGGCTCCCTTAGCCACACCACAAGCAGGGTAGGAGGGGCTGAGTTTGCCTGAAGGACAACGGGTACATGGGGTTATAATGCTGTCAGGACCCTCTGCCACTCAGTTGGGCCTCTCTCTTTGATGTGTTCATCCCCTGCTACTGCAAACAGGCGTTCTCTTCCCAGAAAACTGGCTTCCCAGAAAACTCTTCCCTGGCTGTCAACTGAACTAGATTCTGATCCTTCAAAAGCAGCAATTCAAGAAGAACAGGGAATCCCCTTCCAACTCCAATTTTTT
>NW_022103904.1:26565483-26582684 GCF_000313985.2 Echinops telfairi | reverse complement strand
CATGTCCTCCCGGAACTGTCAGTCCTGTTGTTTTCTCCTCCAGATTGTTCATCCTGCCCAACTCCAATTCAGCAATCCTGGCAAAGCTCTGATGTGACTGCTGCTGCTGCTGCTGGTACCTTTGGGAATCAGACTGCTGGGATCCAGCACGTCTTTGTGGCTGTTGTTTTATTTCCCCAACATAAAGGATTTATATTTAACATAGCACTTCTCATAATGGGTGTGTTACTATAAAGGTTGGTTTTACAAAACAATAAATCTCTTCTCCACTTCAACGTTGAATGTAAAGATTTTTAAACCTTAAATCATTTCTACTTTTCATGATGAGATACATTAAATTGATTTTTCTAAACTTTTTTCCCCCAAAGAAAGAAGAGTTTCAGCTTCGAATGATTATTTGATAGGTAAGTATAACATTAACTTGGGATGCAACACAACACAAACCCAGTGAAACAATGGGGAGAGAGTCCTGGGTAATTGGTGTCAGAGGCTGTAATTAGGACCAAACACTGCAGCTCTCCCAGGAATCTGGGAAGGGGCTTCCTGCTTTCTTTCCCACCCAACACCAGCTGCACCCATGTCACTCCTCTCACCAACCATAGCCTGCACTTCCCAGCACAGCGTCATGTGGCAAGAACCCGTTCCCCCACTTAATAGACCTCAATGTGTTCCCATTTAAAGAAAACATCTAAGAGGCAAACTACACTATTAAGTATCTGTGTCTTTGGGAACTTTAAACATCAAAGGTCAGTTTTAATCACTTCAATAGCACAAAGGTTTGTCGGGGTCACATTTAACTCAGGAGGCCCTTCAAAGTCACATCTGCCCATTTATCCTCCGAGCATACCCCCGGGGGCATGCTGAGAACCACTCCTAAGGAGAGAGCAGCCGCATCTCCATCTCCTACTTCCACCGCTTCCCCCACGGGCAGCACCCAAAGCAGTGAAATCAGGACCAACACCACCTGGTGTTGGAATCTCAAGGCAGGTGGCTCCAAAGAAGCAGGTGTAAATAGAATTCGCTCCATCTGATTGTGGCCACTCTGTTCCTGGAACTCCAGACAGAGCCTCTAGAGGTTCCACAGGACACCACCTTCCAGGAAGCAGCCATTACAGCATTGTCAGCGGCTGGTTTGGTTTGGTTTTGCTGGGGGTGGTGGGAGGGTGGGGGTGGATCGCCAGGCCTTTCTTCCTGTTCCTCTTGGTCCCAAGAGTTTACTGAAACCTGCTCAGCACCAGGGCAATACATAAACCTCCACAGAGGGCTGGTGGTGCCCGTGCTTGAGGTTCATTGGCGGGGAATTGAACCTGGGACTGCTGCATTGGAGGCAAGAATTCTACTACTGAAAAACCACCACCCTCAAAATATCTGATGGGCCTTGCTGTTGGGGATCACATGCGCTCCCCCTGGCCCAGGCCTTGTGGCCGGGGACAGAATTGTACAATGGTCGGCAGCTCTTACTTGCATCCCAACGTTGGACGAGAGAAATACAAATTGAGAAAAATAGACTGAGGTGGATTGTCCTAAAAAACAAGGTACATCCATGTGAAACTGTCCACCACAGAGCCGTACGGAAACCCATGCTTACTTTGTTTATTAATCATTTAAGGCTGGAAACATGAAGGGGCTTCAAAAAGTATGTTGGAAAATTCCATTATCTTTTAGTTTCATTTTTCCATGAACTTTCAAAAGTCCACACATAAGCATGGCCGGTGGTAAAGAACTGTGTGAGCCCCCTGTCCTGATGCATACCTATGAGGGTAGTGGCTTTTTTCTCTCTCCATGTTTCTTGGGGACAGGGACCATGTGTGCACATATGATAACAAGAACTTGATAAAGGTTTACTAAATCATAGAAAAAGGGTGTTGAGGGATAGAAATCCCCAGCACTCTTCCCTACACTTTAAGTAAGTGTATGAAGTCCAAGTGCGAACGCTGGTAGTATAGTGGGTTACACATTGGCTTGCTACCCTCAGGGTCAATAGTTCGAAACTACCAGCTGCTCTGGGGAGGAAAGATGAGGCTTTCCACTCCCACAAAGAGTTACAGACTCAGAAACTCACAGGGGCAGCTCTACCCTGTCCTGTGGGGTTGCTGTCGGTGAGGTCTTCCTTGGATGGGGTCTCAGGAGACTGGCTGGATGGTGGCACTTTGGGTTAAGTGTTGGGTTGCGAACTGCAAAGTCAGCAGTTTAACCCCACCAGCCACTCAAAGGCCGAAGGATTAGCCTGTGTGGTCCTTTAAAGATTTAGTCTCACAACCGCTGAAGACAAAGCGGGTGAATAAGCAAATGTGGTGAAGAAAGCTGTTGGTGCCCGGCTATCAAAAGATATAGCGTCTGGGGTCTTAAAAGCTTGAAGGTAAACAAACAACCATCAAGCTCAGAAGCAACAAAGCCCACATGGAAGAAGCACACCAGCTTATGCGATCACGAGGTGTCTAAGGGATCAGGTATAAGGCATCATCAGAACAAAAAAATCTTACCATAGTGAATGATGGGAGGAGTGCGGAGTGGAGACCCAAAGCCCATTAGTAGGTCACTGGAGATCCCCTTGCAGAGGGGTCTCGGGGAGGAGACGAGCCAGTCAGGGTGCGATGTAGCAACGATGGAAAATACAACTTTCCTTTAGTTCCTAAATGTTTCCTTCCCGCTCCCACTATCATGACACGAATTCGACCTTGCGAGTCTGGCTAGACCAGAGGATGTACACTGGTACAGATAGGAACTGGAAATACAGGGAATCCAGGACAGATGATCCCTACAGGACCAGTGGTGTGAGTGGCGATACTGGGAGGATAGAGGGAGAGTGGGTAGGAAAGAGGGAACCGATTACAAGGAACTATATGTGATCTCCTCCCTGGGGGACGGACAACCGAAAAGTGGGTGAAGGGAGACGTCGGACAGGGCAAGATATGACAAAATAATAATTTATAAATTATCAAGGGCTCATGAGGGAGGGGGGAGTGGGGAGGGAGGGGAAAATGAGGACCTAATGCCGTGGCTTAAGTGGAGAGGAAATGTTTTGAGAATGATGAGGGCAATGAATGTACAAATGTGCTTTACACAATTGATGTATGTATGGTGATAAGAGTTGTATGAGCCCCTAATAAAATGATTTTAAAAAGACTGTAGGAGTCCCCAATAAAATTATTTAAAATAAAAAAACAAGGACAAAAAAACCCAAATTAAATGAGAGACTAATATTCAATAAATAAATAGTTAGTCTCAAAAACCACTAAATTGTAGCCACAGGTGCTTCCAAGATAGGACCCCACTCCCACCTTTCAATTAGATACCTTGTTTCTTTTTTTTTTTTTAGATACCTTGTTTCTGATTGGCTACATCCACTGTCACTTAGTCCAATCTGACTGCCACCGGGGGTTTAGTCGATCAGAAACGAAGTATCTAATGGAAAGATTGGTGGGGGGAGGGGAGTCCTGTCTTCATAGCACCATGTGGCTTTGACTCAGGGTCACATGAGCTTGAGTTATCCCTGGGCCACCACATAGCTAGGTGCAACCTATTTCATCCTACAATGATGTGTCCTGCAGTCCCCATCATGGTCCTTTCCTCGCTGTGGACTGCCTGCAGTAGTGATGAGCTGACCTGCCACCAGCCATGATGCGGTGACGATTTCCTCTTCTCGGGTGTGTGTAACGAGCACCTGGGCTGGGAGTAGACAGGCTCCGTCAGCCTGTCTGCTGTGTGTGCACGGACGGTTTCCCTCATCCAAGATGACGGTACTTGTTTCCTTTTTATCCTGTTTAAGGTTCAATGGAAAGGTCTCTATACAACATATTTGAATCGAGGGCCTTTTCCCCCCTTAGCACAGGTTTTTGGGTGTCCATCAGATTACAGCTGCTGGGGGTAAGAGAGGCTGACTGAGGATTTCTCTTATCTGAGAGTGTGGCACTAGGTAGCCTGGAGAACTGGGTAGCCCTTTCCTGACTTGAGCCCCCTCTTCTTGTTTACCTTGCTGAGAAAACCTTCGGAGCCCCAGAGTACGGCTTTTGGTCTCAAATGGAGACCGGCTCTACGATGGGCTTTTCTAGTTGTGCTTGTTTATTTTGGTACAAAGCAGAGAGGGCAGTTCTCGGGAGTGTGGCCATTTCAAAAGCAGTGGGGTCCTCCTCTCAGAAGAGCTGTAGGCTTTCCACGGCTCTATTAGGTAACGTCGTTTGTTTACGTGATGAGGAAACTGAGGCTCGAGCCGAGAACATGTCCAAGGTCACAGAGCTGTGGGAAGCGAGCAGGAGGACATGTGTGTGGACTGTGATCCTTTGTGCCAGAGGCTTTGCATACATCAAATGCTCCCATCGACGCAGCAGCTTGCTGAGGTCAGAGTCAGATGACCGGCTCGGTGACGAGTGAACGTCCTGCCCAAGGTCGCAGAGCCAGGCAGGATTCAGATGGCTGATTCCAAAGCCCAGCCACACTCCTTTCCAGTACACGAGTTCCCTGAGTGGAAAACCACTAACACATGCCGGATGTTGAACATCAGGTTTATGGTGAGCAGTGTTCTGGGTGCTTGCAGGAGGGCATGGCGAGGCCAGAACAGGGAAATGGCTGGAAGCAGCCTGTGCTCAGAGAGAGACAAGCCAAACCAACTCCCTGCCATCGAGTGAGGGCTGAGGCAAGCCTGTAACCGTCTGCAGAAGGAGAAAGCCCAGTCTGTCTCCTGAGGAGAGAAAACAGCCGTCAAATTGAAATACAGTTTAGAGGAACTCACTCATTAACTCTTCACCAGGGCAAAGAGCAATCATGCGGATGAGGGGGACCATCCGCACCTGGCCGTGATGGTGTTCAAGGACTCAGAGAGGCGGCCACCTCTGCAGGACATGGAGGTCCCAGGAAGCCCACGACGTCAGGATTGGTGGCAGAGCAATTTTCATCACCGTGGAAGGCGGAACGCGGGAAGCAGGAAAGAGCCGTGGTGGGGAGATACACCGCATCACAGATTAGAAACATGTACGGGATCGATTCCAGGCTCAGGACCAAGGCAGTCTCTAAGCCAATTCAAGCCTAGAACCCCAACAAGGGCACACCCAGGAATGTGTCTGAGGGTGAGCCTCCCCCTCCCTGGGCTGACTGGGGCAGTGATAGTAGTGATCCACTCTCTGACACTCTGCCTGAGGGCAATGCTGTTCACCGCACTGGTCACTGGTCGGAAAGAACTCCATGGAGGCTCAGTCTCTATGGAGACTCAGAATGGATTTAGAGCTCCCACTATAAACCAGCTTCCTCCCATCCGGATCCCATATTCTTCTTCATAGAAGCCAGGTTCGCTGATGATTTGCTCAGCATACACATTGAACATGTATGGTGAGAGGAGACAACCCAGACGCACATCCTTCCTGATTTTAAACCACACTGTCCTCCTTTGTTCTGTTAGCACAATTGCCTCTTGCTCCCCATGAGCACAAGAAAGTGTTCTGCAATTCCCATTCTTCTCAAGGTTATTCATAGTTCATGAAGGTCCACACGTTGAATGTCTTTGCACAGTCAAAAAAACTCAAGTACACATCTTTCTGATAGTCTCTGCTTTGAGCCCAGATCCATCTGACATCAGCGATGAGATCCCTTCTTGACGTCGTCTTCGGAACCCAGCCTGACCTCCGGCGGCTCCCTGTCAATGTACATTGATCTCAGAAAAAGTTTACTTGTGCGAGATAGCATGATATTCTGTAGTCGAGCTTTCTGTCTGGTCACCTTTCTTTGGAGGGGCTCAGATAAGGGTCTCTTCCAGTCAGTTAGCCAATAGCTGTCTTCCAAGCGTTCTGGCACAGATGAGGGCTTATTAACAACCTGCGACGTGCAGAGGACACACAGCTGGCTGGCTGAAATCGAGGCACTTGCTGATGAAGATCCAGGGCTGCAGCCTTCAGTCTGGATTACAACTCAATGTAAAGAAGACCCCAAAGCTCACCACTGAACCGAGAGGCAACTTGTGATCAGTGAAGCGGAGGTTGACGTTGTGAAGGACTTTGTCTTGCTTGGACCCACAACCAGCGCTCATGGGAGCAGCAGGCAGACATCAGAGGAGACATTGCATTGGGTAAATCTGCGCTACGAGACCTCGACTGAGTACAAGAAAGCAAAGATGTTACTTTGAGGACTAAGGTATGCCTCCCGTCATGGTATTTTCAATTCCCTCCCCTGCCTGTGAAGGTTGGCCATTGAATAAGAAAGACCAATGAAGAATCCATGCATTTGAATTGTGGTGCTGGCAAAGAATATCGAAAGAACCATGACTTTCTAAAAGGACAAACAAATCTCTCTTGGAAGAAGTACAGTAAGAGTCAAGGGTGACAAGACTTGGGACAGATGCTGGACGTGTTCCAGGAGAGACCAGTCCCTGGAGAAAACGGTAAAGTGGAGGGGCAGAGAAAGAGAGGAAGGCCCCCAAGATGGATTGACACAGCGGCTGCCACAATGGGCCCAGCAATGAGCTCAGGGACAATTGCGAGGATGGGCGCAGGACTGTGCAGTGTCTCGCTCTGTTCTGCGTCAGGTTGCTATGAGTCGGAGCCGACTCAGTGGTCTCCAGCAGCGGCGACAACAGCTATAAACCACAGCCTCCCACAAACCTTGTGCCCAGAAGCAGCTCTAACACAAGGCTGTAAAGCGACGGCCCCACCCCCCAAACCACTGCTGTTTCCGGTCCACAGTGACCCTCCAGCACAGGGTAGAACTGCACTGTGGGGTTCCCAACATCTTTAGGGGAGTAGATTCCCCCATATCTTTCTCCCGAGAAGCAATTGGTGAGACCCAACCGTCATGTTTTGGGTTAGCAGCCAAGGGTTGTAACCACGGCGCCACCAGGGCCCCACATACAGAGGACAGGACGGAGAACTAAAGTTCAACCACTGGCCAATGGCAATGTGGTTGGTGGAGCCCTCCCTTTCTCCCGCCCGAGACCCGCTGACCGAGACCCGCTGACCGCAGCTAACTGCAGCGCTGGTGGCTGAGAATCTGGCCACTACCCACCTGCGGTCTGGAGGCCTTTGAGAATGCGATGAGAGGTACTGGCTTGACCATCCTTTGCCACCGGGGCCAGACGGAATGGCTTTGCTGTCGAGCAGCCTCTGGAATTCAGGCTTCTCATGATGAACATCTGCTGTGTGACTAAAGGAGCCCTGGTGGCATGGTGGTCACCCACTGGGCTGCACCCATTGGAGAAAGACGGGCGGGGCTGGCGGGGCTCACGGCGGTGGCAGCGGCACATATACTGAGACGGGGCTTTCTACTCCTATACGGAGTTACAGTCTCGGAAACCCACAGGGGGCCGTCCTACTCTGTCCTGTAGGGTTGCCATGCGTCAGAATCACTCAAAGGCATGAATTTTTGAGTTTGTGAATAAGAAAGAGAATCCTTAAAAATCAAAGTAAGATATCTGTTGTTAATTTTCCTACTCCACCCCTAACCTAAACGTTGACGCTTGGCTACCTATCTGGTAGCACCGTGGAAGCAAGGCCTGGTGATCTGCTTTTCTAAGGATCACAGGAAAATCCCATGGGGTAGTTTTGGCTTGGTAACACCTGGGGTTGCCATAACAACAGGTTTTTTTCTTCTTCGATTTGGGGGTGGTTCTACCATGTGACCTAGGGCAGGTTACTTTATCTCTCTGTGCCTCAGTTTCCTAATCTGTACACTGGGGTGGTAGTCCTGTAGTTCCTGGGTTTGTTGTGAGTTAAATGAAATGACACTGGCACCACGTAGGAAGAGCTCCCTAAGTGGACCCTATTGTTTTTGTTACGATGCTACGGGACCTCCCTCACGGTCACGAGTTGGGCCACTCCCTGTGGCAGGAGAACCAGATCCCGTGGGAGCCCCTTGTTGGCCCAGGTGCTCCTGAGGCCCAGCTGCAGGTGCCTGGGAAAGTTTGCACCAAGAATAAAGGGAACAAAGGCTCCAGGTGCCCAGCTGAGGCTTTGTCTGGCTGAAGGCCCGTTTCCTGCTCGATCAGGTTGCTCCTGGCTGGCTGGACTCGTGGAGCTGAGCCCTCCTCCCGCTGCTGCCAGCAGAGGGTTGTGCGCTGGGTCTCATAGCACCGTGCAGGCCCAGCTGGGCTGCACATGACCTTCCTGGAGCCCAGTCCTGGGGTCTCTGGTTGAAGCAGGAAGCCTTGGCTGCTGGGAGAGAACGTTGGGGGCCCTCCTTCCAATCTCCCACACATCCCTGGGGGAGAGGCTGGAGCTCAGGATCCTGGATTGGAGACCTAGGTACAGAGTGGCAGATAACACTGGGTCAGCAGCCTCGCTCTGCGCCCCCACTTTCCCAGCCAGTAGTTTCAGGAAGTTGGGCTAGTTCACGAAGAAAGCTTTTGCAAACTCTAAACAGCCGTTTAGTCCCCAACCACAGGAAGTGAGACTTTGAACCACACAAACTAGCTCATGTCTCCCTCCTCTCTGCCCACCCTCTCCTCCACAGCTGCCAGCCCCCCTGCCTGCTCTAAGTTCCCCAAACAGGCATTTGATCCTGCCTGGAGGGCTCTGCGCTTTCTGTCTCTATGCCACTGAGCACCCGGCCTTCCTTCTCCTTCACATCTTCCTGTTCAGGTGATATCTTCTCCAGTCGCCCAAACGAGCCCCTGCTTCAGCCCTCCCTGCCAGCTGGCTTCCTGTCATTCAGAGCCCCATCTCTCTCTCAGATGATCCAGTTTTGTTTGCCTCCCCTTTCATTGTCTGCCAGCAGCTCAGCTCTGTAAGTCAGGACCTCATCTGCTGTATTCCCCCTGTTTCCCTAGCTCCCCGAACTGTGCCTGTCAGGGCAGGCCTCCCAGTCAGGATCTCTCTACGCGTCTCCTGCTCTACAAAGGCCCACCTTTGAACCAGGGATTCGCCCACCTGTGTGCTATCCCATCATGCCCTCGGCACTGGGGCAGGGCCTGGAGCTGCAGAGAAGCGGCTTTGTGGGTGTGAAACTCTTTAGATTTACAAAACACTTTCACATGTGGCTTGTCATGTGCGCTCACAAGAACCCTGTGTGGCAGGTAGAGCAGGATCGTAAGCCCCATTTTATAGAAGAGAAAACTGAGGTACCGAGGCTTAAAGAGCTTGTCTGATAAGTGGCCACCGCGCGCGCACGGGATCTGTCTGGAGCAACAGAAGAAGGAGAGCCGGGAATGAGAGGAGGAAAGGGCACGCGTGGCTAACTGCCTCGCCATGACTGCCTCCTTTGCCACGAGACTAGCACTGGAGAGCGCCTGGCTGTCACGGCACATTGTGAACAAAGGGTCTATAGAAGAATCCCAATCAAAAGGGGGGCAATGCAGAACAATTTCAAATTCTCACAGGCCCTGAACTTCCTGAACCGCGGGAGCTATCGCACTGAAATCATCTAAGAGGTCACTCACTCCGTGCTGACTCCTAGCAGCCTTCGGGAACAGAGGAGCACTGCCCTGGTGAGTTTCTGAGACGGTAACAGCAGCCGGTGGTTTCCATCAATGACCTGTGGTGAGCAGCCCAACATGTAACCACTGCTCCACCTGGGTTCTTCTCAGACTGGGATAGACAAGGCAAAAAGACTTGGTTCCCCTATAAAAAAAAATTAACCTGTGAAAATCTTATTGCTATAAGTCTGACGTAGTGGCAGAAGATGAACCGCTCAAGTTGGAAGATACTCAAAATACGACTGAGGAAGAGCTGCCTCCTCATAGTCGTACTTGTTGTAGGTCCTGTTGAGTTGGCTTCAACGTATACCAACCCCAGGTACAACAAAAGAAACCTCCGCCTTGCCCTGCCCGGTCCTCCCATTAGTTGTTGTTCTTGAGCCCATTGTTGCAGCCCCTGGATCAGTACAACTCATTAAGGGTCTTTCTCTTTTCACTGACCCTCTACTTTACCAAGCAGGATGACCTTTTCCAAGATTTAGGCTCTTTCTGGTAACATGTCCAAAATACTTGAGCGCAAGTCTTGCCTTCCTCTCTCCGAAGGAGCATTCCCATTGCACACTCCAGGACTTCTTCCAAGGTGATGTGGTTCGTGCTCCTGGTAATCCGCGGTAGTCAATATTCGTCACCAATGCCATCCTTCAAAGTCATCACTTTTTTGGTATACCTTAGTAATTGTTCATGTCTTGTATGCATATGAGGCAATTTAAAATACTGTGGCTTGATTGGTCAATACAGCTTAGTAGCACTTTAAAGGAGCTTTTGCAGCAAGTTTGCCAAATGTCATGCTTCATTTGATTTGTTCACTGCTGCTCACTTAGGCTTTGATTGTGGCTCCAGCTGAGCCATCCTGCAAGGCTCATGCCCCTTTGTGACTTGTCACCTCCCTGCAAAAGTGCACAGGACAACAAGGCTGCACTCATTTCGACTTTGTACCTCCATCGCCACCACTCATCGGTACTTTTGTTGTACTGTGGTGGTGAGATGTCAGTTGAGATACTCTACAAATGCAGGCAATCCTGTAATAATTCATTCATCTATGAAAAGAAATTTGGAGAGGAAAAAAAAAAGAAATTTGGAACGCAGCTACCAGGCCAAATGCCTGAAAGAGATGCATATCTGTGCCTAGTCCTAAGACAGGTGAGCCCACCGAATATGGAAGTGATCAACAATGTCACCGATATCACACACAAATGAAATTTTGATGAAGATAATTAAAAACGGTGCCAGCAATACATCAACAGGAAACTGTCAGAAATTCCAAACTGGTTCGGAAGAGAACTTGGATCAAGGAATGTCAGTGCTGATGTCAGATGGATGCTGGCTGAAATCACAGAATACCAGAATGATGTTTACTTGTGTTTCATGGACTATACAAAGGCACTCAGCCGCGTAGATCATAGCAAATTATAGACGGGATTGCGAAGCATGAGAATCCCAGAACACTGAATTGTGCTCATGTGGAACCTGCACTTAGACCAAGAGGCAATTATTCAAACAGAGCAAGAGGATACTGATCGCATTATATAAAATTAAGGAAAGTGTGTATATCAAGATTGCATCTCATCACCATGCTCATTCACTGGGTGTGCTGAGCATATAATCTGAGAAATGACTCCCTGGAGAAGAACGATTAGAGGAAGAGTCACTAACAACCTGTGATATGTAGATGACACGACTTTGCTTGCTGAAATTGAAGCACTTACTGATACAGATCAAAGGTTACAGCCTGCAGTAAGGATCCCAACTCAACAACAACTGGACTAATATGTAACCCCCATGATAAACAGAGAAAAGTATCAAGAATCTCCTTGCACTTGGGTCCACAATCAACAACCATAGAAACAATCGCCAAGAAAGCAAACAAAGTCTTGCTTTGGGAAAATCTGATGCCGAAAATATTGCAAAGCAAAGATGTCACTCCGAGGACTCAGATGTCCTTCAAGCCATGGCCTCTTCAGTGGCTTCATCTGCGCTGGAAACCTCGGCAATGAGGTATGCCAAAGAACGGATGCCTTTGAATCACGGCGTTGGTGAAAACTGTTGACCATCCCATGGACTGCCAGAAGAATGAAGAAATCTGCCTTGGAAGCAGTGCAGCCAGAATGTTCCTTCGAGGCTAGGGAGACAAGACTTTGGCTCACTCGCTTTGTACACGTTATCAGGAAGGGCTAGTTCTTGAAGAAGGACCTCATGCTTGGTAAAGTAGAGGGTCCGTGAAAAAGAGGAAGACCCTCCATGAGATGGATGGGCACAAGCCACAACAATAGGCTCAAGAATCAGAACGAGGCCCTTATGGCTCTTTGCACGGCACCATGGCGGCCGGCAAGAACAAGCGCCTTACAAAGGTGGCAAAAAAAGGAGCTAAGAAGAAAGTGATTGATCCATTTTCTAAGAAAGATTGGTTTGATGTGAAATCACCAGCTATGTTCGATATAAGAAATATTGAAAAAACACTAGTTACCAGGACTCAAGGAATCAAAATTGCATCTGATGGCTTCAAGGGTCGAGTTTTTGAAGTGAGCCTTGTTGATCTGCAAAATGAGGAGATTGCCTTTAGAAAATTCAAGCGGATTACTGAGGATGTTCAGGGCAAACACTGCCTGACCGACTTCCCTGGAGTGGGTCTTACGCGGGACAAGGTGTGCTCCGTGGTCAAAACATGGTAGGCCGTGATGGAAGCTCGTGTTGGTGTCCAGAATACCGATGGGTGTTTGCTGCATCTGGTTTGTGTTGGTTTTACAAAAAATCCAATAATCAGATTCGGAAGACCTCTTATGCTCACAGGTCCGCCAAATCCTGAGGAAAATGAGGGAAATCATGACCTGAGAGGTGCAGACAAATGGCTTGAAAGAAGTGGCCAGTAAACCGATTCCAGACAGCATTGGGAAAGACAGAGAAAAGGCTGGCCAGTCTATTTCTCTCCTCCATGATGTGTTTGTCAGAAAAGTAAAATGCTGAAGAAGCCCACGTTTGACTTGGGAAGACTCGTGGAGCTTCATGGTGAAGGTGGAAGTCCTGGAGAAACTACTGGAGACGAGACAGGTGCAACGTGGAACAAGCTGATGGCTATGAGCCACCAGTTCAAGAATCTGTTTAAAATTCAGACCTACTGGCTAGACCAGAGGATGTACACTGGTACAGATAGGAACTGGAAATACAGGGAATCCAGGGCGGATGATCCCTTCAGGACCAGTGGTGTGAGTGGCAATACTGGGAGGGTGGAGGGACGGTGGGATGGAAAGGGGGAACCGGTTACAAAGATCTACATGTGACCTCCTCCCTGGGGGACAGACAACAGAAAAGCAGGTAAAGGGAGACATCAGACAGGGAAAGATATGACAAAATAATAATTGATAAATTATCAAGGGTTCATGAGGGAGGTGGGAGTGGGAAGGGAGGGTTAAGTGGAGAGAAAATGTTTTGAGAATGATGAGGGCAATGAATGTACAAATGTGCTTTACACAATTGATGGACGTATGGATTGTGATAAGAGTTGTATGAGCCCCTAATAAAACCATTAAAAAAAAATCAGACTTACTGGGAGTGTAGAGGGAGAGTGGGTTGGAAAGGGGGAACCGATTACAAGGATCTACATGTGGCCTCCTCCCTGGGGGACGGACAACAGAAAAGTGGGTGAAGGGAGATGTTGGACATGGCACGATATGACAAAATAATAATTTATAAATTATCAAGGGCTCACGACGGAGGGGGGAGCGGGGAGGGAGGGGAAAAAATGAGGACCTGATGCCAGGGGCTTAGGCGGAGAGCAAGTGTGTTTAGAATGATGAGGACGATGAATGTACAAATGTGCTTTACACAATTGATGGACATATGGATTGTGATAAGAGTTGTATGTGATAAGAGTTGTATGTGATAAGAGTTGTATAATAAAACGATTAAAAAAATCAGACTTAATGTTGACAAATAAAAGGTGTTATTGTGAGAGGTAAAAAAGCATAGTAAGTCGTGTGAGCACGGCGCAGGCCTGGGCAAGCTCCATTGTGCTTACATGGGGCTGGCATAAGTGGAGGCCAGCTCCACAGCACCTAACTGCAGCACCCGGGATCACTGACAGACCTCAGCCACGAGGAACCTGAGATGGGGCCTTGGAGGGCAGGGAGTTTATGTTAATGAGGAGGAAGCACTCAGACAAGGAGGCAAGAAGATGAAAACAAATAGAAGAATATAATCAGGGTCCCTGAATTATACCTGTAGAAGCAAATTGTTTGGGTTCCACTGTACATATTCTCAAAAACAGCAATCACAAATGGAAAGAAAACGAGACTGCCTTGGGTCAGAAGCATCATAAAGTGAAGAGTACTCCAGTGTTAGACAGTGTTTCCAGGACCCCGCGGCAGTCGCGGGAATGAGAAAGATCCATATGCTGACTCCCATTTTCCCACTAGGTCACGTTACAGACTTGTAGCTCTCCAGAGCTATGCCTTTGGTCACCACCACCTATTTAACATTTGATTTACTCACAGCCCTCAAACAGGGAAAGGAGGGAGAGCAGAGTCCCTGGGTGGTATAAACAGTTAAGGACTTGGCTGCTCATGCAAAGGTTGGCATTTAAACCCACCCAGAGACACCTCAGCAGAAAGGCCTGGCCACCTAGTTCTGAAAACTCAGCCCTGGCACTCTGCGGGGCACAGTTCTACGCTGACACAGAGGGTCTCCCTCGTCAGAGGCAATGCCACAGCAGCTGCCGCGGTGGGCGGAAAGCCGGAGATGGGACTCTGACTGCTAAGGCTCGATGTTGCTCGGAACTTTTCTCGGGCTCTCTAACATCTGCATACGAAATTGGACAATGAGTAAGGAAGAGCTCAAAAGAATTGGTGCTTTTGAATTATAGGGTTGGTGAAAAGTACCGTGGACGGCCGGAAGAGCCAGCTCATCTGTCTTGGAAGAAGTACAGCTAGAAGGCTCCCAAACAACGGAGATGGCAAGACTTCATCTCATGTGTTTTGGGCCTATTGTCAGGAGCGATCAGTCTTTGCGTGGTGAAGTGTCAGCGGAAGAGCACGGAAGCTCCTCTGTGAAACGGATGGACCCAGTGGCTCCAACTGTGGGCTCGATCACCGCACGGACAGTGCGGGGCTGGGCGGGGGTGTCTTCTGTGGCACGAGAGGTGGCGATGTGTTCGAATGGACTCAATAACCATAAACAACCACCTGACACCTTGGATTTCCTTTAAGTCTCGTCCAGGGAAATCCTAAAATTCTCCCTTTTCTGAGAATGGAGAAATCCCAGTTTCTTCCCTGTTTCTCAGTCAGGGACCAGGGTTCCTCCCAATTTCACAGTACTTCACACCCAGTTTTTATGTAGCTGCACCTGTAGATGAGCGTCAGGGAGGCGAAGGGACTTGCCCACACAGGAAAGTGGCAGGCGCGGACCTAGAACGGGTCTGACTGCAGCAGGCTGTGTCTCCCGCCATGTGCATCCGGGTTTGAATCCACTTCCAGCTGCGGAAGATGCGTTCTTCGTGGTGTAAATTGTTAACATCATAACGCTGTCTTTAGACGCCTTTAATACGCTCGTTAAGGGCTTAGTCAAACCTAGATGTCGCAGCAGAAAAGGGAGGAGATGAGCGAGAAGCTACGCCCATGTGATGGAATACAGGGCAGCTCTTCCAACTGAGAGGCTAAATCTGTACTTCCTGGGATCTTTGTGAACAAGTGCTCTGTGTGTGGACAGGCGTACGGCGCGAACATGTGCAGGGCTGCGCTCCAGCATGCCAACGGCAGCATCTCCGAGGATGCCCTGGAAGGTGACTCCCTTCCTTCCGATGCTTTTTGGTGTTATCTGAGTTGTTGCTTGCTTGCTTGCTTATTTGGGGTTTTTTTTTTTGTTTTTTTGTTTTTACAATGAACAAGCATTTCCTGTAAGTTCAGAAGAGGAAAACAAAATACCAAAGTCATTTTCATTTTGAAAAGAATTGAAGAGCCATGAATAGAAACAGAGGGCTGATTGTGACCGTAATTGCCACCTCGTTCGTTGGTGCCCAGACGGAACCGTCGTGCTTCACGGGGTTGTCAATGGCTAATTTTCAGACATAAATTACCAGTCCTTCCTTCTAAGTCTGGGAACTCCTCTGAAACCTGTTCAGCATCATAGCAACACTCACGCCTCCACGACCTGCAAGTCAGGAATGGAACCCAGGTCTCCCTCATTTAAACCAAACTCACTCACTGCCATCAAGTCGATTCCAACTCATAGCAGACTATAGGACAGGGTAGACTGCCCCTTTGCGATTCGGAGGCTATAAATCTTTGACAAGAGCGGACAGCCTCATCTTTCTCTCTAACTGCTGACCTTGCTGTTAGCGTCCACTGTAACCCACTGTGCAATCAGGGAAGTCTCTGCTAACCCCGCAGGACTCCCCCTCTCAGGGGTGAGCTCATTACCCTCAAGTCTCGTTGGCCCAAGAGCAGCCCTGTGCAGCACAGGAAAACTGCCCCGTCCCCCGTGGGGTTCGAGCCTGTAAATCTTAGTGGGAGCAGAAAGCCTCATCTTAGTAAGCCAACACGTGAGCTACTATGCCACCACAACTCTTAAAGGGAGTAGTAAGAGGTTCTAAGACGCGTGTGATCAATAGTTTCAGCCAAATTGCTCTAGGGGTGTTAGGTAGGTAGAGCCTGTGTTGGCCACTAACGAAACTTCTACTTAGGGGCCATTCAAAATGCCAGGGTAAAAGAGGACGCATTAGACATCTTCCAGTGAAGGAGGCCAAGAACTACAATGCTCCTGGCATCATCTTGGAAGAATTCTCATCTTTCTCAGGATCCCAGGATTAATGTTATAAGCCCTTCCCGGAGATTGTGTGGCAGTGCAAGGAAGAAAACTGAAAAGTGAAATGACCTGTTTAAGGCTGATTGTCAGTGAGTCAGAGCTAATTCAGAACCCTGGAGTTTCCAACCTGTTTATCTTCATCTGACAGAGCCATGAGTCAGGGCCATGCCGCCTGGAGTGGTGTGTACGTGCCTTCCTGCCCTGGCTCACTCCCAGCCTTCACGCAGGCCCAGGAAGGCACTCAGAAACCTTCTCACCCATGTATCCTGGGAAGGGTGCAGACATGCTTGACTTATTCATCTGTCCACGGGGAAGGGCACACAGATGGAACTATAAACGGCCAGATATGAACCTAAAAAGGGGAACTAAATACCAATGCTTCTTCCTCATAAATCCTTCTATGGTCTAGCTGCAGATTAATGCAAGTATATGGGGAATAGCCAGAAACAACCTAACACTTGTTATTGTTGAATCGATTGCATGGCGACCCTATCCAGCCAACTGGTCTCTTAATAGTGAGCACAGAATAGCATGTTGTTGTCAGGTGCCATTGAACAGGTTCCAACTCATAACAACTCCTTGTATGACAGGACGAAGCACTGCCCAGTCCTGCGCCATCCTCACAATTGGTATTCTGTTGAAGCCCATCGCAGCAGCCACTTTGTCATCTAGGGTCTTCGTTGTTGTCACTGCCTTGCTACTTTACCTAGCACGATGTATTTCTCCAGGGACAGACCTCTCCTACTAGCAAACACATCTGAAGCCGGTGAGACAAAGCTCTCTATCCGCAAACCCTTGGACACCATCATGACCTCACACTAATGGTCTCCCTCATCCAGATGTAGTTTCTTTGTCCTGTTTAAAAATTAATAAATGAAGAAAGCTGATGGTGTCTAGCTATCAAAAGATATAGTGTCTGGGGTCTTAAAGGCTTGAAGGTAAACAAGTGCCCATCTAGCTCAGAAGCAACAAAGCCCACATGGAAGAAGCACACCAGCCTATGCGAACAGGAGGTGTC
>NW_022103904.1:26563404-26564843 GCF_000313985.2 Echinops telfairi | reverse complement strand
AATGATGAGGGCAATGAATGTACAAATGTGTTTTACACAATTGATGTATGTATGGATTGTGATAAGAGTTGTATGAGCCCCTGATAAAATGATTTTTAAAAATAATAAAAGGCAAAGAATTACTAAATGTTCTCCGTAAATAAAAAAAGAAAAGAAATTTTCTCAATAGAAGCTGGTTTGCTCTGGTGTCTACAATTTACCCTTGAACAACACCGGTTTGAATTTATACATGGCTGTTTTGTAAAAAATACCACGCAAATGCTAATCTCGCCAGTAAGTTGCATTCTGCAGTAAAAGGTGATTTCTCGTGGTTCCTACATATTTTTCATCTTCTTTCCTGCCATACTGTAAACCTTGAATAATGCCATGAGACTGACAGTCACTTTGTCATACTTTTGTGGCGCTTGTGTTGTGATGCTAAAGGCAGTGTCACTGGTGTTTCAGATACCAGCAGGGTCACCCACATGAACAGGAGCTTCCCGACTAAGAACAGACGATGCAAAAGGAATAGGCATCTGTCTACTTCACAGGAAGTAGCTACTGAAACCCTATAGATATCTATAGATAGAAAACCCTATAGATGCACTGTCAGTTGTAATGAACAGAAGCAGAACATTGTCAGAGGCAGTGCCAGGAGATGGGCCTCTCGGGTCAGAAGGCGCTCAAAATACGACTGAGGAAGAGCTGCCTTCTCAAAGTGTTGTCGCCCACAATGATGTGAATGGGGTAAAGCTGAAAGAAGAAAACCTTTGGGACCTTCATTGCTGATGAGGCAGGACTCAAAATGAGAAGAAATAGCTGCAAAATAATTAATAATTGGAACTTGGAATGCATGAAGTATGAATCTAGGAAAATTGGAAATTGTTAAAAGTGAAATGGAACCCATAAAGATCAATATCCTAGGCATTAGTGAGCTGAAATGGACTGGTATTGGCCATTTTGAATCAGGAAATCACATGGTTTACTAGGCCAGGAATAACACAATCAAAAGGAATGGCATTGCATCCATCACCAAAAAGAACTTTTTCAAGATCTATCTTGAAGTAAAATGCTGTCTGTGATAGGATTATATCTCTAGGCCTTCAAAAAATCCAATCAATAAAACTATTACTCAAATATATGCACCAATCACTAAAGCTAGTGATGAAGAAATTGAAGAATTCCACCGATGTCTTCAGGCTGAAATTGATCAAACACCAATCAAGATGCATTGATAATTATTGGCGATTGGAATGCAAAAGTTGGAAACAAAGAAAAAGGAACAGTAGTTCAAAAACATAGTCTTGGTGATTGTATTGGTCTAGGTACTTGAGAGAAACAAATCCACAGCAACTCATGTATAAGAGAGTTTTATATAAAGAAAGTGTGCATCACGAAAACATCCCAACCCAATGCTGCCCAAGCCCACAAGTCCAACATTAACCCATTAACCCAACACC
>NW_022103904.1:26546071-26562429 GCF_000313985.2 Echinops telfairi | reverse complement strand
ACAACAGAAAAGTGGGTGAAGGGAGACGTCGGACAGGGAAAGATATGACAAAATAATAATTTATAAATTATCAAGTGTTCTTGAGGGAGGGGGGAATGGGGTGGGAGGAGTAAAAAGGAGCTGATGCCAGGGGCTCAGGTGGAGAGTAAATGTTTTGAGAATGATGAGGGCAATGAATGTATAAATGTGCTTTACACAATTGATGTATGTATGGATTTTGATAAGAGTTGATAAGCCCCTAATAAAACTACTAAAAAAATTTTTTGTAAGACTAACAACTTCTTCATACCAAATACTTTTTTTCAATAACACAAAAGGTGACTATACGCATGGACTTCTACGGATGGAATACACATAAATAAATTAACTATATCGGTTGGAAAAGACAGCAGATGACCTCAGTATCAACAGCTAAAACCAGGCCGGAGTCAACTATGGAACAGACCATCAGTTATTCCCATGAAAGCTCCGGTTGAAGCTGAAGAAAATTAAAACAAGTCCACAAGAACCAAAATAGGGCCTTGAGGATTTCCTACCCAAATTTCGAGAACATACATCAAAAATTAATGGCAGAAGATCCCATGAACTTTGGGATGTCATCAAGAATATCATACATGAAGAAAGAAAAGATCAGAGAGGATGTCAAAAGAGACTCTGGAGCTTGCTTTTGATCTTAGATGAATAGAAAAGTTCAAAGGGCACTGGAGAAGATAAAGTCAAATATTATAACGAGGTGTACAAAGACATAAAATTAGAAGGCCAGAAAGGAAGAACATGCTTAGCATATCTAAAGCTGAACGAACTAAAGAAAAAAATCCACATCTTGCGTTACAACATTATAAGATTCTATGGACAAAATATTGAATAATGTGGGAAGCATCCAAAGAAGATGGAAAGAATACAGAGTTGCTGTACCAAAAAGAACTAGTCAAAATTCAACCATTTCACAAGGTAACGTAGGAATAAGAATCAATGGTACTGAAGGAAGAAATCCAAGCTACACTAAAAGCAGTAGCTCAAAAACAAGCTGATGAGGCACTGGAAGGACTAATTCTTCTATGGCAAGAAATCTGTAAGAGAGCTACTTGGCCAAGGGAGTGGAAGAGATCCATATTTGTATCATTCCAAGGAAAGGTGACTCAACAGGTTTGACTCAACTCAAAGGTTGCTCAAATTATCAAACATTATCATTGATATCACAGGCAAATAAAATTCTGTTGAAGATCATGCAACAATAGTTGCAGCAGTGCATTGACGGAGAGCTGCCAAGGGTCAGATTGGATTCAAAAGAGGATGTGAAACAAGAGCTATCATTGCTGATATCAGATGATTCTTGGCTCAAAGCAGAGAATACCAGAAAGATATTTACTTGTATTTTATTGACTATGCTAAAGCATTCGAGGGTGTGTATCATAACAATGGATAGCCTTGAAAATCATGGGAATTCCAGAACACTTCGTTGTGCTCATGAGCAACTGGTACATGGATCAAGAGGTAGCTGTGTGAACAGAACAAGGAAAAACTGGTTTAAAAACACAAAAGGTGTGCGTCAGTCAGGGTTGTATTCACTCACCATGCTCATTCATTTTGTATGTTGAGCACATAATCCGAGGAGCGGGATTTCGTGAAGAAGAACACAGCCATCGGGGCTGGAGTAAGGTTTACTAACACCCTATGAGATGCAGAGAACGCAACTTTGCCTGCTGAAAGTGGAGAGGACTTGAAGTACTTGCTGATGCTGATCAAGGATTGCAACCGTCGGTATGGAAACCACCGTCCTTACTGCTGGGCCAATAGGTGGTGATCATGGTAAATGGAGAAGATGTTGGAGTTGTCAGGGATTTCATCTTGCTTGGATCCACAATCAGTGCTCATGGAAGCAGCATTAAGAGATTAAATAACGCATGACAAAATAACAATTTTTAAACTATCAAGGGCTTATGAGGGAGGGGGGAGCGGGGAGGGAGGGGAAAAACGAGGACCTAATGCTGGGAATTTAAGTGGAGAGAAAATGTTTTGAGAATGATGAGTACAATGAATGTACAAATGCGCTTTACATAATTGATGTGTGTATGGATTGTGATAAGAGTTGTATGAGCCCCTAATAAAATTTTTTTTTTTAATTAAAAAGCATACTAAGAACTGGAAATCATGATTGACTCAGGGAGAGGGCGAATGGAAGTGGAGCACATAGGCAAGAAAGAGGGAGCTCTAACTATTTGTAATTTGGGGGTTCTGTATCATGAAATAATTTTTTAGTATTCACCAAACTAATTTTGGTGTATGTGTGTGTGTGTTTACTTGTGGATGTAACTGTTTTATGAGCTAATTTATGAATTACTTTTATGAATTAATTTTTATATCAATATTCTATCCTAGAATCAGTGTCTCATGATCTTAATGAATAATGGTAAAATTTGAAAAATATAGAAGTACAAAAGTAATATGAGAAATCCTGACCATCTTGGATTAAGAAGTATTAACATTTTTTAAAAATAAAATATTGTAGCTAAAAAAAAAAAGATTAAGTAACGCATTGCATTAGGTAAATCTGCTTCAGAGAATTGAAAAGCAGGGGTGTCACTTTGAGGACTAAGGTGCACCTGACCCAAGCCACGGTCTTTTCAATTGCCTCAGATGCATATGAATGTGGGACATTGAATAAGGAAGATGAAAAGAAAAATTGATGTCCCCTGGCACCAAGCCTCATACCTAGGGTTAACACAACTCAATAGAATGGGAGATCACACGGTGCGGGGCAACAACTCGTGGGCTGCGGCCCAAGGTGATCTGTCCTCACAGAGTCCTCCTACCGACAGTGTCCGAAGTGCTGTGTCATTGGGGAAATGGATGTCATCAGTGCAATGGCCTTGTACTCCAGGGGGATGACTGACAGTGCGGTACTTTTTTGTTTGAATGGTTTTTTTTTCCCTGACTTTGGTTTGTTTGTTTTTCTCTTTGCTTGTTTGCTGGTTGCTTTCCTGCTGGTGCTAATGGAGTGAGTCCTATGGGGATTCAGTTTTGTCATAAGATGACCACAAAGTAGACCTCAGTTGTCATATTCCATGGCAAACAAAGGTATTCTGGATGCCTACTTAACTGTGGCCCCAGTACAAGAACAGTTAATTCTGATCACATGGTCCTGCTCTGTGCTTGCCTTTATGAAATGATCACTGAAGGTAAGGATGCTACAGCAAAGTGTAGTGAAGAGAGCAGATGGTGCCTGGCTATCAATCAGAATAGTGTCTAGGGTCTTAAAGGCTTGTATTCAGATAAGCAGCCATCTAAGCCAGGAGTCAAGTAAGTCTATATGGAAGAAGCACACCAGCTTGTGTGATCACAAGAAGGAAAATGTTCGGAAATTGATTGTGGTAACGATTGTACAATTCTTCTTGACTGAAGGATTGAACTGGATTATGTGCCAATAAAACTGGGTGGGCGGGGGGAGAAATTGATGCATTTCAACTATGTTGTTTGTGGGTCCTCCTATTAACGAGCACCACACCATAGTCATCCTTCTCTCCAGAAGGTAGTTAACAATGTAGTGGATGGATGTGAGGTCCAGTCTCCTGACCTACAAGGTCCAGAGGAGCAGCTGTGCAATTGAGGGAAAATAAACAGACAGACAAAGCATGCAGGGTGCTCACCTTTCCAGAAGTCAGGAACAAGACAAAGAGAATGAATGTCTTCTCCAACAGGCTTACATAGTCTTACAGAATGCAGCTCCTGTCAATCACACACACAACAAGGTGAGTAGTGTCTTAACCTTAGATGTCTGTGAGCTCACTGGGGGAGTAACCTGTGTTAGGCAGGGTTCTCTGGAGGAAGAAAACCAGGACACTAATGATTATATATGTGTGTGTATGTATATATGTGTGTGTGTATTAGTTTATACAGCATGAAAGAATATAACAGCTAATTAGTCAACACAGCAGTACAGAGGGCTCAGTTCAACTCACTTCCATGGAGTGGTTAATACAGTGGAAGTCCTTCAACTCACAGGGCTCCTAGGTCTAAGGTCCAAGAAGCAGACAGCTGAGTCTTCCCTCAGGCAATGCAGGTAGAGTCAGCTCACGGCCAACAAACAGTAGGGCAGGTCACCAACAGTCAGCAGCTCAGGAGCTTAGGGAAACAGGCCCCGGATGGGATATCAAACTCAAGCAATGCAAGATGACAGGATCCGCCAGCCTCAAGCTCAAGCGATGTACACACCAGCAGCATGGTGAAGCAGGTCTCAAAGGAACCTCAAGCTCTAGCTACATAAACCATGGTGGCTTGTCCCACAGGTAGTGTAGCTCACAAGTTGAGGCAGAGAACTAGCTAAAGCAGCCGCATGCTGGTCTGATCACCAGAGAGCAGGAGATAGAGGAGTAGGCATTGCTAAGCCATTTATCTCTTTACCCTCCAATCAAACTGTGACTTGATTAATCCCACATGTTCCTACTGGCCAAGTTGGCACAATAAACCTATCACATAACCCAAGGCCCGTATAGGGGACAGGCAGAAGGGAGTCAACTGCCCTTTGAATGGGGAGAGCAATAGAACTTATTTGTTCTTCGAGATAGGTAGCCTTGGGTGCATAATGAACAGCATGTGCTTGTAACAGGCTTCTCCACAGCAGCACTATTATGGGGGGACACTGTGGGGATGGTCTTTAGTGTGGAGACTGTGACTGAGAGCCATCTCGAACTCACAAATATGAAGGCCTTCCTCCACCAGAGTTGACCTTCCAGACTCTGCATTATAAGTGTAGAGAATTTGGCCACATACATTCTCTTCCCCATCCTCAGCTTTCCACAGGTGGAGTCTTAAAAGCTCCTGAGCAGCCATCTAAAGGCGCACCTATTGGTCTCCCCCAGGCAGAGAGAAGAACGATGATGAACAAAAGACATAAGGAAACAAGTAGTTCAATGGAACCACGCAGACATCAGTCTCCGTGAGCCTGAGACCAAACGAACTAGATGGTACCCAGCTACCCAGCTAACAACTGCTCTGCAGGGAATCACGTGAGAAGGGTCTGGATAGAGTGGGAGAAAAAATGAGGAAGAAAACCCCCAATCATAAGAGAGACCAGGCTTACTGGCCTGGTGTCACCCCCAAGACTGTGGCCCCTATTCACCCTTTAGGTCTGGAATTAAAATCACCCCAGTGTTAGGATAACCAACTATTTAAGATAAAAAAGGCAGCACTTGCCCTTGGACAAAGGACAGAGGACTAGGAAAAAGGAGGAATGGGCACCGGAAACGCAGGGAGGAAGGGGATACACGATGCAATGATGACAAGATTGCAAAGGATGAGCAGGAATCATTGAATGTAAAACTGATGATCTATATAAAACTCTCTTATATATAAAAAAAAAACCCTGATGGTCTGCTCTATAAACCTTCACTTAATTCACAAGAAAATGTGTACATTTTAAAAGTATCATGGAGAAAGGAAAAATAGGAAGGAACAAAAAGGACTCAGTTTCTCATTTGTGGATACTACTACTGCTCAGGGGTGTGGAAATGAAAGAAGATCGTTTACAGTAACTACCCAATAAACAGTAGCGGACACGGTAGCTGTGTCTCGGTGGGAACCAAGGGTCTGACGAGTCCAAATTGCCTTGAGAGCAGGGAGTTTGAGAGTAGTTGCTTAAGCTGATACCCAGGGCTCAAGAAGAAAGCAAATGTTTTGAAAAGAATGATGGCAACACATGTACAAATGTGCTTGACACAATGGATGCCTGTAGGGATTGTGATAAGAGCCCCCAGTAAAATGACTTAAAAAAAAAAAAGAGTAGTTGCTTTGAGGGCCAGAGGTGGATGAACAAAGAAAAAAAAAAATGTTTAATGCCCTATTCCATGTATCAGAGTCTTCTAAGGTAATTTCTGCCCACTTTCTTTTGTCATGGAACCCCGGTGGCATTGTGGGTTTATAGTAGAACACAAGGTCGGCAGTTCAAAACCACCAGCCGCTCTTCAGGAGAAAGACTGGACTTTCTACTCCAGCAAAAAGTGTTAGTCTCTGGGAAACTCACAGGAACAGATCTGCTCTGTCCTATAAGGTCCTGTGAGTCCTGGATTTGATTTTCTTTTGTTAGTGATGTTGGAGGAAGACAATTCAGTGTGAATAGCTAAACCGAGCTGCCTGGTAAGGTTGAGCAGAGGTAGATTAACCTCAACAGCACCCATGGAGCAGGCTAGGGCCTTCTTCTTTGTCCCCCCAGCTGAGTTTCCTACTGAAGAAGAGATCTCCAGGTAAGGAAGGCATGGTCTTCTTATGTAAATACAGTACAACTTGAGAAAATCAGAACCTGTGGAAGGTGGAAACCTGACAGAAAAGGAAACCTCAACTCTGCCCACTGATAGTGATAGAACAGGACTGTCCCCTGTCAAAGGGGGAAACTTGTCAGGGTCCATCTCTCACAGGTCACTAGATGGTCTTTTAACAAATGACAATTGTCCAGCCATCTAAGAGGCAATCGTTGGTCTCTCCCCATCCAGAGTTAAGAAGAGTGAAGAAAATCATAGATGCAAAGAAACAATTAGTCAAAGGACCACATGAGCCCCAGGCCCCACAGCTCTCAGACCAGAAGAATTAGATGATGTCCAGCTCCCACTGCTGACCACTCTGAAAGAGAGCTGTGAAGTGTAGTGACTTGAGATAGTTCTTCTCTCCAGTCTTTGCAGTGCCCACCCTGACTGGATGGAAGCATGCAAATAAGGTGGAGAGGGCTCTAACCCTCAGGAATGGGTCAGTTTTGCCAATCCGCTGGGTATAACGTGTGCTAGCTCCGTAGCGGAAACAGACTCCCAGAACCACCAACAAAGAAGAGCCACAGTCGTTAGCAGTGGCAGTGGCCCTTTGTGAAGTAGCAATAGCGACAGCACCGAGACCATGAGACAAAGGATTGGGCCCGCAGAGTTAGCAATGCCGAGTGCCTTCAGGCACGAGACTGGCTCCCAGAGTGGTGTGCCCTTTGGGTATTTATCACAGCTAATGGAGTTTTGTAAAACTTGCCCTAGCAGAGCAGAGTTGAAGGGCTGAGAAGCTGCGGACCAAGAGAGCTGTGCCTACCAGCAGGTCTGGAAGAGGCACTTCTGTGGACAAAGGCCTGTGTGTTTAATGTTTTCTGATCCTGATTTATAACATGCTAACTTCCCTAATAATCCCCAGAACTGGGAGTATGGTCCAGAGGTTCTGTGTGGCCATGGCAAATCTTGTTGAACCCAGCAGAGAAGTAAAGTACCATGGAGGGACGGTTTCCATCAGAACAGGATAAGGAAGGATGGGAGGCGGAGAGATGTCTGACTTCTACCTCCTGGGAATCATCCTTGGACAGATATGGAGTCAGAGCCTCCTCACATATGGTCCCTTCACCATTCCCTCGGGACCGCAATAGCAGATCGTGAAGAGAGACTTAAGGAGAGAACGTGGGAGAAAACAGAAGCATGAAGTCCAGATGTACTGGCCTGAGACAGGCTGGTAGGACTCCCTAATCTATGGCCCTTACACACCCTTCAGGCCTACAACTGAACCCAACTTTTTGCCAAACAGCACACAGGCCTCTAAGGTGAGCAATGACATCAAGCGGGTAGGTGGTGCTCTTTAGAATCATCAGCCCTGGGCTACCAAAAGGACAACGTTCTCCGGGTATAAAGCTCAGAGGGTAGGAAGGAGTAAGCAGGAAGGAGGAAAAGAAAGGGGGATGGGAGGAAGTGAGAAGAATGCTGTTACATTGTAAGGATTGCAGTCAATGTCACAATGTACGAATTGTTGAATGGAAAATCAATTTACTCTATGAACTCAAATCACAGTAAAAGGTTTTTTTCTAAAAGGTTAGAGGGGGAAATATAGTTACATTTTTTAATGTGTTATATTCACTTTACAAAGAAAAGGACTAATCGAGTAGGGAAAGACAAAGTTTGGTTAAAAGGGCAGTGTTTATTATCTATCATGTTCAAGGTCATCTGCTCATAGGGGTGCTGGGCATGAACGTCTCGCTCCTCACTGCCGTCAAGTCACTTCCGACTAATATCAACCCTGTAGGGCAAAGTGGAACTCCCCTTGTGGGTTTCCAAGACAGTAAACCTTTACAAGAATAGAAAGCCTCCTCTTTCTCCCCTGGAGTGGTTGGTGGATTCAAACTGCTGACCTTGTGGTTGGCAGCCCAAGGCATAACGCCCACCCCCGCCAGCTCCTGGTGGGACATGAAGCTAGGAGTTGGGAAACCTTGGTTTGTGCTGTGTGTGACCTTGGACAAGCCACCTGGGGTGGGAGGTATTTGTACCTACTTTTTACAAGTGGACATAGAAGCTTGGAACGAATCCATGATGTATGCAAGATCCCATACCTCAGGGGGCCAGAGTTGGATTCTGAAGCCAGATTTTCTGATTCTGGGTCCAGAATCTGGGTCTACATTTAACCAGAACCCCCACCACCACCACCTCTGTGAGCCACATCTCTATAACGACAAGATTGGAGCAGAATCCTTCCAACCAAAAAAAATGTTTGACATCCGCAGGAAACACTGCCCCCTGAGTGTCCATTACAGGAGCATCCTCCTACTTCAAGCCTTTGGGATTTGTGCCCTGTTCATCAGATGCCAACCTTCCCCTGCGCTGCCAGGCTAGGGTTCTCAGAACTCTGGGAGCTCCTCGGCCATCAGGAGGGTGAGAGTGGGATGTGCTCTCTGACTGGGCATCTGGCCAGCGGTCCTCAGAACCAGGCAAGAACTGCCCATGAGGGTTGGCTGGATGCCGGGAACGCGTTGTCTTTCGCTTTAAACAGACACAGGCTGTCTGTTGAGATTCTGGAAACATCTGACCTTTTGCAGAGCATCTCAAGTGCTGTGAGGGAGGCGGCTCCCTTTCAGTAAATGGTTTAACCCCTTCCGCGGCTGTTTCTCAACAACAGTGGTGAGGCTGGCACAGACGGGACAGAATCTCCTTCTGCTGTACACAGGCTCGCCATGAGTTGGAACCCACTGGCCCGGGCCCTAACAACAGCAGGCTGCTTAACTAGGAGAGGGGCAATTTCCAGGGAAAGACTGGCCTGGTCTGCTTTACCAAGCCAGTTATCTGCTGAAACAGATCGTGCCTGGGGGCTGGGAAGAGACATTTCGCATCAGGACCTTCTGTTTGCTCAGCTTTTCTCTTGTTTTCTCCTATCCTCTGGCACTGGAAGCCCCAGGGCAGCCAGTGGAGGGCCCAGAGGGAAAGAGGAGAGTGGCTGAAAGGAGAAAGTGTGCAGGTCTCACCGGAGGACAGGGTCCGCCCAACAGTGATCTAGTCCTTCCATCACCTGTTAGGGCACCTACAGAAAATCCCCAGTGAGCCCTAGTGCAGTGTCTCAGCGCTCGTGTGCCACCGGGAAGTCCACAGTTCATCCCCAGCCCTGTGGGGCTGTTAGATCTCTCTGGAGCTAGATTTATACCTCGGTCCTTGGCTCCGCGCGAGAAAGAATTCACGCCGAAGCCTGGTTCATGATTGAAGTGGGTTTTATGAAAGTTAGAAGAAGTTTTAGGTTTACACGGCACCAAAGGGGCTCCACCCGGACATGCGGCCTAGCTGGAAGCGGCTCTGCGTCCCGCAACGCGTGCCAAAGCTCTGCGCCAGAGTTCTCTCTCTCCCGTCTAGGTTCTTCTTCTCCATTCTAAGTTCTCCTCCAGTCTCAGTTCTTGTCCTCCCTCCTCTCCGGGCTTCTGCCTCTTCAAGGATTCCACGGGGAGGCGTGGTGGAAGACCCCTGGTCGACCCCATTGGCTGAATTGAATTCACCTGGCTAGGTGATCCAATTCAAGTTCACGCCCACCTCTGCCTACCGGCGGGAACCCTGAACATGTGCGGTGCGCCCCCCTTTGTTTCCCTAGCTTGACCCTCTGGGCACGCGTTAATGGACATCCCCCAGTCCTATGCTGGCCTACCTAACAGGGCAGGGGAAGATACCACCGCTTCCTGCTGAAAGACTAAACTACAAAACCAAACTCGCTGCCACCAAGTCGGTTCCCAACCCACACGGCCTCTGAGACTGGAAGTCTTCGCTGGAGCAGACAGCCTCATCTTCTCTCACAAAGCAGCTTGCGGTTTTGAAACCACTGACCTTATGATTAGCAGTCTGCTGCTTAATCACCTCCCCACCAGGGAGGGCGCCTTTTCCTGGAAGGTTACAGTTTAATAAGTCCTTGGGGCTGCTGTACTGGGTCCTACAGTGTTTCTAGGAGTTTACACCGACTCCACCCGTTTGCACTTTGGGGTTACAGTTAGGAAGAGCAACGAATAGGCACTCTGCATCTTTTAGTCACCCCAGACCTGTCGCATCTAACGTCTGCCTTGAACAAGACCCCTCGATGTGATCCAGAAACACTGAAAGTGGAGGGACTGTGCCAGGGGTCGTGAAGCTGGAGGGCAAGTTTCCCAGCCTGAGCCCCGGGATGTGCAGGAGCTTGTAGCAGCACGTGAAGTCCAGAGCTGTTTGTGAACATGTCGGATTGGTTGGAATGGGAGAAGCGTGAGCCTGTTCAAAAACTTTTAGATGTAAACGAGTTGAGAGTGAGCTGTAGGAGACAGGGATAAGGGCAGTTTCCCGAGCGCAGCCTTCCCAACCTCCAGGCCCCATCCCCAGAGATTAGGATTGAAATCATCCAGTGGTATCACTTAGAGCCCTGGTGGTATAGTGGTTATGCATCGGGCAGCTAACCACAAGGTCAGCAGTTCAAAACCACAACAGCTCCTCAGGAGAATGATGGGGCTTTCTATTCCTATTAAGAGGCAGCTCTCCCCTCCCCCATGGGTCTCTGTGTATTGAGACTGACTCAATGGCAGTGAGTGTGGTTTGGGTTTCAGTGACATCCCTCAGAACCCCGGTGGTATAGTGATTGCTTGTTTTTCTGCTAACCGCAAGACCACCAGTTCAAAAGCACCAGCCACCCTGTAGGAGAAAGGTAAGGCTTTGTAATTGCATAAAGATTTCCAGCCTCAGAAACTCATGCATCAGAATTATCTGGATGGCAGGCAGTTCGCATTAGAATTTAGTGGCATCTCTAGGTTTTGTGTCACCCATACAGACCATACAGAATCCTTAGTAATGCCCAGTGTCAATGTTAATCATGCAATAATATGCAAAGCAATTTGTAACTATGTTTGTAATAATTGTCTGCACATTTCACAACTATATTTGTAATAATAATTTACAAATACAGTTGTAAATTTCTTAAATGTGGTATTTTTTTGCCAACACCACCACCAGGGTTCCTGTTAGAACAATTGTTTTCTAAAACCTGTCTGCACTGAATTACAACATCGTTGGTTACAACATTATAAGTAAGTGAGCAGAAGTCTTTTTTAAATCTCTCTCCCTTTTTTCCTTTCATTAAGAGCCCTGGTGCTGTCACGGTTAAGTGACAGGCTGCTGACCTTAGGTCCACAGATTGAACTATGATAGGATACCAAAGAGACGCCAAGTCTCCAGTAGAATTCAAGTCGATCGTTCATTAAGTCTGAACAGGACAAAGACAAGGCAAAGAGAGACCCTTCAGATGAGGGAGTCCATTAGCACCAGTTCCTTACAGCCTCCAAAGGCTCACAGCGAAGCCGTGGCTTACACAGGACATGGAAGGACAAAGGGAACTGTTGTAGAAGCGCCATTGGCAGCAGTTCAATAGATCGCAGTTGGAGGCTGGACGATAGAAACAGGAGTGGGACCAGGATTGGGACACGCGTATTATGCTAGACAGAGACCTTACAAGAGAGGTCCAGCCAAAGCAGTCAGGGCTTGACTCAACTAGGAGACTCCAGCACCCCCCAATATCCATCAGGAACACATCGAGGCAAGGCCCGGAAGGACTCTGCCCCTTCCTTGGCTGGTGAGGGCAGTGGTAGTAATCCACTTTCTAGTGGACTTGGCCGAGGACCCACTGCCATCGAGTCGATGCTGACTCATCATGACCCTCGGTGGATTTCCGAGACCGTAACTGTTAAGTGTTTATGGGAGTCAAAAGCCCAGTCGTTCTCCAAAGGAGCTGCCAGTGGTTTCAAACTGCTGACCATGCGGATCGCAGCCCACTACACCACCAGGGCTCCCAAGGACATTCCTGATGAGTGGTCAGAGAGAATTCAGTGAAAGCTGAATCCACATGGAGACTCTGCAAATATATTTTGGGGTTTCACTGTTCTCAGGAGCCTTCTGCAAACCAGATGCTCAGAATTAGGCTCTAACACAGAACCTTCCAACTTCTTTCTGAGTGAAAGGGGTGGCCGTCTGCTTCCGGACGCAGTTGAAGTCTGGTGAGCCCTCTGGGCAGTCCTGCTCTGTCCTACAAAGTCCGATGTGCTGGAATTGACCACCGTGTGGTCGGATTTGGTTTCCTTTAAGTGCTACTTCTTTTTCAAAAGAAGTCGTGGATATCAGATTCACAAATATGAACTACCACCCTACTGTGGCTAGAACGTTACAGAGTGTGACAAAATCGGCAACGGTGCACACAGCAGCAACCCACACTGTGCCTGCCTGCATCCCGTGCACACAAAAGCACACGGTTTGAACCCTCGTGTGGGTGTGTAAAAAGGACAGCCCTGACCAGAGCTCAGGAGAAGGTTGGAAAAGTAAAGTCGCAAAGGGTTTTAACCTTGTGGGCATATTGGCACATGTAAGCCGGGCTTAGAGAAATGTTTGTCTTCGTAACTAACTATGGGGATATTTCTATAAAACATAATAAATTTATGCTGAAAGACTGCACAAACATTTTAGAGATAGGTATTTTGGTGTAACCCCTCTAATAATGTTCTTGGTGGGGTCCTTAGCCCCACCCCCTGGGTAGGCTGCTGTGTGGGTCTAATGCGCCCTCGGGATGGAGAATCTCTGCATTGGTGGAAAGGAGGCGCACAGAGGCAGGGCGAACGTTTGGAAGGCGCTGGCAATGCTTATCACAGGCAAGGAGCATTCTCTGAGGTAGGTCTCACATCCTGGAGGGGCCAAACACTGATCTGTTGGGTCGTAACATTGAACATGGAGTGGAGCCCCTGGGTGGCGTAAACAGTTAAGGACCTCAGCTGCTAACTAAGCGGTTGGTAGTTCAAGTCTACTCAGAGATCCCTGGGATTCCACAAAAGCAAGAAAAACAAACACCACCATTGAAAACCCTGGAGCGTATCTCCACTCTGACACACGTGGGGTCGCCGCGAGACAGCCAACTGGTGACCAATCTTTTTTTTTCTTTTAAAACATTTAAAATAACTGCATTCAAATTTGGGCATAATATCTACCAAGACCGCCATCCTCCCCATGAAAGGAGTCTGGGTCTCTCTCAATACAGGCAAGAAAAGGGAGGTCTCCTTTGATGGTTCCTATTTTCTACGTGAAGTTGAAGGGAGGGCCGTTCGTTCAGACCTAGGAGGGAAAGGAGCAAAGCGTAAGAGCGTGGTGGCAGAGAGGGATCAAGAGAGGTGACCAGAGAAATAAATGAGCAGGACAGCCAGGGTGTGACCCAGATTCGCAGCAGAACCAGTACCCTGAGTGATCCGTCCCCCCACTGCTCGGGAGCAGCTAGAAGAAGGGGGGGTTACAGACTCATCAGAGCTTTTGCCAGACAGCGAAAAGAGCAGGGGCAAGAGAGTTTAAGAATTAAAGCAAGGAAGTTGTTGAAATGGATTGTGGAATTTCAGTCCGCAAGGAGAGAAGGGAGAAAGGGAAAAGCTCATGGACTGAGTGAGTGAGCAGTGCTGTGCTGCTGGAGAGCCAGAGGAGCCGTGGGAGGAGGAAGGTGCAGGAGGCGGTGGCCAGGTGAAGAGGCTTGAATTAAAGATTTGGGCGATGGAGCCCTTCTAAAAGGACAAATCACACCAGTTGCCTGAAGTCACTTCTGACCACTGGCTACCCCATGTGGGCAGAAGAGAATCACTCCATCGAGTTTTCAACGGCTGATTTTTCAGAAGTACATCCTGGGGTCAGGATCAAACTGCTAACCTTTCAGTCAGTAGTCAGTGCTTCACGCTGGTGCCATCTAAGGGTTCCTGATGGAGCCCTTGCTGGTGATGCGGTGGGCCTCGGTGACTGAGATGAGATGGGGGCCGGACAGACGCCAGAGATGTCTTTCATGTGGATGTTGCGGTCACCCAGGACAATGTCAGAGCTTGATGGGGGCTTGTCCTGGGAGCCTCTCGCCAAAGTCTCCTGCGAGGACAAGAACATGGTGAGGAAGTAGGTGGACAACCTTAGGGCTGTCCCACAGGTGTACGAGTGATGGTTTCAGAGCAGACAGAGCCCAGGTCCAGGGAGGTCAGGGGAAGGGCAGGGACGGGTACAGAATGGGGCAGAAGCAAGAAGCACAGGAGGTTCTAGGGATGCCAGTAAGATGGAGAAAAATAATAAAATCACTGAGGTTGAATGTGTTTGATATATAGCATTCATTCTCCAAGTGTGGTCTCCTAGTCAGTGGCAACGGCCTCTCCTAGCCATTTGTTAGAAATGCATCTCTTTGGTACCTATTCCAGACCTACTGAATCAGAAACTCGGGCTGCGGGCTGGCAATCAGCTTTAACAAGCTTTCCTGGTGATTCTGATAGAGGCTGGAAACGCTCCACATATCGAAATCCTGGAAGGAGTGGGTCATCTCATAGGGAAAAAAAATCTGTAACACCGACTACCTTGTTTATCCCCACATGAAAAGGTGGACACCATATGGCTTAAAGGGTCTAAATGTGTCTAGAAAACGGTGAATGATGTTAATAATAGAAACTGTTGGAGAGTCTCTTTGCGACCTCAATGGACAAAAAAATAAGGTGCAGGGGTCAATTTGACTAATTAGAATTAAAGACATCTACCCAAGAATTGGTACATTAACAAAGTGAGCAGCAAGGTGATAAGATGAGAAGAAAATATTTGGCATGTCTAAAGCCCACGAGGGCCTCATATCTAGGTTAGGACCATGCCAGGAATTTCCATAAAGCAATCGGGAAAAGATGAGATCCAAATTGGGGTGGGGGTCAGGGGCAGAATGGACCAAGCATAGGAGAGGAGATCATTTAAATGCTAATAAACATAGGCAAGCTTAATATGCAAATTAAAGCAGTTGCCCCAAACTCCCCAAGCTGGGAACAACCCAAATACCCATCAATCAATGAAACAAATTAATATGTATACAGTAAGTGCTATTCAACAATAAAAAGGAATGGACTTTGAATGTGCACACCTGCCGAAAACACCAGATTTAATGGAAGCCAGACACAAGTTCCACTTTCGTGAAATCTGCAACAAGCAAAAGCAATCTGTAGGGAATAGAAGTAAGACCAGTGGTCAGAGGAGCTGGAATTTATTGCCAAGCTAGAAGGGAACTTTTGGGGTTGATAGAAATGTCTCATATCTTGGTTAGGGCTGGGCTTACAGATATACACATTTGTAAAAACTATTAAAATGTGTGTTCAAAATGTGTTAACATTGTTGACTGTAAACTATACATTGATAAAGGGCAGTCATGTGTTATAATAACTATCTATTAGATAGGAAAAAACAAGAAACCCAATGAGATATATAGCAAAATGTCATCTGTATGAAATAAACAAAATTAGAAAATGGGCCAGAGACATGAATGAACGTTTCACTAAAGAAGAGATATGGATGGCAGGTAAATTCTAGAAAAGATTTTCAACATCACTGGCCACCAGGGAAATGCAAATTAACAGCACAATGAGAGGTCACTAAACAGTAAAAAATTAACAGAAAACTCACTGCTAAAGAGGTGATCCCAACTCCTAGCGACCTTATAGAGCACGGCAGGCAGACGAACTACCTCTGGAGTTCCCGTGGCTCCCTAAGCCTGCCGGGCTCCACCTTCCTAAGGCTGAGACCCTTTCATACAGTTCCTCCTGCTGTGGTGACCACCCCCCTCCACCCATAAAATTATTTTTGTTGCTACTTCATAACTGTCATTTTGCTACTGTTATGAATTGGGCACCCTCTGTGAAAGGGTCGTTAGACCCCCAAAGGGGTCGCAACCCACAGGTTGAGAACCGCTGCTTTAATGGAATAGAAAGTTTCATTTTCTCCCTCCAAGCAGCTAGTGGTTTCGAACTGTGCTTTGTGCGCGATAGCCCGACACGGGATCACTAGATCACTGTGCTCCCAGGATCATGAAAACGCCTCTCGGAATGACGAAAAGTATCAGGAGTGATGCCACTTATGCTAATGAAGCAGCCGACTCTCCCACACCCTGCTGGTGGCAGTGTAAAATGACACACTCACTTTGGAAAACAGTGTGGCGGACCCTTAAAAGCCTACACCAGTACCATCATAAGACCCAGCAAGCACACTCTGGGGGCACATACTCCGAGGAAACGCAAACTTGGGCTTGCAGGAGAAGCCCTGTGCGGTGCTATCGGGGGG
>NW_022103904.1:26507084-26544526 GCF_000313985.2 Echinops telfairi | reverse complement strand
GAGAGAGAGAGAGAGAGAGAGAGAGACAACAGAGAAAGAGAGGAGGGAGATGAATGCCTTCAAGCTAAGATAAATATTTTTTTAATTCTTACTTTATTTTGCTGTTGAGAATATACACAGCAGAACTCACGCCAATTCAACAACTTCGTTGTGAACAACTCAGGGACATTAATGACACTCTTCAAGTTGTGTAACCTTTCCCACCCTCCTTTTCCAAATTGTTCTTCCCCCACTGACATTAACTAATTGCCCCCTAAGTCTCCTGTCTAGGGATATGGCCTTTTTCCAGTGGCATTAAAGATGCCTCCGCCACCCCCACCAGACAGACAGAAAGCAGGAAGCAGGTTGGAGAAGAAGGGGAGGGGGCAGGAAAAGGAGAGGGAGAGAGGAGAGAAAGGGGTGGAGGAGGAGGAAGATGGCAGGTCATGGAGGGCACTCTCCTAAGGAGTCTGGGTTGATGGGCGATCAATTGGGTCACAGTTGCTGACGTTCTTCACACCCCCCCTACCCACCGTGGAGCTCTGAGGCCCCAGGGCTGAGGACCAGACTCGGCTGCTCATCTGCGGACCCCAAGTGCTGTGGCTTGTTTGGAGCTTGGAGGTGCTGTGAGCGATGCCACCCCCCTCTGTGCCCCTCTCCTGCTTCAGGGCTGGGTGACCTTGGGCAAGATCTCTGATGTAGTTACCCTTGCTGTGCCCTGGGCCAGCAGCAATCCCCCTTCCACATGCCTGTTTGGAAAGCAGAACTAATACAAGGCTAGAAGGAGCTGTAAAGCCATTTGCACAAGTGGAGTGCCCTGTGAGCCGGAAGGAAGAATCCAAGCACCGAGAATAAATAATAATAATAGAGGGTGCACTTAAAGGTTTATTGACAAGGATGCTCATCTTCGTGGTACTTTATTGTATTAGCGCTTACATGCTCACCCCTTGGTTTGCGGAAGGCTACATGATTTACAGTGGGAGCCCTAAATCCATTTTGAGTCTCAGGGTAAATTCAGCTTCTATTGAAGTCTTTCTGGCCCTTGGTCGGCAATGTAAAAAAGCTTTGCCCGGGGCAGATCATGGATGCTGCTAACCCCAGGCCAGCACTGGAAGGGGTAGTCCACCCCTTCGGGATCTGCCTGAGTGCGCCCACATGGAAATTGTAGACTGTAGTCACATGGCTCTGAGTAGTCAGACCCCATACCGCCAAGAAGGTCGGTCCTTCTCCTGCCTCCAGAGTCCCATAGACTGTGATGAACCGAGTCTCCGTGGAGAACAAAGAAAACTGTCACAAAATCAAGATTGATGACAGATCAACTCACCACAGTCTATGCTCTATGTAAGTAGCCACGTGACTGAATCCTCGGGTACCATTAAGGCCTCGTGCTGCTGCTCTCCTGCATCTAGATGATTCGTTTCTTCTTTGTCTTTCTGAACAATTGGAAAAAACATAAATGTTAAATAGTAGTGACTTGATTAAAAACTACAGTCACAAGACAAAAGTGTCTTAGGGGACAAAAGAGACCGCAAATTCAAATATATTTTATACCAAAAAACTCACTGCCAATTCATAGAAACCTTATGGGACCTTATAATCTTGTGAGCTTCCAAGTTCGTAACTCTTACAGGAGTAGAAAGCCCTTTCTCCCACAGAGCAGCTAGTGGTTTCCAACTGCTGCCCGTGCTTCGGGGCTCCTTTCAAAGTATTTATAGAGCACCATTTATATATTAAGCCATACACTGGACAAAGGTAAAGATCAATCTTCCAGCAGGAGACCATCAATGTGAAACTAACATAAAGCTGTGCAAGGATCTACACAAAGGAAACTGTCACAAAACATGATCAATGGCAGACGAATTCACCACAGCTGCAGGCCAGACTACAGAGTTATCAAGTAACCGTGGTGCCGCCTGTCGAGCCCGCCAGTCCTATCTCCCAGGAAAGGAACTTCAACCCAGAGGTTAGCAGCCCAACTCTTAAGTGGGGCCCCAGCAAGTTCACACCCAGGTAAAACCTTGAGGGCGTGTCTGCCCCTCCCTGGGCTAGCTAGAGGAGCGATAGGAATGCGCTTTCAAACATACTCTGCTTGAGGGCAAAGTTTTCCAAGTGCCAGTCCACGGTCAGAAGGAATTCAGTAGAGCCTGAATCTGTGGATTTAGAGCTCTCCCTGTAAACCCTATAGCCTGGCCCAAACCTCAGGCTCCGAATTTAAACTCTGATACCAAAAAAAAATCTTTAAAATGCAGTCATGCAAGATTTGGGGGATAAATTACAAACGAGTATGTACTGAATGATCCTACCGCAGAATATACAACTATGCCTTAAAAAGAAACAAAAGCACACTCCCCCAAATGTTAACATTGGCCAATTTAAGATTGGTGCCCTTGGTTGCTATGGCCAAGTCAACACCAACTCTTGCTGACCCCACGTGTGCAGACTAGAATTGGGTTTTCTCAGGGCTCTGACCTTTTGGAAGCGGATTGCCAGGTCTGTCTTCCTCTTTGTATCTGGGGGGGGCTTTGAACCACCCACCTTTCAGCTACTTGTTAAGTAGCTTTTGGCACTACCTAGGCACACTGTACTTTGGTCTGTCTTAATTTTAAAAAGTTAAAAAAATATATGAGCACTGGCAGTCTCGAGGTAGAATATATGTATGTGTGTGCGTTTTCCTCTTGTAGCAGAGGAAGGCGAGAGCACTGGGGCCTGCTGCTGCAGGCAGGGTGGGCCTTTCCTTGGCTTCTAGTTTCTCCAGCCCCCTGACCAGCCAGCTCCGGCCAGTTCAGCCACTTAAACGCCCACAGCTAGTGGGCCCGGGAACCGCCCTGAAAGCTGCTGCTCTGTTTGTGGAAGATAAGTCGGACTCAGTTGAGGGCTGGAGGGAGGCATGGAGGTGACCTGATACGTGGGAGGTACTGATCACCCCATCAGCTCTTCTCACTCTCAGCGCTGTCCATGGCAGACTTCTGCGGCACACGGTGAGCAGCAGGTGAGCCACATTTGCCAGGTGGAGACGTGGGTGGTTTCATGTAGGGTGGCTCTCACTCGACACCCGCAGACTGGCCTCCTATTCAAATAATACTGTCATCATATTATAGAGAACTGACCGTGTGCCAGGTGTGTGGCTGCGTTAATGACCACAGTTCTCACCACAACCCTGTGCCGTCCCTACCCTCCTGATGTCCACTTTGCAGATGAAGAACTCCAGGCTCGGCGATTCAGGAACTCGCCCTGGGTGACACGGTAAGGTAAGCGGCAGATCTAGGATCCCTAGCAGGCTAGACTACTACTACTGCTAGTGGGATCGCCCCCCACCCCACCCCCCACCGCCCGCCCACCATGCTGCCCAGGTCAGGGGAGGAGGCCAGGCTTCTCAAGGTCAGAGGGCAGAATGCCCACGGACCTCGCGACCTAGTTGATTGGGCCGCAGACCCACAGTGGGGAGCAGATCGAGACCCTGGGGTGGGGGTGGGGAGGTCAACGAGTCCTGGGTGACCCTCACCGCCCGGGTGAGGAAGGGGGAAGCGGGGAGAACGGGCCGGGCGCTGCCAGCCCGAGGGCACTCGGGACAATTCTCGTAAACACGGCGGGGCGGGGCGGGGCGGGGCTTGGCGCCGACCGCATTTCCGGGGATGGTGTGGGCCCCACTCTCCCCAGGGAGTGTGCCCGGCCTGCCTCCAGCGGGCACGGGCCTGTGGACCCTCCGGGAATCCGAGCGCCGGACTCTCTCCAGGTAGGCGCGGGGCGGGGAGCCCCGGGAAGGGGCGGAGGGCGCCCAGGCCGCGGCCACCCGCACCCCCGCTCCCGGCACGACGCCACCTGCACGCTCTGATGGGCACCGGCGCCCGCCATAGAGGGAATCCGTCGCCATGGCAGCGCGGGGGGCAGGGCCACGTCCCCATGGCAACCGGGGGCCTCGGCGCCGAATCCTTTGACTCCAACCTGGAACACCGAGGCTAGAGTCTTGCCCGCGAAGGGCCGAGGCCACTCCTCAGAAGGGTTGTGGTTTGACGTGTGAGGCAGGGCCTTTGTCATGCGCTTTTCTTCTCTCCGGTGACAAGGTGGAAGGAGGGTCTAGGGAGGTAGGAAACTGGGGGGCCCTGGGAATGAGGCTCCCACTTGATGTGTAGTGGGGGCGAAGGGGGGAAGGTTCTGCTGGGTGGCCTATCACGGAGTCATTTCAGTCTGACCCAAAGGCTCAGAACCCTGGGTCACCTGAGAAGGTCGTTCACCTCCGCCCACATTTCTTCTGCCACGCCAGTCCCTTGACCTGAGATTCATTGGATTCTTGGGCAGATCGAATCCGATAAGACTGGGAAGGGCACCATTTTTCAAAACCTTTTTCCCCCATAAATTCTTTAGAACTGGAAGAAATGTTAGGATCACACGTACCCTCCCTCCCCCTGGTTTTCAGAGCTGCGAAACCACCAGGAGAGGTGCAGTGGGCACTGACTTCCTAGACTGATCCCGCGAGTTCGTGGCATGGTCAGGATTTGAATAGTTTCCTGACTCGGGCCATGGTTGTCAACCTTTGGTTCTTCTTCGTTTTTAAATTATCACTACTTTATTATGAATTAGGTGGGGGCATTACATTTCAGGTCATCAATTTTGTATTCAACAACTTAAACTCTTTATCAAACCCCCCACCCCACCGCCCCAATAGCTGGCCTTGCCCACCCACCTCTGATTTCTCTTCTGTCTCTTGTGGAACACTATCTTCCCCTTCACCAAGGTTCACCCCTGTCCACCCACTAGCTTGCTGCTGCGTCTTCCACGCTCTCTTACCACTCCCCTATCCCACCCTGTAACCATCAAAGTCTTTTTTTCCTGTATAACAGTGGTGCCTCATATCATTTTGTCATTTCTTCTTCTTTTTTTAATTTTAATAAATCATTTTATCAGGGGGCTTTTACAGCTTCTATAACAATCCATACATCAATTGTATCAAGCACATTTGTACATATGTTGCCATCATCATTTCCAAAACATTTTCTTTCTACTTGAGCCCTTGTTATCAGCTCCTCATTTTCCCCTCCCTCTCCCACCCTTGGTAATTCATAAATTATTTTTATTTTCATATGGTACCATGCGCTGTTTCCCTTCTTTCACCCGTTTTTTGTCATTTTGTGATTGTCTAATTTCACTCAGGATCATGTCCTCCAACGAGCCCTGGTAACACATTGGCTAAATGCAAGTTCAGCAGTTCGAAACCATCAGCTGCTCCTTGTGAGAAAGATGAGGCTTTCTACTCCCAAAGAGTTACAGTCTCTGAAACCCTCAGGGGCAGTTCTAACCCATCCTGTAAGGTCGCTATGAGTTGGCATTGAAGGGATGGCAGTGGGTTTGGTTTGAGAATGTTCTCCAGGCCCAGCCATGCCATGAGGAACTGTTCTTCCTGATGCCCCTCGAACTCTGAGGCAAAGCCTCTTGTACAGGGGCACAAGTCAGTGCCTCGGGGCTCTTGCTTTAATGGAGTCTTTGACAAACTTGCCCTCTATATGTTGATCCCCAGGAGCCAAAGATTCAAATAGCAGCTCTCAAAAATACCATCTCTTCTGGAGGCAACTAAGATGGAAGCTGTGCATCCCAAAGCAGGGCAATGAGGTTCCAGTTCTCCCCTTGTCTGTGAGGTGCCTTTTACTGAGAACGGGGTGAGGAAACCGTGGTGCCATTGGGGGGGGGGGGGTAAAGATCCAGGACAACGCTTTGAATTAATCATTTGGAAGTGATTTTTAACAGCTGGAGCAGAAAACGCACAGCTTCGTTTAGTAAACATTTACCAGGATATTTTGCTCTCTCCAGCTCTGTGTGGGGCTGGCGACTACAAACCTGAGTTGTAAAGGCCCTGTCTTTGCCCTCAAGGAGTTTGTAGAAGAGAAAAGAGGGACGTGGCATGCAAATGAGTATTTGACTCCAGCGTAATGAGTTCCTTAATGGAAACCTGAGCAGAGTGCCCAGGGAACCCGGAGGAGCAACTCCGGAAAGCAGTTGAAAGGCCTCCGATTCTGGCTGGCGTAGCCTGGGAGCGCTCCTGGAGCTCAGCCAGGTTGGCCTGCCGCTACCTTTGCCGCAGACAAAGGAATGAGTGAGCGAGTGTGTCTGAAGCGATCGATGTGGATGTGGATGTGGATGTGGATGAGGATGCACATTCCCCCCGGAAGGAAGTTCAGAGGGTCCGGATGAATTGAAAGTTCTGTGAAGGCAGGACTCTTGTCAAGTTTCCTTTAACTTCTACACTCTTTATTGTAAACAGCAAAGGCACAAGATGGACTTGTAGAAGGAGGGAAGAAAAACAGCTTCTACTTCTCAGGGGAAGAGATGGCTACAACTTAGGACCCTGGCTGGAATTCTGACCGCAGGTAGAGCATCTACCTGGGTTGTGGTCCTAGCCTGACTTCCACCTGTAGAACCAACCACAGCACATCCCGGAACTTCTCTGTGCCTCAGTCCCTCACCAGCTGTAAACATGAACGAATGCTTGAATGTAAACACCTCGGCCGCACTTTAACGTACTCAATAACTGTGAACCACGTTAGTCAATGTCAACTTTGATTGGGGTCGAGTGAGGTTTGCCAGGTAGTTCTTGTCAAGGTGATATAGCAACACAAAAATGAGGTGTTAATTTGTTTTTACCTGAGTAGAGATAGTTTTCAAAGTTCCCTGTGTCCATAGACTTAAGTCGCCCCAAATAATGGTTCACTGTCTGGAGGATCGGGGATCTTTTCGGAATCAGATGAAAGCCAAGATCATCCCTGATTCTAGCAACAGCATACTATTGTTGGGATCCATGGCTCTTTGAAACCCATCCTTGGAGTCAAGGGACTGCTTGTTTGGCTACACTGCCTACAGGTTGTAGGGAAAGAAGTCTGCCTTCATAGGAGGCTGGGAAGAGCAAGGACAGTCCCTAGTGGACCTGCTCTTTAAAGAGACATCTCTGTGGAAACTGCCAGAGGAGAAAGCTGAGGGGAGCCTAGGGGCTCACAGGTCTGGGTGGCTGGTGTGATCAGGCCCTGTCCAGATGTGCAGCTTTGGATGCCATTGCACAGGGGAGGTCTGGGACTGTCTGCTCCTGATGGCTTTGCTTTGGGGCATGAGGCCTCGGGTGGCAAAGCAGGATGCGAGTTCAGTCTGTGGGGCCCCTGCTCCAGCTCCTGAGCAGACCTGGCAGCATAGCAGTTACACATTGGGCTGCGATCCCCGAGGTCAGCAGTTTGAAACCACCAGCTGCTCCGAGGGAGAAAGATGGGGGCTTTTCACTCCCTTATAAAGCAACCATTTTGGAAACTCACAGGGGCAGGTCTACCCTGTCCTATAGGGTTGCTATGGCGCCAGAGAGTTTTATTTTGTTTTGTTTGGGGGTGGCCGTGGCTCCATATCCATCTTCAGCCACCCCAGTGGTCACACCTTTCTCAGTCCACTCTGGGGTCAGCCCCGGCACCGAGAAGAAGGTTCCACCCAAGTGTCCTGAGATGACGAAGAACTGGGGGTTCAGAGAGCCTCCGCTCCTCCCTGGGGTGGGAGAAGCCTAGAGAAGGACCTTGAGCGTCTACAAAGGAAGGTCCTTTGCCCTGGGACAGATGACAGAACCCGCCCCAAGGCACCTCTTCCTTAGGCCGGTGAGCAGAGGCCAGGAACTACAGTGTGCCTTATACCCACTGCAGTCGAGTTCCTGTCTGACTTATGGTGATGTGGCCCTTAGGGCGGGCGGAGTAGAGCTTCCCCACAGGGTTTCCAAAACTGTAATCTTTTTTTCTTTTTTTTTACTTTTTATTGTGAATCAGGTGAAGGTTTTCAGAGCAGGTCATGGTTTTACATTTAACAATTCATCTACATCCTGACTCACTCATCCATTACCATCCTCTGCGTACCATCAGTTACCCCACTTCCTCTCTCCACTCCTCCTTTCCTAACCCTCTGAATTGTATCCTGGGGTAAATGCTGCCCTTTTGATTTTTGATTTGCTTGTCCAGATGCTGAGATTCGTTCCGTACCCGACCTGCAGGGTAAAGTCCCACAAGTCTCTGTTTGACCGGTAAGCCTGGTCTCTAAAGAGACTCTGAGTTCAGTTCCACATTTTCTAACTCAGTCCAGCACCTTCCCTCTCTATTCAGTGCACATGGTAGTGGTAGCCGGGCACCATCTAGTTTTTCTGGTCTCAGGGTGTGGAGACAGGTTTACGTGATCCATTAGTCCATTGGTCTGTCTGTGTCCATGTGGTTCTTAAGTTTTCATCACTTTTCTTTCCTCTAAACAGGGAAAGACCGATAGTTGTGTCAGAGACTGTGAGTTTTTTAAGACCCCAGTCACTGCTCACCAGAGTAGGACATAGAACATCGTCTTGTGAAGGGTGACAGTTGGCGCTGGTGTCCCTTCACAGCTTCTGTCTTTACAGAAGCAGATTGCTGCCGTGTCTTTCTCCCACAGAGCAGGTGGTGCATTCAAATTGCTGACCTTTGGGGGAGCAATTGAGTACTTTAACTTGCCACTGGGAATTCTTAGAGTGGGATTTTTTTTCTAGTTCCTATCTGTACCAGTGTACATCCTCTGGTCTAGCCAGATTTGTAGGATAGAATTGGGATCATGATGGGGGGGAGGGGGAAAGCATTTAGGAACTAGAGGAAAGTTGTATGTTTCATTGTTGCTACACTGCACCCTGACTGGCTCGTCTCCTCCCCGCGACCCTTCCAGAAGGGGATGTCCAATTGCCTACAGATGGGCTTTGGGTCTCCACTCCTCGCTTCCCCTCATTCACAATGATATGATATTTTTGTACTGATGATGCCTGATCCCTCATCCCCTTAGAGTGGGATTTAAGGAGGAAGATCTGGGTGGCAAATGGAGCGACAGATGCTTGACTTCTTGGGATCTTGGGCATGGAGGGGCTCTGGTCTGTCTAGTCAGCCAAATTGGAGGTTAAAGCTCTCTCTCCTAGACCCTCCCCCAGCTTAGAACACCTGCCTTCCACCTCTGAGTGGTCACAATGGTTCCTGATCAAGAAAGAGAGACACTGAGCTGCCATTGGTGTCCCTTCTGGGTAACAGGTACCAAGCATCGCTGGGCAAGTTACCCTGGCTCTGTGCACATTTCTCCCCTCCCCCTGCTAATGTGTCTGCACTGTCTGCAGACAGCGCAGACCCCCCTCCTGAGCTTGTGGCGGGGAGCAGGGGAGTGACAGCGGCAGCGTCATGTTCTGCCATGTCGGGGCAGGGGCAGGTCGAGCCCTGCTGGGTGCACCACAGCCCTGTGGGGTGGGGAGATCCCCTCCCAGGGAGTGGCCAGCTCAGGCCCCAACAGGCCCCAGCGGGGGTGGCCTGGGCTGGGCAGGCAGGCTGGTTCCTTCTCCCCGTGAGAGCTGCACCCTCAGCACCAGGTTTGCAGGAGTCAGCTGAACCTGAGGAGAGAGCCTAGCCCGGCAGCGGGTCTTCTGGAAGTGGGCATCCAAGATGCTTGACAGTTGCCGAGATGGTGGGGTGGCGCTCCGGTTGAAGAGGCGGATGGCAGCAATGTGCACAGCATGGCCTTCCTCACTGAGCACTCGCTGTGCTCCGAGCTGCCCTGCTCAGTGGGCACAGTCTCATTTTCCCCAGTAGTCCTCAGGAAGTATCGTTAGTGTGCCCATTCCACAGATGAGGAAGATGAGGTTCAGGAAGGCTCTGTGGTGTACTGCTGGTCATCAACAGGAGATTCGATGATAACTGAGATTCTTCTGATGAAGAGCCTGTGGACTCTACCATTTCCAGGAGCAAGGGAAAGAGGGACCAGGGAGGGGACACAGTGTGGGGAACAGGAACCAGGGCGGGTGTTACTGCCAGAGAGTATTGGCACTGACTCTGGATGAATGGCCTCTCCTGCAGAGGGCACTGCCCCAAGGAAGCACCCAGCCCCCAGGACCTGGCAGCCATTGGCTGCTTTAAAAGCGTGCACTGGGTGTGCCAGCTGGTGTTGCTCCCTCGTCAGAGTGTATTGATGCTGCAGCTGAGCTGTTGCCCAGCCCTGGGGGAGGAGACATCAGCAGTTTGCCCAGCCAGGGGAGGAGGGACACTGCAGCTGCAGGTTGGCATGAGCCTGAGAGGAGGGCTGGGGGCTATGATGGGCTGTTGGCAGGGGGCCAAGGCCTGGGGTGCTGGGGTGCAGCCAGTGTGTGTGAGGACTTACTGGGCAGACTGCCAGTCAGACCCAGGGCTGGAGAGGAGTGCAAGACCTACCCCAAGGAGGGGTGGGCAGCACCTTGGGGTTCAAACTGCACTGGGCTTGGCAGGAGGGAGGGCTGGGCAGGAGACCCATCCCCCACAGCCAGCAAACAAAACAAGTACTCCCAGGATGGAATTGTGGGAGCTCCTGAGTGGGAATCAGACCAGGCAGGCCTGGTCGGAGGCTGCCTGGCAGAGGTCATGCCCAAGGACGTGGCCTGCTGGCACCTGGGCAGAGGTGGGACCTAGGGGTGATTAATGAGTATTCATTGATGGGGAGGCTGGGTGGGGCCTGGTCAAGGACTGCGCCCCACACTTGTCTGTATTTTTCTCTCATCCGCTTCTCTTCATTCTCCCTGGCTTAAGTTCTCCCTTTCTTTCGCTCCCCTTGATCGTCTTCCAGCTGACCTGACAGGTGTTTTTTGGGGGGGCCTGTTGGGTTCATTCGTTTTCCTCCCCTCCTTTGAAGAGATAACCCCCAAACCACACTCTCTGCAGTGGCATCAGTTCTGAGGCACAGCAACCCTACTGGATGTGGGAGCACTGCCCCGATGCGTTTTCCAGACCGGCACTCTCCAGTGGAGTAGAAAGCCCGTCTTTCTCCCAAGGAGCGGCCGGTGGTTTCCAACTGCTGCCCTGGCAGCTAACAGCCCGGGCCAGTGTAACATCTTCCTATGCCCTTTATATCCTCTCATTCGTTTGCTGTTACCACCGGGCAGTGTGTGTGACAGTGTCCATTTGAGAGCTGAAAGAGTCCTGGTGTGGCACAAGAGTTCGGTGCTTGGCTATTAACTGAAAGGTTAGCGGTTTGAACCTACCGAGCGTCTCGGAGCGAGGAAAACCTGGTGATGTGTTTCTATAAGGATGACAGCTAGGATCCCTGTGGGGTTGTTCGGCTGGGTCACACAAGAATGCTACCAGCCAGAAGGAACTGGGTGGCACGTGCCAACAGTGTAAGAGAGAATCCTAGTTGGCGGGAGAGGCCAGACGTCTGATGACTTCATCTTGCTGGCTGGGGTGGGCACGGCGGAAGCGGCGCTTTTTCTGCATCTCTCTGTTCTCTCCAAGCCTCCCCCTGAGCTCTTTATAAGCACCCCCTTTCTGGCTGAGGAAGACAGGTCCACGGCCAAGGGAAGACGGACACCTCGTTGGCTCGGGAACCACCATTTAGTCCACAGGAAGTCAGCTTAAATGAGATCTCTCAAATGAGATTTCTGTCCATTGCTCTGTTTGGAGTTTTTGGCGGGGGAGGGGGAGGCATTTTATTTTGTTTTTTCCTGTCTGGAGAGAACAAATTAGCACCCTAAAGGAAGGCAGTGGGAGGCAGAGGGCCGCTGCTGCCATCCCTGGGGGGCATGCATGGGAGTGCTTCTCTCCAGAGTAACAGTTGGGGCCCTCATTTTGCCAGCCCAGTGGAGTCCCTCCAGGGGCACCAAGCTCAACAGCGGGGGTTTGGACAACGGAAAGCCTGTCACTACTCTTAATGGGTTTGCTGCCCAGTTGGCATACGGCATACGAAACATTTGAGCAACAGAGAGGAGGATATAATTAACCACCAAGCGAGGGTGCCTCAGCCCCTGCCTTCTCTCCTCAGGGACAGACACGGCAGTCTGAGGCAACCCAAGTGTTGCCAAGACAATAGGCCAAACCAACGCCGATGGCCTTTTAGGAGCTTCCTGAAAGAAGGGAGAGCCATGCGCTGAACAGATTCTAACTGAGCATGTGCATCAGGCACTGTCCAGGTGGAAACTGGAAGCAGGTGAAGGAAATGCTGCCTCTCCTATCTTGGTTTCAACAAGAATTTGTGCCTATTTTCTCGTCCTGTGGGGGGCTGTGGGCTGAGTAGGAGAGGGAGGAACCACTTCGCTTGCCGCTCAACCTATAAAGGATATTGATTCACTTTAGTCCTGATGGGGGTCTCCAGGGACAAGCCATTGGACTCTGTTTCTGTCCCTGTCTTAACCATTGCTTCTTTTTTTAAAAAACAGTTTCATTGGGACATATTTCATATCTCGTACAACTCAATAGTTCACTCATGTCAAGAAGAGTTGTACAATCCCAATATTTCCTCATGCAAGTGAAGAACTGAGAGAACAATACAAAGCACTCCTAACTCTTCACCTCTACCGGCCATTCAAGTTCTGCTGTGTCTATCCCACTCAACAAAAACACAGGCGTTTCTTTTGATTGCAGAGAGCAGGCACGTCTGGCACTCCTTCAGCAGGCATCTCCAAACGACAAGGCCAGCACTACCATGATCACATCTAGGAACCTGGACAGCGATTCCAGCGCTCAGTCTACCTTACTGCTGATCCAGTGCTCCATAGCTCCCTCACTGCCTGTGGGGAGGGGAGCAGGGTCAGTCCAGGTTCCTGTGTTGCATTTGACCGGGACATCTTTTCATTCTCCTAATCGAGAACTATCCCATCTTTTTTGTCTCTTGCCACATTGCTGTTTTTGGAGAGCCGTGGCTAGTTGTCCTGTTGAATGGGCCTCATTTTGGATGTGTCTGTTTGGGTCATTATTAGAGCTGATGGGGCTGCACCAAGGGTAATGGTGTCTGTTTCTTCTTGTTTCACATCTGGCGGTAATTGATGTCGGCTTAGCCCATTACTGACCAACTGGTTAAGCTGGTGGCTCCCTGCTCTCGCCCCTAGAGATGCATTGTCCCCACTTTAATTCGTGATCCACGGAGTGACGCTCAGAGCCCGTGTGACTATCTACTTTCCTAACAACCATCTACCTAATGGCTTTCGCTTCCGTTGATGACCTTGGCTTGACTCTCTTACACTGTGGGTTACAAAATGGTGATTTTCAAATTCTACCATTTCTTACATATTAGCCAGTGGATTTCTATAAAGAAAAGCTTCCTCCCCATCCCTTCTCTTGTCTCTGAGTTGCCCGATGAGCTAATGGATTGGCTTTTAGTTGGTGCACTATAACCCATTATTTCACTATTCTTTTTGGTACATAGATTGTCCCAAGTTTGGCCATTAAGCTGGCTCCTCTGTCCTTTTGACATGACCCCCATTAGCCTTTGATCACGTCCTTGTTTTCTGTCCCAATGAAAGGTCCAAGCTCACTTTGTACTCTCTCTGCCATTCCCTAGTGAGGTCCAGTTCCTTGTGTTGGAGAGTGGAGTTTAGAAACCAACTCTGGGTGCTAGGTGTGCTCACTCAGCACTCTAATTATTTCTTAAACAAAGGCATAAGGATTGCTCATCAAATTTGCAAAAAACAACACTGCCAAGGAAAACCAAATGCGTATGATCACAGGACCAATATTCAAAATGACCTCAATAGGAAGATATCTGGGCCCAAACCAATAGATTTAAAAGAAATAAATAGGAAGTGCCGTGTTTACTTTGAAAAGGGTGAATGCATCATGTCAGGTCAGGAGGAACGCATTACTTGACCAAACCTGATGTAAAAGAGACCTAAACAAAACCAAACTCACTGCCATTGGGTCAATACTAACTCATAGCGACCCTATCGGGCAGGGTAAAATCGCCTCTGTGAGTTTCCTAGATTGTAACTGCTTCAAGAGTAGAAAGCCCTTCTTTCTCCCATAGAGCACCTGGTGGTTTCCAACTGCCAACCTTACAGATCACAGCCCAATGCATACCCGCTGCACCACCATTCACTGCCATCGAGTCAATGCTGACTCATAGTGACCCACTGTGGGTTTCTTAAACTGTACCTGTGGAAGGGAGTAGAAAGCCCAGTCTTTCTACTGAGAGCTACTGGTGCTTTTGAACTGCCGACCATTCAGATCACAGCTCAGTGGGTAATCACCACTCCAGGGCTCCCCAAGAGAGAACTAGCACCTGTTAATGAACATGAACCTATAGTGTTGTATGGTGTTTATGTTTGTTTCAAGCACTCATTTAGCCAGTACTTCTTGAGGGCCTACCATATGCCCAAGGAGCTGGGGTGCTGTTGGGTAAGGGTTGGATTGCTAACTCCAAGGTCAGCAATTCAAACTCCCCGGTCTCTCCGAGGGAGAAAGATGAGGCTGTTGCCCTTAAAAGGACTGATAAAAGCCTCTGAGGTTAGCTGTGAGTCAAGATGTACTTGGTGGGCATCGGTCTTGTTTTTGTTGTGTGTGTGTGTGTGTGTGTGTGTGTTTGGTATCACATGCCAGGCACTGCTCTAGAAGTTTGGGATATGTTAGTTAACAAATCAACCAAGCAAAGATCCCAGTCCTGAGCCATCAGTTTTGGGAGGGGGAAGAGGGCACAGAAGAGAAAGAAACAGCAATAAATAGAAAAATGGTTAGGATTTTAGAAGACAGTGAGTGTTGGGGAGAATAAAAAATAACTCAAGGTAAGGCAACTATTAGAGGGCATTCAGATTCTTCAAAAATGTGATATTTGGGCAAATATTTGAAGGGTGCAAGGACCTCAGTCAAGCGGCTATTTGGTAGAGGGGGTGTTCCAAGCAGAAGAAACATCTTCCTGTGCAAACATTCCCAAACGAGAGGAATTGGGGTTTTCAAGCAGTTGCAAGTGTGCTTGGTGCAAGGTTGAGATATGGGGCGTGAGGACTATAATACGGAACCTATAGACCACTGTGAGGAGGCTTGGTGGCACGGTGGTTAAGCACTCTCTTGGGAATCTAAATGATGATTGGAACCCATGGGCCACTTCATGGGGAATCGCAGCACCCTTTCTCTGTATGTTTTACAGAGAATGAGATCATTCTATTCTGCCCTCCAAGGTTGCTGTAAGTCCGAATTGATTCCACTTCAATGGGGTGTGAGTCTCACTCAACTTGCTGCCATCAAGTCAGTTCTGAGTCATGAGACCCTATACACTATTTTATTCTCAGAGACCCGTTAGTGGATTTTGCCCAGCAAAAGTCCTGAGACCTGGGTTTGGTTTTAGAAGGCTAACTGACTGCTAGGCGGAACAGAGATTACAGGGGAGCAAGAGTGGATGCAGACAGGCCAGTTAGGAGGTCCTTACGACAGCGTCAATGAGCAAGAGGCTGGTAACAGACCTGGGCAGGTGACAAGTGGTCAGACTGTAGACTGGCTAGTGGAGCGGATGTGAGTGCCGAGAGAGAGAGAGAGAGAGAGAGAGAGAGAGAGAGACAGAGAGAGACAGAGACTGATTTTTCGCCTGAGTTATTTAAGAGTGAATTCCCAATTTCCCAATAAATGAGATGCGGACGGCCTTAGATGGAACATAATTTATGAGGGCTAAGGGAGATCTGGAGCCACCAAATTGATTTCAGGACCCATTGAAGGTCCCAGTCAGTAGGTTGTCAGTCGCTGAGCTCCATCGGATGTTAGGAGCCAGAAGGCTTGATTGTGTGTGGGCGAACTGCTGGGATCCCACTCCAGCCTTGGGGTGGGGTCCTTCCCCTTCACAGTCATCTGCAAGTCCTGCCGTTCAATTCCTTATCCTAAGAAGGGGGACTCCCCCTCCGCCACGGTCAGCATTACATGTGTGGAGACGTCCCACAGCTTCCAGACTCTTAGGTGTTCAGCCCAGTCTCGATGTTGACTGATGGGGCAGAAATCATGCTCAGAAGCAGCTAACGCTTGAGCTTGGTTGGGTCCACTTAGTCTCGCCCACGTGGGAGCCAGGCTCACGGGAGGGCATAAGAGGAGATCAAGACCCACCCTCACGAGGCACACAGTGGAGAAGCCCATGTGCCCGCAGTAACAGAGGGTCCCAGAGGCGCGGGAAGGGGCTTTGGTTCCAGCCTTGTTGGGAGGCTCTAAGTCTTAGATCCTCTAAGTCCGCACCCTGCTCGCCCCCAAGCTCCCGCAGCCTTCTCGGTGGCTATTGATCCGTGGGTTTGACCTCTGCCAGGCACACACCGAGCTGGGTGCTGGGTGCCTCCAGGTGGCCCGAGTTCTCCCAGGCGTCCAGGAAGGGGCGGCAGGGCTGGGAGCGGCCTGGGAGAAGGCAGGGCTAATCGCTCCACTTCCTCCCCCGGCCGGCCCTCCCCACGCTGCAGGCGAGCTGCTGCCGCCGAGCTGGCCGGGCAGGCGGGCCTGTGTACTGGGCCCGGCCGAAGGGGCCTGGCTTCCCCGCCGCCCACGTGACCCCCATTTCCCACCCCCACCCCCCACTCTAGGTCCGGAGGCGGGCTCGGGGGGCCGGGCTGGGGGCGGAGCCACCGCCCTCGAGTCCAGTGTGGCAACCTGAGTCGGTCCCGGAGGAGGACGCCGCGCTCGCTGCTGCCCGGGTCGGCGCGCCGCGATGGGCCGGAGGAGTCGACCGCCTGCCCCGCTGGGCGCGCAGCCGCGCCGGCAGCCACTGGTGTTCCTGCTGACCCTGCTCCTGCAGCTGCTACCTGCACCCCCGATACGGGCGCTCACCCCCCGGATCAGCCTGCCGCTGGGTGAGTGACGGGGCGCCCCCTGAGTGGGGGGAGGGGAGGGCGGAGGTGGCTGTGACAAAGGAGGAAAGAGGGAAACCTGGGGTCCATTAGGACCCCTCTCCTTCGCAGAGCTCTATAGGTGTGGGGAGAGAGAAGAGGGGCCCAGTGGGGCGTCAGGCCCCTTTCTTCCATTCTCTTTCTAGGTGGGGAGGGGGTCTCGTTCGGTCGGCCGCCTCTGAATAGGGCGGAGATGGCCCCCTTGGACTGGCCACCCGCGGGTCCGTCTGCCCATCTGGTTGTCTTTGATGCCGACCAGAGGCCGCCTCAAAGGCGGGTTGCAGGGGGCCGAGTTGCTGCCCCATAAACACTGGGGTTCAGGTATTCCCGGCCAGCCGCGGCAGAGCTGGCACAAGGTCCGCACTCTCCGCCCTTCCACCTCTTGCCGGCCATCGGCCCACGCAGTCCCCAGCCCATTAGGGAGAGAGACCCCAGACCCTGAGAGCCACCGGAGTGCGCAGGAGTACAGCCTCTGGGGCTGGGTTCGGGCACTTGCTAGGTGAACACATCGGCCTCTGTGACACCCCTTCGCTTTCTAGTCCTCTCCGCCTACCCCCTGCCCCCTTTCAGGGGTTTCTGCTCCTACTCTTCCCCCTCCCCTCAGGCTTTGGAATCAGGGTGCCTGGATTCCAAGGCCATTGCTACTTCTGTTCGAGTTTCTTATCCTCCTTACAAAATGGGCAGTTTCCTCATCTGCAAAATGGGCACCGTCATAGGGGTTTGGGGATTACATGAACCTAGGTGAATTGTGTAGGTGTAACTTGTGTAGGTGCCGACTCTCCAAACCCTGTAACTTAATCAGTTGTCATACTATATGCACGAGAAAAAAGAAGGCATGAATTAGAGGTTATGGACTGAAACCCTACCACACTTCCTCCTCACAATATCCCTACCCTGTAAAGCACCCTGCTTAAAAAGGGGAAGAGGAACGAATCAGCACTTGACCCGAGGCGAGGGCCCTAGTGGCCCTGAGTAACCCTATCTGAAACGTGGCCCAATGGTAATGAGAAGGTGGCCTAAGTTCAAATCCTGCCTCTGCCCCTTGGTGACTGCACGACTTTGAACAAAGTATGTACACTCTCTTGGTCTCGATGTTTTCAGCTGCAAAGTCGAAATAATAATAGCACCTTATCTAAGATGGTGAGCATTAAACGAATTCATGTTTTAAAAGTCCTTAGGACAGGGCTTGGTACCGACAGAAACCGCTCAACAAGTGTTTAGCTATTTATTATCCTATGTGTTAAGCACAAGCTTCTGTCCACCTCTCACTGCCGCACCCCCTGCCCAGAGCTGGGGTGTTTCTACCTGCATCGGGGGTGGGGCTGGTGTGTAACCGCAGCCCCTCGGGTACGCCAGCTCACGGAGTAAGGACAAACAGGTGTGTCCAGGCCCAGGCCTGCTGCCTCGCTGCCATCTCTTGTGGTTGGACTTCCTTTGCCCTGAGACCCACTGAGCTGCGGCAAAAGGGGTGGGGACAAATGTCCTGCTGATATCTACCAACAGCCTAGGGGAGCCAGGCTGGGGGGCTGGAGGGGGCGCTCATGGGGAGCTGGGAGGAGGGGCAGAGAGGAGCTTCTCCCTGAGAACGGCTGCCACACTACGTTGGTGCCCACACACAGCTCTGTCCTGGACGAGTCCACAGATTGGAGACCCTTGCCCAGGCCACCTGGGCTCACCTATCAGGGCTGCTGCAGATGGTGACACTTGGAGGTGGTTTGCACAAAGGCACCTCATCTGGGAGTTGAAATGTGCATCACGCCCTATCACTAGTCTGTCCCCCTAGAGAAAAAAAAACAAACCCTTTGCTGTGTTCATCTGCCCAGATGGGACCCCATTTTCCAATCCCAGCAAGGTCTCCGGAGCTGGCTAGCAGCACCCACACCTCACTATGAGCACACCTCCCGCTGTACGGAGCTTCTAGGCTACTCCAGGTGTTTGCCTAGTGGGTCTTCCTCCTGCCCCCACCCACCCAAGCTGGCGCCCCTGCCCACACTGGTGCAGGCAAGGAGTCCTAGAGGGGAATGCGCTACCACCAAACAGGCCCACCCTCCTCTGAGCCAGCTTGGCCTGAGGCGGTTTCCTGCTTTGTCCCCAGGGGCTTGTTAGATGTTCCTGGCAGTGTGCCCGTCCCCGAGTAGGCCCATGGTGACCAAGGGACACTGGGCACAAGGACCTAGGGCCCCTCCCTCACAGAGCAAGGTTAGAGGCATGGAACTGGAGCCCAAACCTCTGTTTCCTGCCTCTTGCCCGTTCCTCCCAAGACAAGGGACAGTGGGATGTCTGTGGTTTAAAACAAGCTCCCTTGCAATGGAGAGTCGGCTTGTCTTTGCATCAGGGCTTTACACCAGAACCTTCTTTCCTGTTGATTAGAGGCCGATGCTGAGCGCCAGCCCGAGGGGTGCTCCGCGATGGTCGCAGCCTATGGCTGGTGGTGTCAGGGAGGCTGGGACTCCTGGTGATCTGAAAAAGCAGAGGCCTTAGCCAGGAAGTCCCCTGTCTCTGGAAAGAGCTCTTCAAAGAAGTGTTTGGACTTGTGGTTCTGTTGCACTGGAAAGCCAGGGATCTGGAGCTCAGGGGAGGGGGCAGGAGTGGAGCTCTGTGGAAACAATGGTCCCGGTGTCTGAGCCTCCAGGCCCCTGCTCCCTTGGCTCACAAAAGTTTCCTTGGGTCCCCAAATAAGGGCAATTAAGGGAGTTATTAATTCCCCCTGCCCCGAAGTGTCTGTCTGGAAAGCTCTGGACATTGTTTATGAATCAGATTGGAAATGAGTACGGCATTTGGCAGGAACCAGACCCCCAAGCCGGCCCCCAGGGTTATAGTGAGGCTGGCTGGTGCCTGGCCTCCTTCAGGCTCCACCAGCGCGGCCTGGGAGCTGGCTGTTCCACGGTCCTTCAGAGTGCAAACTGGATGTCATCATAGGGCGTCAAAGGCCAGCCACACACACCACACTTACTAACTGCCAAACTTGGCCAAGCACCCTGCCTGCTCCCAGCCTGTCTTCACACTAGCAAGATAGGAATAGAAGCAGGGCCCTCTCACAGGGTCCTGAGCAGGGCACGTGAAGCCATGCGTGTAGAGTGTGGGACATCGAGCCTGGCACATGCTGCATCTCCAGTCAAAAGTAGTGGCCCCTGCTCATTGCCTCAACTGGGCATCTGTGGCTGAGTACTAGTGTGTGCGGGCCTTCTGCTGGGGTCTCATATCAAGACCCCTCGGCCCATGCTGCCAGCACAGGATGCACAGAATCCAACCCCAGGAGGCAACAGAGGTTATAGCCTAATCGGAACAGACTGGTACAAACCCCACCCTCTGCCCTGAGCTGGGGACCAAGCAAACCCCCTCAAGACCTGGGTTAAGGTCTTGCTTAGCTTAGCTCATTTTTCAAACGCTCCTGCTTCAGCCCTTTCAAGATCCTCCTTTTTTTCTAAGAACCTTATCTACCGGAGACACACACACACACACACACACACACACACACACACACACACACACACACACACCCTCCCTCCCTCCCTCCCTCCCTCCCTCCCGCCCTCCTTTGCCCTGCACCGGTTCCACTCCAAACTCCTTGTAGCTCAAGTTCAGCTGGGTGTTGAAATGCCTGTGTGCCGGCCGGGGAAGTGCTAAGCTTGCAAAACCCGCCCGTTTGGGAGACATCTGGATACACCTGTATGTTCCTCCTCAGGTGAGGGAGCCCAGAGGATGACTTGGTGCCTAGTGAAAAGGCTGGACTGCCCATGTTGTCCTTCTTTGTTTCCTTTGCATGCACGTGCCACACACGTGCTTTGGGATAGAGAGACTGTCCTGTGGGTGGTCTCGGGAGAGGAGGAGAGCTGTGAAACCTGGGGCTCATTTGGCAGATTTGGTGTCTTCCGACTTCCTTGAGAATGCTGCTTTGCCCTGGCTAGCTGTCCTGCTGACCTTTCCTTGTCTGCACTCCGAGCCCCTGCTCTGAGAGGGCTCCCCTGTCACCAGGGAGGCAAACAGCGTACATAGAGGCCGCTTGTCGTCTTGGGCCCGGCCTCACCATGCCCGGGGCCCTTCTCTGTTCCTGGTCCTGTGGAGCCTCCCTGGCCACTCTTCAGCCAGTGCAGCGCACCTCTCTGACTGTCACCCACTGGGCCTCCTGCCCACAGGTGCCACAACTGGCACCCTCCTGTTACTGTGCCAGCATCCAGTCCCCCGAGGAAGAGGGACTAACAGGCATAGAGCTCCCGAGAGCACCAGGCTTTTCCTTATCCTGCCTAGCAAACGGCAGGTAGAACAATCCCTATTTTATAGATCAAATAGCTGAGAGGCGACCAAATGGCACAGCCCCACCAACCCCCAGCCTGTGGTCTTCCTTCTCGCTCTCTTCCACGCAAGGGCTTCGGGAAAATTTCCCCACAGCTCCTTGAAGCCCTTCTGATCGTCTGGTGGGCTCTAGGGAGGTAGAGGGGGCAGTCTGTGGTGAGTGGACTTCAGCAGAGCCTCCTCCCCCATCTTTCCATGGCACCCAAAGAGAGGGCGAGGCCTCAATTCCGCCTGCCTGGTCCATCTTCCTGAGAGCAGGGCCACTAACAGGAAGTGGGAAGGAAATCCGTTTGTCAGGCTGTGGTCCCAGATAGGAAGGTGACACCTTGTGCTAGTTTGTACAGACGCAGAAACTGAAACTCAGAAAAGCTAACTCATAATTGCCACGCAGCTGGAAAGAGCGAATTTGGCCTCGTTCTCTGACCTAAGAGTCATGGTTTTTCCACCCCTGTGAGAACAGCTGTCTCCTGCTTCACCTGTGAAATGTACGAAAGAAGCAAAGTGACCCGGCTCCGTCCTCGAACCATGGAAAGGTTCTGTTTTCCCATTTGGTGGAGGCAGCCACTGAGGTCACTCCCTGGGCAGGGCAAGAGATCCAGCCTGGGCCTGGTGGCACAGCCCGAGCTGGCAGCCCAGCCCACTTGACCAGGAGTGCCCTGGGACACACCACCTCCATCAGATGTTTGTAAACCGAGACCAGAGGGCAGACCCAACTGGGAAGTGGGTTTTACTTGGCCAACAAGTGTTTTAGAAAAATTCTTAGTCACTGATATCTAAAGTTCAGGAAATGTAATATAAAAACCCAAATTTCCAGCTTTCCTAAAGACCTGGCACAGAGACCGGGCACTGCTCCAAGCAGCAGGAAGCGGCTGGAGCGAAGCAGTAGCCAGCTCCCCAGAGAGGGCTCCCGCATCCACCTGGTCCCCCTCGCTCGCCTGCAGGTCTTGCTCTCCCATCCCGGAGGGAGAGGGCTTGTGAGTCTGGCCTGAGGCGGCCGGGGTGCGGGCTTATTCTCTAGGAGAAGCGTGCTCCTCGCCTCCGGGAAGAGGGAGCCCATGGGAGGGGAGGCACAAGAAGGGTCAGTCTTGACTGTTGACCCCTAACCCGTGTGTGGAGCTTGGCAGCACTGCAGGTTATGTTGACTTGCTCTGCACCCCTGCACGGCCTCACTCTGAGGGCGGATGCCCGGGTCTTGACCATGCCTCCACAGCTGATCAGTGGTGAAGTCAGGCAAGATTCACACTCGGATCTGGGGTCCCACTCTGGCTCCCTTCAGCAGTTCTCCTCATCTGGCGCGTGTCTATCTTAGGCCCCTGCGATTCCAAGACTGAGCATCCAGTGCTTGAGGGAGGGTCGTTATTCCTCCGATACATAAAGGGACTTGGGCTGCCCCTTGGAATCTGCCTTCCCCTGGACTTTGAACCTGTCCCTCACTCAGTAAACAAGGGCTTGTTGAGTAACTCATCAGAACACAGCTGACCAGGTGATAACATGTATGATATACAAATATGAACAGGATACAGGCTGGGTCATCAAGACACTCTGGCCTTGGTGGACAAGATGGCAATAGAAAGGTCATCGCCGTCATCAGACAGCATGGCCGGTGCGCTGTGCAAGATGCGAACAGAGACTGGGAGCACAGGAAGGGGATTCAGGAAGGCTTCCTGGAGGAGGTGGACTGAGCTCAGTCTCAAAGGATGAGTAGGAGTTAGTCAAAAGGAAGGGCATTCGCGGCAGAAGGGATTACGCAAGAAAAGACCAGATGGTTGAACTATGGAGTGATATATCTGCATTAACTCCCAATAAAATGGTTTTGAAAAAAATAAAGTATTATAAAGCCAAAAAAAAGGAGAACAGAGCTGAAAAATAGGTCCTTGAGTTGAATTTGGCGGCACTCGGTTGGAATTGGATGGGGATGATGTGGCAAAGGGCGGTGAGTTAGGCACTTGGACAGCAGGGTAGGATGGAGAATTTCACAGAGAGGGGCCATTTCAAGACCCCTCAGTTATAAGGTAGCACTGGCTGTGGGGAAGGGGCCTGTGGGGAGGCTGCTGCCGAGATCCAGGAGAGAGGGTCATGGCCTGGCTTATGACCAACCAAGGTAGCAGGAACGGTGAGGAGAACGGATTTGGGGAAAACTGAGGCAGGATTTGATTATGGGGTGAGAGGGAAGGAAGGAGGGAAGTGTGACACCGGGACTTCAGGCGGGCAAGTGGTACCGCAGAGACCCCAAGTGGTGGTGGGAGTTGTGCTGGGCGTGAAGCGTCAGTGGGAGTGGGTGGACACGTCTCCTGTGCAGCGGGCCTGACGTGTCAAAGGAATGTCTGTCCTCAGATAAGAGCTTGTGAGTCACCGCAGCGGTGGCATCGATGGGTAAGCAAGAAGATGAGGGCAGAGGGCAACCCCCTGGGCACAAGAACATGGAGGGGTCAGAGTGGTGCTTACTAGCACCGTCTGCAGAACTAGTCCCCACACTCTTGGCTGAGGCCCCAGCAGTCACTTCACCTCAGTCAGTGCTCAAATAGCTCTTTGGAGGACGGAGGCCTGGAAGGAGGGGGTGGGGGAGCAGGAAGTGAGCCTTGAGAGACTGCTGGGGCGCAGACACCCGAGGGGACCTGGGCAAGGCAGTCGCGTGCCGAGGAGGCCCCGCCCCATGCCCCGGAGGGTGCCGGGGGATCTGGCAGCTGGGTGATCCTGGGGGACCTTGGCAGGATCTGGCTCTGCAAGCGTGAGGCTGGTTGAGGCCTGAGTGAGTGGGAGTTGAGGAATGGAGTCGGCACGGGCGGCTATTGTCTTGGGGAGTGTGTCTAAGAAAGGGAGGAGGGAGGAGACTGTTTGGAGGCAAGCAGGGCTTTCTGAGAGGCAGAGGTGGATGACGCGGGATGCTGATAGTTTACTCAGAAAACCTCTGCCAGGTGAAGAAGGGTTGTTAGGGAACGGCCAGTTCCCGAGCACAGGGACTTCCAGGGAGAGTCGGGCACTGGGGCAAGTGGAGGTGCAGTTCCTAAGGGTCTAGGGGCACTGCCAGGGTGGGTGGGTGGTGAGGACTCTGGGCATTCTGGCTGGGGGCCACCTCCAGTGCAGAGGCTCCTGGAGGCTTCCCTTGCCCTTCTTGCCTCACTCAGGCTGTGGGGAGGGCTTTAGATGTACTACCCCACTCTACTGGACTTCCCTCTCCTTGTCTGGGATGCTGCCCGGGCACTGGCCTGGGAATACAAGCGTCTGGCCTGCTGTTGCACGCTCTCTTGGGTCAGGGGTCTGCTTTCCACTTCCTGCCCATCAGACTGCCCTGCCCCAGCCACTGGGCAGTGGGGGAGGAGGAGGCCGCCGTGCCCCAGGAAGCTGCTGACTGCTCCTGAGTCAGCAGCACCCTCCGACTGGGGATGTGGGTCCAAGGGTCTAGTGACTTGGCCTGATGTCCTTGGGGAAGAAGTGCTCTAACAGAGGCTCTGCAGGCACTTGTCCCAGGCTGTGACCCCTGGGAGGTGGGGGAGACTCTGGTTTAGGCTGGGGGGGGTGGGCACCAGCCGGCAGCTTTTCCATTGGGGGCACTTGCCCAGATCCGATGCCATGGGCCTGCCGGTGTTTCCTGGTCTGATCCTGCTGGGGCCTGTGTGGGTAGAATGATCGAGCCAGGTCAGCATCTCGCGCCAGTGCCGGGAGCCACGGAGCAGAAAAAGGTGGGGCTCTGAGTCACGGCCCTGTTACAGCTCACCAGCTTGCCCCAGGTGGGGACAACCTGGGGTGGGGACGAAGGTGCTGAGCCTTATTCCCGTCTCGCCCTAGAGAGCTCCAGGCTTCCGGCTGAGTCACAGAGTGGGAGAAACTAGGGGGGAGGGCAAAGGGGGCTGAGTTGTTCCCGAATCACATCCTGCTGAGTGCCTGACCTGCGGGATAGGGGTGGGGGGACCTTGCCCAACCCTCCTGCCCTCTCCCAGGGGGCTTGTGCCTGACAGCCCCAGCCATCTGTCACCCTACCTTCCCAGAGGGTGGTCTGCCTAGCAGGGAGCGCTGGCCTGCCTAGGTGGCTGGGGTGGTTTCCTCCTGGCTAGGGAAACAGCCCACAGCTTCAGATAGGCCTGCCCTCCCTGTTCCAGACTAAGCCGTGAGTCGGTGGGCATCAAGGGTTGGCATGGGGAGACCCGCTGGTGGCAGCACAAAGCTCAAACCAGCCCAAGGTGTGCCAGCACTCACAGGGAGCAAAGCTAGACACGCCCCTCCCTGTCACCTGTGTACAAACAGCGCCCAGAAAGAAGGAAGCACAAGCGTGGACAAGCCCGGAGGCACAAGGTGCACACAGACAGACAGACACCACATACCCCCACCACCGCCACCACCACCACACACACAGACAAGGCAAGCTCAGGCAGGGCCTGGCCTGGCATCCCTGCAGTCGCCTGCGCCTACAGCTAACACGGTGCCTGTGACCTAGCCGTCCTTGTTTCTGAACGGATAGACCCTCCTGTGACCAGGGAGAGGACTCAGGTCAGAGCCACCCAAGCCGGGGCCTCTACCTGTGAGGGCAGGGCGGCCCAGCCCTCGGAGCAGCCTGTGCTCTGGCAGCCTGGCCGGGGTGGATTTTCCTGCAGGGCTTTGGAGCTTGCTTTGCAATCTGCTCCTTGACCCTGTGCCAGACACCATGTGGACGCTGGGGTAACGTGTACAGAGTTGTTTTGCGTGAAGCGCTTTGTAAATGTGGGTTATTATGTATATTAGTATTTACATACATAATCTTAGTTCTCCTCCTAACAGCCTCATGAGGCGAGGCGCTGTTAATTATCCCTATTTTACAGATAAGGAAAGTGAGGCTCAAGAGGTCAGGTGACTTGTGCTAGTGGTACACAGCTTGCAAGTGGCAGAAGTAAGATTTGAACCCGCACCTGACTATACGTGAACTCTGTCTTGTTAAGCCTTCCCGTTGGGAAGCCAGCTGCACTGACCAGCCCTGGTGCAGTGTCCAGGGGTAGGAGCTCATGGGGGCCAGGACCACCAGGCTGCTATGGCTTTGTGTCTAGGAGGGGAATCCCCAGGATGGAGGGCTACTTTAAGAAACCCTCCCGTTTCTCAGCCTGCTTCCTTTGGGTTTGAGGTACTTTGTGCTGGACCAGGAACTGCAGCTGCTGCCCCTCTAGCCTACCTGTGCCTTGGCAGGTTGCCAGCCCCTCCCAGGCCTAGGTGGGGTGACGCTGCCTCCTGGGACATGACAATCTGACCTTTGACATTTGTTTTAGGATAGGTTCCAAGTGAAGCCTCCTGCCTAGACTTCCTGATTCTCCCAGATAGAAGCGCCCCCTTCTTGGAAGGCAGATAAGCGATAACAAATTCCATCCCACCCTTCGTTCTGGACGGGCTGGGAGGGGTACAAAAGATAAAACAGCGACTATGCTATTTGCCCGGCTCTCACTAACTTCCCACAAGACCTGGAGTTGCTTTTTCTATTTTTCTATTTTGCTCATCGAGATGGCGCAAAACTGCCCTTCAGCAGAGCCTCCGACCAGGGACAAGGTGCTCCTCCACACGTGGACCTCTGACTTCCGAGTCATCAGGGCAACTTACCCAGAGATGCAGGCCCACCGCCCCCCGCCCCCACCCCAACAGCACCTGCGCTGGTGGGACACAGAGCTCTTGGGCATTTGAACATCTGGGGGATTCTTAGACACCTCACTGTTCGCAGGCGCTGGTTTTTCAGGAAGGAAGCTGCCCAGGTGGCCTCCCACCTGGCTCTTCTTCCCACCCCAGCCACCCCCCTGCAGCTTTGGTAATTGCTTAGTCTGTATGAGCCTCAACTTCCCCTTCTGTAAACTGGAAGTAAGAGGGCCTGCCTCAAAGGGTTGTTGTGGGGATAACGTAGTTCTTATCTGCAAAACATTTGGCATGGCAGCTGGCACAGCTGCCCCTTGCCAGGACGGACCTGTGGAAGCCACGGGGCAAGGGGGCGGGGGGGACGCGTCCAGGAGAAGTGGGGAGGATTCGTGTTTGAAACTCTCCTTGGTCTCCAGGGCTCTGGAAACCCTGAGGGGTCAGGCGGGAATCGGAGGGAGTCTGGCTTCTGGGGTTCAGAGCGAGGACTCAGGCAGACAGGGCTTTCCCTGTGCATGTTCACCAGGCTCTGACTCCAAATGATGAGACTCCCAACGCCAGAGCTTCCCCTGTGTACCCTGGTCCCTGTCACCACTTCCCTGCCTTCACCGGGGGACGGTAGAGTGGCAGAATGGCCCTGATAACCTCAGTGTCCTCTTGCTCCAGTGACACTGATTGTTTCATGGCCACAGGAAGCCCTGCGGAGGCTGCCCTGAGTGTTAGCTCCCTGCCATGGACCCCGTACGCGACTCATAGCGACCCTCTAGGACAGGACAGGGTGCCCCTGTGAGTCTCCGAGACGCTCACTGCTTTCTCCCAGGGAGTGTCCGGTGGTTTCGAACTGCCGACCTTGCCAAGGACCGCAGCCCACCACGGCTTAGTAGTCAGGGTGAAAGCTTGGCTTCCCTCAGGAAGTCTGGCAAGTGTCCTTCCTCTTGGACAGTGGGGACAAAGTAACTTCATTTCCCTCTTCTCTTTGTCCATGGGGAGGCCCAGAGCTAAATCCGCCCGGTTCTCTGTTTTCTCTGCTCCTGGCATGAGTGTGTATATTTACGGATTTTTTTTTCCCATGCGTCTCCTCGCCCTTGGTGGAACCAGGCTGGGGGTACGTAAAAACACTCGCGTGTAAGTGCGCACGTGCTGCGTGTTCACACCTGCTCTGTCGGCATGTGGCACTGCTGCTTTCTCAGCCTCGTGACGCTGTGTCTGCCTGCTGGGACGTCACCGCTGGCCACTCGGGAGACGTCAGAAGGTGGCCAGGGTGACTGCTTTTGGTTTGTTTGCGTTTTCCCTCATCAGTGGCTGTGGAATTTCTAAATTAATTTCCCTCCAAACACAGTCATCACCCGAAGCACAAGCCCCTAAGTAGCCTTGTGGGGCGGCAGGAGAGGCTTGTTGAAGGTTTTCCCTCCTCCTCCCCTCTGTGCTTGCTCTCACGCGGTACCAATATCACCTGCTCTTGTGGAAGCAGAAGTAAGTGATGCTAGACTGAAAGGGAGGACGGAACTCATGTACCTGTCATCCCAGCAGGGAAAGTGACCTTCCAGCTGTTTGTGAAACCAGCCTCTAGCTGTGTGTTTTACACACACACACACACACACACACACCACCCCCAGAATCTGACTAAGCATACCATTGCATGACCTTCGTGTTTACATACTAGAAAACAACTGGAGCCTTTGGTGTTGATTGTTACAGATGCCCCTACTCTGAAAGGTGCTTTAACATTTATACAGAGGAAGGACAGGTGCTCGTAGTTTGAGGTCTTCTCGGTCCGGCCAGTCTTCATCTTGACTTACCGGTTCTGTTGCTGCTCCTGTTTGTGCTGGCCGGTCCATTTCCGCTCAGAGTGAGCCTGTGTGACACGACAGAACTTCATAGGATTTCCAAGCTCAGGCTTTGTGGGCATGAGCTGCCGGGTCTTTTTACCCGAGGAGTCAGCTGGTGGGTTTGAATGAACGGCAAACCTTTCAATTGGCAGCCTAGAGCTTAACCATTTCGCTACACCCAGACTCGTGTTATCACCTTCAGCCATGACTTCATTGCTGGCTTGTTGCTGAGAAAGATAAAGCTTTCCATCCCTTACAACCCACTCCCTAATCCCTCCCAACATAGTGCGCCACTGTACTCGCCTCCTTCAAACGTGCGCCCGCACCTCTCTTTCTCCTTCCGTGAACATTGGCAGTGCCTGTGGCCTGCTTGGTTCGCAGATGAGGATATTCAAGACTCTACTTCCCTTTACCACACCTCAACATCATTAAACGTGTCCGTTGTAAGGCGTCCGAAGTCAAGGCCGTTAACATGTGTGGCCTGCTAAACAACCATTAGCCTTCTATGAGTGATTGTGGCCTAGAGCTGACCGCTGAAGACCAGAGCCCATAGCCGCACTACCCCTTGGGCAGTGCTTCACCTTGCCTTTCTCCTAATGCTACCCAGAGGAGGGTAGCATTTTCTCCCTTATTGGATCATGTGCCCCACCCAGATCATACTGTGCATCACACTGTATTTTGGTTTGCTCCATATTTTTGCCACTGCTGCCAACATCATCACGTTTGCCAGCTGCTTGGTTTTCCATTGAGTGGAGTTGCCATGCTTGTCCTCCTGTCCCCTGTGGTTCGACACTAGGTGGTTCCTCATTGGCCATTAATATGAATGGTGCTGTAATGAATGCTCTTTCACATACGCTGGGGCTTCAAAAAGCTGGTGAGGGGATTCCACTACCTTTTAATTCCACCTTTCTAAAGCCCCCTCGTATACGTGGGTAAGTCAGAAAGTATTGCTCTGAAGTCACAGAACCCTTCGGTAAGCAACCATATCGAAAGGTGAAGCCACTGTTCTAAAGCAAACCTCTCTCCAGCTCTGTGTATTTCTGAAGGCGATGCTTCCGATTCTTCCCGAAGAGTCTGCGCTCTTCAGTCGACACCAAGTCGCACTGGCAGCTTGGGCACCCTCGAGCGGCTCGAGCTGTGTTCCTTTTCCAGGCTCTGGAGTATGGGTGCAAAGAGAAGTCTGGAGGGGCAAGCTCAGACTGTTGGGTGGATGGGATAGGGCTGCCCAACCGAGCCACCTGGGAGCAGCCTAACTGCCCACAGAGAGGAAGCTGCTGCGCTCTGGTGACCTTTCACGCCCTAGTGCAATTCTCCATTTTCTCAAAAGTTCTTCCTAATTTAGAATATTTGCCCCCGTGATCATCCCATGTCCCTCAAGAAACTGAGCAAGAAGATCCCTGTAGAATCCCCAAAGAGAGTCTCCATTATCTTCTGAGCCGACCTACATCTGCCTTGATTTGAACTGATCCAACAGACCCCCTTGGACGTCACTGTGCTGTGAGGACCTTTTATCCAAAGGCACAAGTGTATTCCTGAGAAAACGTGCCCTCCGCCACCCACTGGCTGTCGAGACACGTTGAAAGATGTCTGGAATGAGCCTATACAATATATGTGAACTATGTACTGTGCTCGTAGCAATGCTTTTTAGCTTACTCTAGGGTCGTTGTGCATTTGTTTCTTATAGAATGATGGAAAGACCAAGAATGCTGCTCCCCCTTTAAACCTGTTCCCTTGTCCCCAGCCCCTTGTGTCCCACCACCCTGCTGACCGACTTCAGTCAATGGGCCCATTCTGGAGTTGGTCTAGGAGGATTCTCATGGGAGGCATGACCCCCAGGTAATGCCCCTTTTTTTCTCTCCAGGCTCTGAAAAGCGGCCGTTGCTCCTATTTAAAACTGAGAGCATCTCCAACTACACAACCCTTCTGCTAAGCAAGGATGGCAAGACTCTATATGTGGGCGCCCAAGAGGCCCTCTTTGCACTCAACACCAGCGTCAGCTTCCTGCCAGGCGGGGATTGCCAGGAGGTGAGAGATGCTACCCAGGACTAGCTAAGCCAGCCAGAGGATAGCTGAGGGCTAGATGAGTGGGAGGCATGATGGGCTCAGGTGCAAACCCCCACGCCCCTGCCCGCTCACCTTCCCCTTCCTTATCCCCCAGGTGCTGTGGCGTGCAGACGCGGAGAGAAAACAGCAGTGCAGCTTCAAAGGCAAGGACCCCCAGGTAAGCCAGCACTTAGTGGTGATTCTGGCTGAGTGAGGAGTAGAAAAATGCATCAGGGCACGGATCAGAGGCAGGAGATGGGAAGAGGGGGTGCAGGCTTCCAAAATGGCCAGGCCCCTATGCTCAATATCTCTGTGACCCTGGTTAAGTGGATTCACCTAGCCAAGCATTTAGTGCCCCTCACCTGTTAACTACGGATGAGAATACCTGTCTCATTCAATTCATGGTGAGGATTCAGTGAGTCTCTGGTACGTACGTAATAAGTGCTAAATAAACGCCAGCTTCCTGCCCAGGCTGGCTCTAGGAGTTGTAGCCTTCCTGCAGATGGTGTCTGATGACAGAATCTAGTTTTATTTGGGCCAAACCCCACTGGGGTGGGGTCTGAGTTAGCCTGGATTCTCCTGGAGACCTTGCTGCCATTCCCAGAAGCCTCCTTCCTAGTGCTGAGGACAGCAGGTGGCCGCTACAAGCACACTGGACTTGAGGCCCAGATTTGAGCCCCAGCTGCCCTGACTTTATTCAACATCCCTGTCCTGCTTCCACATTTAGTCCCCACTGGCTCTGTGCCTGGCCCTTGTAGGCACTGGAGAGAGCCTGGTGAGGGAATGCAGCAGACAAAAATCAGTCCGTTTGAAGGGTGGTCTGGCCACACGTCATCAAACCCAGAGGACATTGGAGCAGAGACTGGGGGGTGCTGGGACCTGGAGGAGGGGTAGCACGGGGAGATGGGCGCCTACCGTCTGACCTCTGCTCTGAAAGGATCCCTGCTCACTGTGGTGTCAAGGGACAACCCGGGATGGAGTAGGGGAGACCTGTGACGACAGTGGTTCCAGTAAAGGGAGTGAGGACAGGTCGGTGTGGGGCTGTGTGAGGGTGGAGCCACCAGGATGTCCTGCTGGGGCTGTGGGAGCCGAGAGTAGAGGTGACAGGGCTGTCCAAGGCCTCAGCAACAGTGCAGGGGGCGTTGCCTGTCCCTCAGGACAGCGGGAAGCTCTCGAGGGGATCAGTCTGCATGGTGCCCCCTGGGAGATGATACGGGCTCAGGGCTCAGAGCCACTCTGGGAGGGGCTTCCTCACCTGAGGCCAGTTCGGAGGGACCTGTGGTTTTCACTAAGGTTCTGGAGAGGAGGGCCCGGAGAGCCCAGGAGAGTGAGGCTCTGTGCCCTTCACACCCCAGATGTTGAGCCTTTGTGCACGCAACCCTGGCCCGGAGCTCTCTGACCCTTCCTGGGAGCTGCCTGTCCAATGTGCCTGTATTCTCATTCGTTCCAGGGCTTCCATGCCCAACCCTGGGGAGCTAGCGGGACTGGGAGGGCTCGGTGGAGCCCCCTGGTGGCAGTCGGGGCCTGGACCCTGGTCACCTCTCTCTCCCTCTTTGCCCCTAGCGGGATTGCCAAAACTACATCAAGATCCTTCTGCCGCTCAACAGCACCCACCTGTTTACCTGTGGCACGGCCGCTTTCAGCCCCGTGTGCACCTACATTGTGAGTGCTCTCCCCAGCCCCGGGCTCTCCCTCATCACCCGGGGATCTGCCCTCCTCCTGTCCCTGGGAGCTGTTTTCTAGCAGCCCAGCCGGGGGTCAGTCACAGGGACAAAGAGGGGCACAGAGATCCCGTCCGATCCACTGCTCAGTGCCTCTCACTACCCGGCTTCTCTCCCTCTCCTGCCCTCGTGGGAGCCTCCTTCCCCCGCCCCCACCTGCTACACCCCCTTTCCTCGCACCCCCCCCTTTCTTCTGTCCTGTGCACACCTTCACAGAGGGTTTGAGGCATGCCTCCGGCCCCTGAGGCTCAGCTCCTCCTCTTCGGGTGCTGCAGGGATGAGGGGCACAGGCTCCTGTCCCCCCTGCCCGCAACGCTGCCTTATCTGACACACCTCCCTGCTTCCCTGCGGCCCCTGAGCGCTCCCTGTCTGCTCCCCGGTAGAATGTGGAGAACTTCACTCTGGCGAAGGATAAGGCAGGGAACATCCTCCTGGAAGACGGCAAGGGTCGTTGTCCCTTTGACCCAAATTTCAAGTCCACAGCCCTGGTGGTTGGTGAGTGTTGGGAGCAGGATGACCTTGCCGGTGGCCAGGGAGGTGGGCTGAGCCAGTGCATCCCTGTCATGCCAGGTCCTCGGAGTGGCTTGGCTGGGCGGACTGACCACAGAGCTAGCTACCCAGGGCCCTGGATTTGACTCTTTCCGGTTCCTGCTCCTGCCCTGCCCACCACAGGACCCTGCAGAGGGGCCAGTTCCCATAGGAATGTTCTCTTGGCAGATGGCGAGTTGTACACCGGAACAGTCAGCAGCTTCCAGGGGAATGACCCAGCTATCTCCCGAAGCCAGAGCCAACGTCCCACCAAGACCGAGAGCTCCCTCAACTGGCTACAAGGTGAAGTCCACCCACCGCCCTGGGACCGTGCCTGGCTGCCAGGGGGCTTGGGCTGGCATGGGATTCCCGGTGGATGGGGCACTTCCTCCGTGATAGGGCCAAAGACGGAGCTGCTCCTGCTTCCAGGCCGCCTGGGCTGACTCCACACTCCCCTCGGCCCCACAGACCCAGGCTTTGTGGCCTCAGCCTACGTTCCCGAGAGCCTGGGCAGCTTGAAGGGGGACGACGACAAGATCTACTTCTTCTTCAGCGAAACAGGCCAGGAGTTTGAGTTCTTTGAGAACACCATCGTGTCCCGCATCGCACGCATCTGCAAGGTGAGGGGGTGAGCCAACAGGGTGGCCCCCTGGGGTCCAGGCCCCAGGTCTACGAGCGGTCGCTTGGCTAACTTTAAACTGAAAACAGCTCTTGTTTCTTTCTTTCAAACAATGTGACAGTACAGAAAAGCCTGTATAAAAATCCCTTAGAGGCGAGAGAAGCCGTGCCATAGGACTCCCTGGGTGCTGCCTCCACACTTGCCCGCTCGCCAAAAGGCTGGGGTTTTGAGGCCATCTCGGGGTACCTCAAAGAAAGGCCTGGCACTGCTGCTGAAAAAGCAGCCCTGAGACCCCATGCAGAGCGCAGTTCTGCGTCACACGCCTGGGGCCGCCACCAGACAGAATGAACTGGACGCCCCTGCTTAGCTTGACAGTGAGCCGCACGGCCATTGGGACCCGAGTTCCTCGCTGGGTTCAGACCCCACGAGCTGCGTGATCTTGGGCAAGTCACTTGCCTAGCACAGAGTCGGCACGTGGATTAATCAGTCTGCATAGCAATAGTGGAAAAGCAGTAGGCAGTAGTATCTCGACTTCTGTTTGTGTTGTAATCCTGCTCCCACCACCCCCACAAGGTAACTGTTAAAGTTCTAGAATATCCTTACCAGCCTTTTGTTGTTGTTTTTGCACACGTGAGTGTGTCTGTGTTTATAGTGCCCATGAGTTGCACCGAGCGAGGGTTATTTAGCTTCCTCCTTTGCACAGTTGTAAATCCCTGTCTGGAATGGAGCCCCCGGCACCCTCTGTCCTAGGGTTCCGCTAGGCGCCACGCTCGCTCTCGGGCACGTAGCCAGCCTCCTGGTGCGGGGACATTGGTGCTGCCTGCAAGGCCACTCGATTTCCAGTGGGACTCGGTCCTGGTGTCTGCCAGCTCCCGCTGGGGGTGGGGGATGCCGTGCCCCACACCACACCTGAGCCCGCCTTGCTCGCCCTCTCCCAGGGCGACGAGGGCGGCGAGCGGGTCCTGCAGCAGCGATGGACGTCCTTCCTGAAGGCCCAGCTGCTGTGCTCCCGGCCCGGGGACGGCTTCCCCTTCAACGTGCTTCAGGACGTCTTCATGCTGAGCCCCAGCCCCCAGGACTGGCTCGACACCCTCTTCTATGGGGTCTTCACATCCCAATGGTAGGCCCCCAGGTCCCAGCTGGGAGGTGAGGGGCAGCTGGAACTGGGCCCCCCAGGGCTCCCCAGTGAATCCTCTCCTCTGCAGGCACCCTGGGACCACGGAAGGCTCTGCCATCTGCGTCTTCCACATGAGAGACGTGCAGAGGGCCTTCAGCAGCCTCTACAAGGAGGTGAACCGGGAGACACAGCAGTGGTACACCGTGACACACCCGGTCCCCTCGCCCCGGCCTGGCGAGGTGAGTGCTCGCCTCTGCCCCCTCATCATGCTGGGACATGGGCTGCCTGGCCACACAGCAACCGCTGGCTTCTCCAATCCGTTGTCTCAACTCGGCCATGGGGACAGAAGCCCAGGTGTGCTTGCCGGGCTGGCTCAGGTGTGGCCGCAAATCCTGTGGTGCCCTCTGCCCTGGCTCGGCTGGGCAAAGGGGGCACTCACAGGGCACTGCTGAATCGTGCCTTCGTTCGCCCCTGCCCCACTCACTGTGAGCCCCTTGAGGGAGGGCTGTCTAGTTGTCAAGGACTGGATGACCAGGCCGTGGGGAAAATGTTCTTCTTTTCTTACACTCCAGTGGGTGGCCCCCAAAAGGCAGACCTTGAGGCAAGGCTACCTGTGTGGGCAGCTTCCCGGGAGGTGATGACAGGCAGCAGACGGAGGGAGGAAAGCCAGGGGTGGGTGTGCCCGTGAACTCTGGTGCCCAGGCTGCCCCACAGTCAGGCATGCCCCAGGAGGGTCTTTTCACCACCTCTCATTGGTTACGGACTGCTTAATCCGGAGATTAAGTCTCAGAGCTCCAGCAGAGAGAGACTCAATCAGGAAGCCGCACAGGGCTGAGGGCAGAACCGGGGCTGCTCCACGGAGGACGGATGGCCAGGGCTCCCTGGGAGCTCCAGGGGCAAGATGCTCACGGCACTAAGCATGTGCGCCTAGGCCTTTAGGGGTGAGGGTGGGGGGCAAGGAGGAGGCACAGGAGACCCTGCCAGGCTTGGGTTCTCCACACACTGGACGTGGGCCTCCAGGGCAGCAGGCTGGCTCTCTAGAAAACGACTCACTGTGCCATGGCTTCTGAGAGCCAGGCAGATGGCCCACTGGTCTCGGCAGGATCTACAGGGCCCTGTCCTGCAGGCCCCACTGCTCAGCTCTCCTCCCCTTCTCCTTCAGTGCATCACCAACAGTGCCCGGGAAAGGAAGATCAACTCGTCCCTGCAGCTCCCGGACCGGGTGCTCAACTTCCTCAAGGACCACTTCCTGATGGACGGGCAGGTGCGCAGCCACATGCTCCTGCTGCAACCCCAGGCCCGCTACCAGCGGGTGGTTGTCCACCGTGTGCCTGGCCCGCACCACACCTATGACGTCCTCTTCATGGGTACCGGTGAGTGTCAGAAGCCAGCCAGGCTGAGGCCACAGGGTCAGTTAGTGGGTCCCGATCCCGGGCGGCAGCCTGGCCCGGGACCTGACTGGCTTCCATGCTGCAGGTGACGGCCGGCTGCACAAGGCTGTAAAAGTGGGCTCCAGGGTGCACCTCATCGAGGAGCTTCAGGTGTTCCCCGAGGGACAGCCCGTGCAGAACCTGCTGCTGGATACCCACCAGGTGAGTTGCAAAAGGCTGACCGGGGCCTCCACCACAACTGCCCAGAAGTCCCCACCAGTCCTTCCTGTCTTGCCCCCCGGGAGCCAGGCTCACTCAGTGCTCCCATCCCTGAGAACACGGGGCGGCCGTCCCTGTGGCTGCGGTCCGGCTGCTCATGCCTGCTCATCCCGTGTCTGCTGTGCAGGGGCTGCTGTATGCTGCCTCCTACTCCGGCGTAGTCCAGGTGCCTGTGGCCAACTGCAGCATGTACCAGAGCTGCGGGGACTGCGTCCTCGCCCGGGACCCCTACTGCGCGTGGAGCGGCTCCAGCTGCAGGCACCTCAGCTTTGGACAGCATTCAGTGGACACCAGGTGAGAACTCACAGAAGCCCCCTGCCCGGCGCCGGGCCCTGTGTACTGGACTCCCAAGTCCATTCCCGAGGCCCACTATAGTATCCATATGTTCTGGTAGCATTGCAAGGTCAACAGTTCCAGCCCCACAGCTGTACCTCAGGAAGAAGATGAGGCTGTCTGCTCCTGGAAAGATTTACAGTCTCAAGTCTGACATTGGGTGTCTGGGAGCTAGAATCCATGCCTCAGCAGTTAGTTTTGGTTATGGGATCACCACACCACCTCCTTGACAGCTTTCGTCTCAGGACAGCCATCAGTGAGCTCCCCTTCTGCTGCCGAGCATCGTAGTTCAGGTGGTGAGGTATGCATTTGCCTTACCTGTGTGTACAGTGGGGACGGTGAGGTGAAAGATGAAGTGTCCCAGCCGTGCAGTGCCTTCAGGAGAGGCCGTGGATTGATGCACGGCTGTTCATGTAACAGAGCCAAAGAGAGGCTCACTGCCCTACTCGTGAGCCTCTTAGAAATGGTTCCCAGGAAAAAAAGAAACAGAAGAAGTGGTTCTCAAGACAACCTGTTGGGGTTGCAAAATGATCATGTAAAAAGGAGCGATTGGCACAAGCCAAAGAAAAAGGACTCATCACACCATCACCGAATGGGAATCACCGTGAGATGTTGATAGTCTACATCCTCCCGGGATTTTCTACCAATGAGTAAAAGAGGGACAGTCACCCGTCGTCAGCAGCAGGGTGAAAGCAGCACCGTTGTTGCCAGGCCTGCGGGAGCAAACTGCCACAAACGGGCTCGAAGGCTAGAAATCGACTTGTTGACAGTATCGGAGCTAGAGTCCTGGCCACCGTGTCGGCAGGGCCTCGCTCCCTCCAAAGGCTCTGGGGAAAGGTCCTTCTGCGGCTTATGGACGCAGCCTCGCACGGTGTCCATCCTCTGCCACCGGGGTTTTTTTGTTTCGTTTCTTTTTGTTTTTAATAATTTTCTTGGTTTGCATCATGTATTTTTTTTTAAATCATTTTATTAGGGGCTCATACAACTCTTATCACAATCCATACACACATCAATTGTGTAAAGCACATTTGGACATTCGTTACCTTCATCATTCTCAAAACATTTGCTCTTCACTTGAGCCCCTGGCATCAGCTCCTCATTTTTCCCCTCCCTCCCTACTCCTCCCTCCCTCATGAGCCCTTGATAATTTATAAATTGTTATTTTGTCA
>NW_022103904.1:26488891-26505837 GCF_000313985.2 Echinops telfairi | reverse complement strand
AAGCAACAATATACAACAAAACAACAACTAACAACAAAACAAAACACAAGAAAGAAAAGCTTGTAGTTAGTTCAAGGATCGTTTGTTGGCCTTTAGGAGTGTTTTCCAGTCCAGTCTGTTGGGGCACCACGCCCTGGCCCCAAAGTCCACCTTCAGCATTCCCTGGGGACTTCGTCACTCCATTCCCTTGCTGTCTCGCTGCACCCCCCCAGTGCTTTGCCTCGGTCTGGCAGGATCAGATCGGGCTCAATTCCCATACTGTCTACGTCATGTATTTTTTAAAATAAGGATACTACTCAGATTGAAACAGAGTTCATTCTGCTCCAGTGTGACCCCACATTCATTGATGTCTTTTAAACCCCTGCTTTCAAACCAGGTCACTGTCGTCATTGATCAAATTGTGTCCCTAAAGCACACCTGTTGAGTTACTGGGCCCTGGCCCTGTGGTCTGATCCTGTTAGGAATAGGGCTGGGCCTTTTGGTATGCTGATGAGGCCCTACCAATGTACTGTGGACCCTAAGCCACTTCTGTCCCGCCAGTGATTGTCTACCAGTAGGGGTGTGCAAATGTACACCTGGAGGGACACACCAGACAGGTCAGCTGTCACCATCTCTGGGTAGGGAGATTATGAGTATATTTTATAGTGTTTTTATCCATTTGTGAGTGGCTGAGTTTTCCACATCTCCACACAGCAATAACTGTTTTTCTTCTTAGCTGTTTTCTCTTAAGCAAGTCAATGCCTGTGCACTGTGGATAAAAGGGACAGGTGTGTGCACACAGACCCAGCTGCCTTCTAGACTTTTCCTGAGGGCACATGCTCCTCTTGTAATAAAGGAAAAACATTGCCGTCACTTTGTTTGAAAGGAATCATTTATAGACAGGAGATATTGAGTCAGCCCTTGCAGGAGGTGAGGGAATAACACTGGGAGGCTGCCTGGTCTGGACCTGGTGGTGTCTGAGCCCCAGGCAGCTCGCCCTGCCCTGAGGGCTCAGGAACCGGAGGATTATAGGGGTTTCCTAGCCTGTCTCAGACTCCCTCCCTGTGGTCCTCAGGTCATGGATCCAGGACATCGAGGGGGCCAATGCCCAGAGCCTGTGCAACACATCCTGGCCCACATCGGGGGCTGCTGCTTTACCAGGTAGGCACCCACCTGAGGGTGGAGGTGAGAGGTGTGGCCAAGCATGACTGTACTGACGGGTGTAAATGCCACTGCTCACCTCCTCATCCTCAGGCCTAGAAGTAGGACCCTGGGACGTGACACTGGGCCAATGTCAGGTGTCCCCAGAGCTACCTGTGCCTGCCATCGGGGAGCATAGTCCAGAGAGAAGTGGGCAGGCCCAGGGCTCCTGGGATATCCCCCCACCCCCCTTCACCCAGTGCCTCTTCTGCCCACAGCCAAGGCGGCATGTGAGCAGGTCCAGTTCCAGCCCAACACGGTGAACACCCTGGCATGCCCGCTGGTCTCCAACCTGGCCACGCGGCTCTGGCTGCACAATGGAGCCCCTGTCAATGCCTCCATCTCCTGCCGGGTACTGCCCACCGGGGACCTGCTGCTGGTGGGCAGCCAGCAGGGCCTGGGGCTGTTCCAATGCTGGTCGGAGGAGGATGGCTTCCAGCAGCTGGTGGTCAGCTACTGCCCGGAGGTAGTGGCAGACCGAGCGGCAGAACGAGCAGGTCGGGGTGGCAGCGTACCCGTCATCATCAACACGTCCCGCGTGAGCGCGCCTGCTGCAGGCCAGGCCAGCTGGGGCGCCGACAGGTCCTACTGGAGCGAGTTCCTGGTGATGTGCGTGCTCTTCGGACTCACCGTGGTCCTCCTGACTCTGTTCTTCCTCTACCGGTACCGGAACAGCATGAAAGTGTTCCTGAAGCAGGGCGAGTGTGCCAGCGTGCACCCAAAGGCCCGCTCCGTGCCTGAGACCCGTCCGCTCAACGGTGTCGGCCCTCCCAGCACCCCACTGGACCACCACCGAGGCTACCAGGCCCTGTCCGATGTCCCCCTGGGGCCCCGGGTCTTCACTGAGTCAGAGAAGAGGCCGCTCAGCATCCAGGACAGCGTTGTGGAGGTGTCCCCCGTGTGCCCGCGGCCCCGGGTGCGCCTGGGCTCCGAGATCCGGGATTCTGTGGTGTGAGCATGGACTTCAGAGGAGGGCCCCAGGATTCAGGGGTCCCAGAATGCTCAGAGGGGCCAGCGAAGCCGCTGTCGTGGCAGACTGAGCCGCGATCTGGCCACAGGCACGACAGAGCCAGCTAGCCTGCTGCTCTATCTAGTGCCCCCACAGCCAGGGCCCCAGAGGTCCTGGTTCAATGGGGGCTGCCCAGATGGGCGGAACAGTGCTACGTAGACAAACTGAGCCCTTTGTTTGTTTTAAATGAAAATGTGAAGTAGAAGTGAGGGACAGCAAAGCAGGCCACCCCTGCAGTCACTCCGGCCGGTTCACAGGCCCCTCGGCCTCGCGTGGCCCCGGACAGCGCAGCCCTTCCAAAGCAGTGCTGGGGCACAGTGAGAACCCCTCACCAACGAGCGTCTTCTGCCTTCCGCCTTATCCTGCTGCCCCAGGCTGCCACTAGGCTCCTGCCAGTCAGCTGATGGTATTGTAGCCACCACCATCCCGCCACCTCAGGGACCAGAGCACTAGGCAGGCACGACAGCCCTCGGCCAGTGCTGTGGCCACATGAGAGTGACGTGAGTTCTGGAGCGGATGTGTGCCACCCCGTGGTCCTGTTGCTCAGAGTGGGAAGAGGAGACTGTTGCCTGCCTTCCTCCAATCCAGGCTGAGGGACCCACATCCACCCAGCCCCCTCTTAATGCATCCCAGGGCAGGAACTGATACTGCTCAGCCCAAGTCCCCCCTCACCCAACACTGCCGCTCACGAGACATTGATGACGCCCGGCACAGAGGCCGTGACTTTATGTGGGTTTTATATGTTTTTTTTAATAAAATGCACTTTACTTTTTTTTTTTTAAATAAAATCTGAAGAATAGAAATCGTGGCCTTTCCTCTTAAATGATTGTTGCTTTCTGCATTTTACTTTGTTGTTGAGCAAAACTTGGACCAATTCATCAGTTTCTCCCATTCCGTGACAGTGATTACATTCAACTTGGTGATCCATTCTCTCTCCTTTGCCGAGTTGTTCCTCCCTCATTAATGTAAACTCACTGCCCCCTCAAGTTCAAAGTTCCTGTTTAACCTCTGAAGTTGCTGGTGTCAGTCTGCCTCCTCCTGCACTTAACAACAAACAACCCTTGTGAATGGGGTGAAGGCTTACAGAACATTGTCAGTTTCACAATACACAACTCATATTGTTTCGTTTTATTCATTGCCATGCCCTTGATGTAACATCACTTTCCCCACTTCCTCCTGGGCTTCCTGGGTTTTTGCCTTCTGCTGTCCTAATGCTTCTGAGCTTTGTCTGATCTGGCTGGTTATTCTCAGGTGTGCACACCTCCCTCGTGGTGTTCCCCTGGGAGACGTCTGACTGAAAATTGGGCTACGGGGGTGAGTTCAAGGCCAGACCTGCAGGGTAGCCAAAAGGCATATCTAAGGAGTCTCACCATCTCTTTCCAGCCAGTAAGCATGGACTCTTATTCCGTGACTCATTCCCCCATTCTACCCAGGACTTCCCTAGGGGATCCTTTTCAAGTCAGTTGAGAGTGACGCTGGGCACCATCTAGTGCCGTCTCAGGGCCCGGTAACTGGATGTCCACTGCAGGACTGATCGTTCCCGGTGTTGGCTGTCACCACTTTCCCCTGGACAAGGTGACAATAGTGTACCTTAGATGCTGCTCATAAGCTTTTTAAAAAAAAAATAGCTTTATTAGCACTTTATTCACGTCATACAATTCAATCACATCAAGAGTTGTACAATTGTCATCTTCTATACCATTTTCTTCCTTGTGGAGTCAAGGTGGCAGCCTAACCTTGGTCATCTCTGAGTTGGCTTGACCTCAGGTGTCTTTGGGCTCTCCTCCAGGGGAACAACCCATTATCCTTATCACGTGGGACAGACTGCAGTGGTTCTCAACCTTCCTAATGCCACGACCCTTTATCATACAGTTCCTCATGTTGTGGTGACCCCTAACCATAAAATTATTTTCGTTGCTACTTCATAACTGTTATTTTGCTACTGTTAGGAATCGGGCGACCCCTGTGAAGGGGTTGTTTTCGACCCCTCAAAGGGATCAAGACCCACAGGTTGAGAACCATTGCTATAGGGTCTGATTGCTCTAGATGGCAGATAACCTTTAAGCAGTTGATCAAGTGTATAGTCAGGGACCATGTGTTTGCAAGCAGCACCTTAGGTTGGGCACACATTATGGGGGGACAACCTGGGGAATAACTTTTCTGCTTCCCACAGTTGCTATGAGTCAGAATGGGCTTCATGGCAGTGGGTCTGGTTTGGGTTTTATAGTTAGTGCTTTAAAGAGCATACTGCTCACTGATGAGACCCACTGGTTATTAAACTTGTGATGGGCTTTAAGACTTTGGGGAATAATTTTGGTTTAAGGTTTAAAGATTAGCTCAAGGCAGTAGTTTTAGGGGTTCATCTGACTTCCATTGCTCCCAAAAGTCTAGAGTCTGAGAATTTGAAATTCTGTAGGTTCTTTTTCATCAAAATTGTGTGTTCAAAATGTTCAGTAACAACTAGGTACCATCCAGTTTTTCTGCTCCTGGCAAAGGAAGCCATTGTTCATGGAGGCAGTTAGCCAAACATCCATGTCATCTCCAATTCCTGACTCAGTCCTCTGTTGTCTCAGATTCTGAACAGAGCCCAATTGTGCCTGAATTACCACTTTCATGTTTCCAGACCCCGGGCGCCACGCAATGAGCTAGGAGGTAGAACAGAAGCACTAAGAAGCAGTAAACACATTCTTAGGTCAATTAACTGGGATGTTCCATGAAACGATTACGCTAAACCGCTAAGAAAGCAAATCCCATGAGATGCTTGGTTGTACAAAAGCAACCTCGGCAGCTACTCTCATTATTATCATGCATCTCATACTTTTTGCCAATTCAGCTTTTTACAAGTGTAGAACTTACTGATAGCAATTGTGATGACCCATGCGATACTCTGTGTTATCAGTGTAATTGCTTTTTGAGGTTAGTCTAATTCCGAGAGGTTCCAAGCTTCCTCTAGGCAGCGAGAGGCAGCTGAGCTGGTCTTCTTCACCTCCCAGTGGAGGTGGGGAGTTGCACCCCCAGTAGCATGAGGTGAGGGGAGGTGGCTGTGGCCTGTTGGGGCCCATTTGTTTTACCTCAACCCCTTACACTTTCATCCCTGATTCACCTCAGGAAAGGGGGAAGGGGGCGGGCGTGGGGGGGGTGTGGAGGGGTGGAGGGAATGGATGGGAAAGTGTGCACAGAGCAGACGGGTTTCTTTTGATATACTCTTATAATTTTTATTTTCAAAATTACATTTTAAATTGAGGGCTTTTTCTGGACTATAGTTTTACAAACTTTAACCCAAGTTGAAACTCCTGAGGAGTCAGTAGAATGCCACCCTTCATGTCCCTCTTCATAGTCAGACTAGTGTGGAAGCAGCCAACCAGACTCAGCGCAACCGGCAGAACCGCCCCTGTGGGCTACAGGAGTAGGAAGCCTCACCCATCCTCCCGCAACTAGCCCCTTCTGCCCCCAGGGAGGAGGGCTGGGGGAGTCATCTCCTGCTGGCCTCTGAAAACAATGAACAAAATGGTGCTGTATGACTGAGTCCGGCCCTTGAAAGAGCTTACCATGTCAGAGTGAACTGTGCTCCACCGGGTTTGAAAAAATGGGTTCTGGGTGCAAACTGACACTGCATTAGGCTCTCTCCAAACAATTTGCCTACATATTGTTGGGTGACATGGGTGACAATTCCCACAGTGTGCGATCTTTTCATTTCTGGTCTGACTGCTCCACTTCCTTTCACCTGCTTTCCTGGCCCCCTACCTCCTCCTCCACTTTGCTTTAAGGTGACTGCTCTCACTGAGGGTGGGTTTGAGTGGCTGCTGTATCTTCCTGTTACATTTTACAGGCACATGGTACTCACGGTCACTATTTTATGAGCCAACCTGTTGTTTAGCTGAAATGTGACCTCTGGGAATAGTTTCTGTTCAAAGTTTAAGGGTGTCCCTGCATGATCGTCTTCTGTGAACCTCTGGGTTCTGGTGCAGTAAATTTCGCCTCTTTTAAGAATTTGAGTTCTGCCCTGCATTGTACTCCCATGCTGCCTGGGAACATTTACTGGCTCCCTGCCCATTCTATCGGGCACCATCTAACTCTTTGGGTCTCGGGGTAAATGAGGCCATTGTTCATGTAGGGCAGTGTTGCCAAAGTGGATGATACTTGCCCTCTGACAGGCACTAGTACAATCCAGGGGGGCTGCAAAAGCAGATGCCTACACTTTACCGATGGATTCTATATCAGAGTACAAGTTTTTTATTGCCAGGGTATGCTGAGTAATTTTTTTTTCTGAAAAGAGAGAGGGTGGTAGGCTTAATAAGTTTGGGAACCTATGGTGTCAAGTATCCGTCTTGTAGACGCGTTTCCCTCTCTTTGGCTCCCCATAGGCTTTTCCACAGCTGAGTTTTCAAAAGATTGCCTTTGTCCCAAGGCACGTATGGGCAGGCTGGAACTGCCAGCCTTTTAATGAGTGGTCCAGTGCTTAACTGTTAGCAGCCCCCAGGCTCCTCCTTCAGACCTGCTTGATTCTGAGTCTGACAGAAGGCTCCTAGAAGTCCACATCTCCCTTCTCCCAGTGTTTTTAATGTCACACAGGATCAAAATGTCTAAACCTTTATTACTGTTCAATCCATAGGGACAGACCAATGACAATGGAAGTGAGAAGGGGAGAGGCCTGGCCACAGCCAGCCCTCCCCTACCCAGGGGAGACTGGCCAGCTCTGAGCTGAGCCAGCTTGGCCGGCTGGCTCTAGCAACGCAGGTGTAGCTTTGGCCACAGTTCAGCATTATTGCAAAGGTTCTTGGACTGGGTGCTGGGACCACACACTGGAGCTCTTGTCACAGGACAATCTTAAAGGAGCTGAACCAAAAAAGAGTAAGTTGGGTTTTCTGCTGAAAAGGTGGGGGTAAAGAGTTGTTGAGACGAAACCCACACTTAACCACCTCTCCCCTGAAACTCACTTTGGAATTGGCTGTGCCCTCTCTACCAACTCCCTGTCGAACAAAGACTACCCTGAGATACTCAGGAAGCAGGGAGCATTCTCTCTCCCCAGGTGCCACCGCCCCCCACCCCCCGTACTCCCCCATCACAGCTCACATGGGGTGGCAGCAGTGGGGTCTGAAGGCCACCAAAATGCAGGGCCCACCGTCTTACCTGGCAAAGTCTGGTGAACGGGAGATGACGTGCTGGAACTCGGAGAGATTGATGGTCCCATCCCTGTCGATGTCAGACTCTTCCAAAATCTATTTGGGAAACAGAACTTCGGACCAAAGCCCCTCCTCCTCTCCTTCCCTTCCCTTCCCCTTCCAGCCTGGCCTGGCCCAGCACTCACGTTGTCAATGAGCTGCTTCATCTCTGAGGCACTCAGCTGGGTGTCCTCGCCCTCTCCTGTGAGGCTGTTCACAAGCTGGCTCAGGTCCCCTCTGTTCAAGGTCCCATCATCATCAAAGTCTGGAGGGCAGATACCAGAGGCTAAAGAGGGTGTGGGCAGGATGATCTCGCCAAGGCTCTTTCCTCAATGGCCCTAAGTTTCCAAGCCATACCCCCAGGTCCTTACCAAAGATGCGGAAGGCATAGTGGGACTTGATGTCAGGGGTTGCTGTGTCACTGAACACACTGAGGAGGTCCAGGAAGTCCTCAAAGCTCAGGTTGTCTCTAGCTGGGGAGGTGGAGAAGACCCGACAGATTCGCTCCTTGAAGGGGTTAGCCTAGACAAGAGAGCCTTCCATGAACACCACAGTCTAGGCTGCAGCCCAGAGCACCCGCCCCACAGGGCTCAGGCTTACAGTAAGGCACATGGCCAGTACATGGAAGGGACAGAGGAGGACCCACTGAGCAGGTTATTTGAAAACACAATTAATTAGACGCCTATTGTATGCCATGCACTGGGATAGGCCCCTGCATAGTCATTGTCCTAGCAGCTACACAGAGTGGCAGTCAGCCACTGGGACAAAGATGCTCAAGCTTTTATAAGACACAAGTTTTCTGTCTTAAAAGATAAGTCTTTAAAAAAAGATAAGACTTCTTTGAACTGCTGACACTATGTCCTAGAACCTCAGGTGAGAAACACTGTTCCAGATATTGCTCTGGGGTGAGGTTCCACAGAGAACAAACCAGAATGGGGTCTAAGAAACGCATGATCTCAAGGGCAGTGGCAGGAAGGAGAGAACCTAGCAGAGGGAATGTGTATGGCGAGGGCAGGGGGTGCGGGCAGGGACCTTGAGCTCTGGAAGGCTGAAGATCTGCTGGAAGGACACTCGTGCCTGCAGTGACTCCTCCGTGCTCCGATGATCCGGGGGAAGCAACTCACAGAATCTCTTGTGAGCTCTGCCAGAGAGAGGGCAACTCATTGGCTCATGCCCCACGTCACAGCCCTCCTGCCTGTGTACATTACAGCCCCACTCCTTGCAATTACCAAGGCCTCCTGAAAAGTCATCACCCCACGGTAAGGCAGAAAGAGATGCAAGCAACCCCCGGGGATGAATATTCCACTTATGGACAACATGTATTTACAAGCCAACCCTGTATGTTAAAACTCAAAGAATATAAAATGATCCACAAATGGGCCCTGCAAAGGCCCTGTGAAGTATTACTGCAACAACTGGTACAAAGAATAAATATCCTGGAATTTATAGTGGTAATGGCTGCACAACTCTTATGAATATGATTAACCGACTGAAATGTATGACATGTGACTTGTATGTCAGTAAAACTGTTAAAAATAAACTGGCTTGTTTTAAAAATACAATTACTGGATTAAGGATCTTTTGGGTACATCTAAAAGTGCTCCTTTAATGCTTTTATTTATGCAGAGAAAAGTACACTACATACTAAGCCAACATCTGACTAGTCAACATTAGTAATGAGCCCTGTACCTAACTGTGCCAATTTATATACAAATCCTGCATAAAGACAGTTGGTGCCACCCGGGGACTCCCTGTATATCACCTGGCTGGGAATCCATTCTCATAATATTGATGGAGGGCCTGCTATGCGCAAGGCACTGTGCTGGGGACAGGTCCTGGGGATGGAGAAGTTGGGGCAAGAAGCCAGAAGCTTGTCCTGAACAACAGTGGGGGAGAGCAGAATTGATACGTTGTTCTCACCCCAGGGATCTGTGGTTCCTCAAAGCCTCCCTCTCTTTATCAGCTTCCATGAACCATCTGTTCTCAGCTCCCACCTCTTTCCTTCTGGGGTTCTCTTTCTTAAAGGGAAGCCCAGGAATCTCATCGCGCAAGTATCTCGGGCCACATTAAAGCTGCCACTGGCTAGAAAGCCGGGTTGCAGCCCCAAGTCCAATCCTGGGAGGGCAGTCCAGTCTTAGGCAAGCTACCACATTTCTCTGAACCTGTTTCATTATCCCAATGCCAGCCTCGTGATGATGGACTCAGGTAATGCAGGCAGCCATTTAATTCAGTTCCAGGCGCAAGGCAAGCGTTAACGGTTACAACATTATTAAGGTATGGTTGGGAGATGCAGTCAGGTATCACTGGCTTCTATCTGCCAGTGGGCAAAATCAGCCCAGAGCCACGGCAGCCCCTGGTGGCCTGCAGCAGGAAGTGCTGAAGTCAAGTGAAGAAGCCAGTGGCGAGCAGAATCAAAGGGCGGCCCCAAGTTTTCCTGGGGACTGTAAGGGGCTTAGCAGGGCAATACTGGGGGGCCCGCGCGCAGGAGGGCTCCGCCGTGGAACTCCCGCAAACCGGGCCCTGGCCCCAGCCCTGTAGAACAGCGCCCCCTTAAACCTCGCCAGGGCCCCGGAGGAAGGAGGCAGGGATGCGAAGCAGCACTTACAGGAGGATCTCCTGCTTGGTCAGGAACGTCAAGTCCTGGAAGGCAAAGCCAGAGAAGGGGGTCAGCCAGCCACCCCGAGGCCGAGGCCACGCACGCCCCGCCGCCCGCCGCCCGCCGAGACCCCGCTCCTGGGCCGGGCCGCGCGCCAGCTCCCAGGGAACCGGTGTCCCGCGCACCTGGTACTCGACGAGCAGCTCCTTAGACAAGCGACTACCCGAGCCCCCCATCGCCGCGGCCCGCGCACGGATCCGCCAAACTCGGCCCGGGACGGCGACAACTTTCTCTCTTCCGCCCTCCGACCGCGTCACCGCCCAGTCCCCGCGGCAACTGCTCCGGGGACTAGCGCCCTGGGGCCCGCCCCCTCCTTAAAGTGCCTGGGCTCTCCCAGCCGCGAGTTCCGGGCTCCCGCGGATCCCCGGAGAGCCGGAGGCGGGCCCCGGGGCGGGGCCGGACGCTCTGGGGCGGAGCCCAGGCCGCACGGCCCCGCCTCTGGGGTGGACTGGGCGGGCCGGGCCGCGAGCGTGCGTGCGTGCGTGCGTGCGTGCGTACGTGCGTGCAGGTTGCGCATGCGTTCAGGGCGTGGCGACCTCGCTATGGCCCCCGCAGCGGCTCAGGAGGAAGTAGCGCCGTGCTTCCGGCACACTCGTTGCAGGTGGCGGCGGCTGCGGACCTGGGCGAGTTCTGGGAGGACCTGGGAGCCAGGGTACTCAGAAATCCTGGAGACTCGCTGCGTGAGTGCCAGCTGCGAAGGCTTTTCAGGATTTATCTCAGCACTGGCCGCATGTGTTGCCACCCGATGCCACCACTCCATGAGGAGTCACAACCTCGCTGTCATTGACTGAGGGCCCACTGGATGCTAAGCACTGTACCAGTTACCGTCGATTCTTAGAACAGCCTTGTAAGGTAGGTTCTGCTTTACACGTGGTAATTCTGAGGCCCGGACTCCTGCTTTTGAAGCTCACTCCTCTCGGATGCTGATGCCTTTATTATTATTACAACTGAGATACTGACCCCACTGCACCCCGAGCCCCTGCTCCCCACTGCTGTCATCATTCCAGCTGAGACACTCTGACCCCACCGCACCCCTACACCCGGTGCCCGGGCAGTAGGGACTGAGGCTGACCTATTTGTTATTGTCCCAGTTCAGCTGCTAGGACAATTCTTGGCAAATATTGTTTAAAAGAAAAAAAGGCCATTGACATTGAGTCTATACTAACTCAGTAACTGAGTTGTTAGGTGAAAAATATGTATTTATTGGATAGATGGATGAATTAATGAATGAATGAGATCATTCTGAACCTTGGAGGTTGTGTTAATTATTGACTCTGTTATGGGGAAAAAGAGATGCCCCAACTCAAGTATGTATTTTAGAAGTATATATAAGTACTCAAATTTGCATATTAAAGTATTCTGAATCTATAGTATAGAACAGTTTAATTTGTATATTTATTTTACATTTTATTTGTATACAATGTTTATGTATATTAAGAATATATATATTTGAATTGGAGAGTCTTTTTCCACTATAACGGAGTCAATAGGTAGCACCACCTTCACCGAGAGGTGTGTTTCCCTTTACTGAAAACACATCCATGAATGTGGTGGAGCACACAGAGGGCAAAGTGATGGAAACTTCTAAGACATATCCAAACACCAGGAAGGTATCAATAACTGGGCCTAGGGGTTCAGGACTACAGTCTCCAGGGGCACCAAGGTCAATTGGCATAACAACTCGCAAGGACAATGTTGTACATCCTACTGTGGTGAGTAGCAACTGAGGTCTTAAAAGCCCATCCATCGAAGGTACAACCATTGGTCAGACATCCAGAACAGGGTTTGTCATTAATCAACACTTCACCTTTTTTGAAAGGAGAAAACCATTCATACACTTGAGTTATTCCCATAGTGCTGTCCTTATAAGCTCTGTTCCACATCACAACAGTTTCTGCAGCATGTTTCCCAAGCAGGAAACAAAATTTCACACGCTGTTCTCTTAAATAGGCCAAACCCAAGGTGCTGCTTGCAAACACATAGTCCCTGACTAAACACTTGGAGGTCAACTGCTTAAAGGTTATCTGCTTGAAGGTTTATCAGCCATGGAGAGCAATCAGACCCATAGTCTGTCCCACCCTCAGTAGAGCCCACTCCCTTCTGCTAAGGATAATGGGTTGTTCCCCTGAAGGAGAGCCCAAAGACACCTGAGGTCAAGCCAACTCAAAGATCATGGTTAGGCTGCCATCGTGACTATAGAGCCTGCTGCCCATCTTGTTATGTATGTGCCTTCCTGTCTCAAGTATGCCTCTAGTGTAACCCATTCCTGTTATGCATGTGGTTACCTGTAATTAGGGGGACTGGCATGCCCCTATAATGTATATAAGCCTTGGTTGCAAATATATTCACTCTGTCTACTCGGATCTGGTTCCTGAAGTCATGATCGTCCTGGAGGTGACCACTTGCATGCTTTATCTTGTCGGATGTCTCTTTAATTTTGCCTCTCAATTACACAACTGCCCCTTGGACCCATTCGATTGTGGAGGTTGGTACCCCATGGGGTTTCTGAGATGCTCATCTTCATAACAGCAGACAGCCTCATCTTTCTCCTGGAGAGCAGCTGGTGGGTTTGAATCTCAGACCTTGTGGTTAGCAGCCAAATGTCTTAACACATAACATCACCAGTGCTCCTTTGAGATAGTAATAGAGAGGACAGAAGGCTATCACTGCCTATTCTAGCCTGAGAGGAAGTGCTCATCAGCCAATTCTGGGCCTCATGGTAAGTATCTGTCCATGGTGAAGATGTGGAGATTTAAACTATGTATCATGGTGATTGATGGGTCCGAATTCTTTTCCACTGAACCAGCCTTCTGATTATGTTGTGCTTTCTGGTAGAGGTTTTTGTACAGAAGAATATACTGACTAGTCAATAAAAGCGTTTTTTGTTGTTCGGCATGTTTTCCACAGTAAATTATTAAACAGGTGTTTTGTTCTGGAGTATCCAACAGACCCCCAGGAATCTGGATAGCACATTATCTTTTCCTTGCCTGATCAACAACACTTCATGTCGTTGTTAGGTGCCATTGAGACTGGTCTGACCCATAGCAACCCTCTGCACAACAGAAGGAAGGAAACACCATCCTCACCATTGGTCTCATGCTTGAGTCCGTTCTCGCAGGCGCATCCATCCCTGTGTTTGAGGGCCTTCTCCTCTGCTGCTGTTCCTGTGCTGCCATGTGGGAAGCAGCTGGGAAGGGAGGCCTCAGTCACATTCTCAGAACTAAAAGTTATCCACACAATGTGCCTCCTAACAGTGCCAGTTTTAAGGTGCTGCTTACAAGCACATAGTAGCCGTTATATACTTGAAGGCTGTCTGCCCCACCCTAAGAAGGGCCCACTCCCTTCTGATAAGGATCATAGATTGTTCCCCTGCAGAACAACTCAGGGACACTTAAGGTCAAGCCAGCTCAGAGACCCTCCCCCCATCTTAACTCTAGAGCCCGCCCATCTTTTACACATTTACCTTCCTGTCAAGTGTAAGCCCTAGCTCATCCCCTTCCTGTTATGTGCATGCCTCTAAGACAACCCATTCCTGTTACATGTATGTATTGCGTGCCCAAGAAGGAATGCATTCCCTCACTCTATGGTTTCGCTTGTCATGGAATACGTTACCCTTAGCATGTCTTGTCTGATGTTTCTTTAATTTAACTTTCAATTACCCCTTGGACCCATTCAGTTGTGGGGTCTGGTCCCCACACTTTACCAAGCATGATGTCCTTCTCCAGGGACTGTTCTCTCCTGTATAAGCGACAAAGTCTTACCATCCTTCATACAGTGAACACTGATCAATAGGCAACATATCTAATATAAGCAAGATACAGATATTGCTACGAAATCATAGAAACCTTTGTTAAACAAAAATATCAAAATGTGAATGTGTGTCTCTTGACATATCTTCTCATCTAGGTCTGTACACTTAAGGCATTATTTCCATCTCTTACTTCCTCTAGAGAAGTCTTGGCTTTTGATTTATGCCACGTCAAAGGGGAAGGTTTGGCATCTTTGAGAGACTCTGATGGTGTTCCTTTTAAATGTTTGCGTTTGGGGAGCAAAAAGCTACCCCTTTGGGGCATGATCAGAGCTGTAGGATGGACCGGGTAAGGTTTTCCAATGAAACTCTAGCATGTCATCCCTTGCTATCTTCAAAGACTAAGTAGATGTATTGTGGTGATGGAAAAATCCCTTGATGCAACTTACCTGCAAGAACTCTTCTTTACCCATGCAGTTTTCACTTTTCCTCAAACTAATCTCCCATGTCCTGTGGCCTTATCAGGAAAACTTGCCAAGACCTCTCCTTTGGAATCCCCCAAAACAGTGGCCATAAGCATCTTGAGCCGATCTTTCTGCTGTAAAATAACTGGTCCAGCAGATCCTCTTGGAGGCCACTGTTTTGATTGGACCTTCTTAATCCCATTATAATTCCTTCCATAAAATTGTGCTCATTAGCTTTGAACTTGCTTAAGAGATTGTTGGGATGATCAGGTCTTTCAGCTAGCTAACGTTTGTGTAATGCTGACACCCACCAAGTCTTTATTTGCTGGTGCCAACAAGTTTGCTTAAAACTGGAAATGCCAAACTGTGAGATCACAACTTTGGCAGCTGTTGCATCAGTGGTTTCCACTGGCTGGTTTTCAGAAGCACTTCACCAGGCCTTTCTTCTGCTTCTCAGCTTGGAAACTCAACGGGTCAGCATCACAACACACCAGCCTCCACATGAATAGTGCTGTGCCAGTGGGTGGGCAGGGAAGGAAAGAGTTTCATCACTGAACCACAAAGCTCCCTAGTGAATAGTAGAGCAAGAATCCGAAACAGAATCTCCCTCTCTCCCATTCTCTTAGGATGGTGATACTGCACAGGTTAATCCTGTTTTTGGTTTTTGAACACTTTATTTTGCTTTAGGCGAATGCTTAGGGAGCAAATTCGTTTCCCATTTAATAACTTACACACCGATTGTTTTGTGACGTTAATTGTGAATTAATTTGAACGTTACCTAAGTTGATTTGGGAGCCCTAGGAGTATAGTGGGTTACAAATTGTGCTGCTAACCATAAGGGAATCAATTTGAATCCATCAGCCGCTTCGAGGGAGAAATGTAGCGGTGAGTCTTTCTCCTCTCGTAAAGGGTCACAGTCTCGGAAGCCCTCAGGGCAGTGTGTTCTGCCTTCTAGGGTCACTGTGAGTTGGCATCAACTTGATGGCAGTGAACAAGTAGATTCGGGAAGTCCCCGGGCCTGGCACAAGGGAGACATACAGCCAGTGTTCCTCTGTTCCTGGTCTTTATGAAGGTTCAGTTCCCTTACGTGGTCACACTGATTTATGATTTATCTCCTTATAAAGGGTCTCTTTACTTCACGGTAATGTTCAAATTACTGTACCCGTTTTGTTTATGTTGCTTGATGTCTTTCTTCATAGGTTAGCCTTTTGCTGACCCTGATCATGACTCCTTGGCTCTAGGTCCTGTGTCAGCTCACCTAACCCTCAGTGCTCTTGCTGACTCCCCATCTGCACCTAGTTGTGGAAGGAGCCCTGGTTGTGCACTGGTTAAGTGCTTGGCTGCCATCCTAAAGGCCAGCAATTTTAACCCAGCAGCGACTCAGTGGGAACAGGATGTGGCAGACTGCTCCAGCAGCCTGGGCCAGGTCTGTGAAGGGCCTAGCACTGTGACTGCTAGAGGAGCCCTGGCGGCGTAGTGCTGACGCAGTGGTTCTCAACCTTGCTGATGCCGAGACCCTTTCACACACTTCCTCATGTGGTGACCCCCAACCATAGTGTTCCTTCCTTGCTACTCATAGCTGTAATTTTATTACTGTTATGAATCACAATGTAAATATCTGATATGCAGGATGTATTTTTATTGTTACAAATTGAACGCAATTAAAGCATAGTGATTAAAAACAAAACAATATGTAATTATACATTGTGAAATATTTATAATTACAAATAAATGCAATTTTGTCTTGAAGCATGGTATAGCATGGGTAACAGTCTTCACGCTGGGTACTGATCTATGGGCATATCTGCATGTGGGCCGACCTGCCTGGAAACGGATAGAGGAGCAACGTCTCGGTTCCTAAGACCATCAGAAATAGGTGTTTTCAAAAAAAAAAAGAAATAGGTGTTTTCCCAAAGGGGTCCTGACCCACAGGTTGAGAAACTCTGTGCTTATGTGCTGGATGGCTAACGGCAAGGTTAGCAATCCTAAATCACCAGCTCTGTAAGGGAAAGATGAGGCTGTCCACTCCTGTGAAGAGTTCCAGTCTCAGAAACTCACCTAGGCAGTTCTGCGGTGAGTCAGACTGCCTGGAGAGCAGTGAGTGTGAGCCATGGGTGCTGAGTTGGAACTCAGGAACTATCTAAATGTGGAGTTTACATTAACTTTATCCAAAGAATTGGGTCCTGGTCCTAGGTTCCAGATAGGTAATCTCTAAAACAAAAACCACCTTGGACTTTAAGGGTCTTTGGTAAGCATTCTAGGCTACAGATTAGGTGTGGTGATGAGGGGACTCTGGGATAGGGGCTGTCCAGGCCAGAAGGACCCAGTACCTCCTGTATCAGATCACCTCCTGGTATCAGACCTACATCAAGGGAAAGAGACTGAATTTGTATTGCAAAATGAGACACACACCCCCAGTAAAGACTGTGGACACGGAAGCTCCATGGACTCCTGGTTGGTGAAAGGCACTGATGCACAGGACATGGTAGGGTGCCCTTTGGGACATGGAGTCCTTTGGGGAACTCTTCGAGGCCTCATTCTTTTGTTTCTCTTTCTTTGTACCCTGTCATTTCTTCTCCCTCTACAATAAAGCTGTCATCATTAAGTAGAACCCTTTCCAGGTGTTCTGTTAAGTCATTCCAACAAATTATTGAACCAGAGAGAGTCATGAGAACCAGCCAACCAGAAGTGAAGGAAACTGGGGCCCCTTGAGCTTACAGTTAGTGTC
>NW_022103904.1:26479750-26488758 GCF_000313985.2 Echinops telfairi | reverse complement strand
TTTGTAACTAGCAAGTTAGAAGTGAAGAGACGGGCCTACCCTACTCCGAAGCTTGAGGCTATCATCCTGAAGGGGTAGTGGGAAAACCCCAAACTTGTGGTGAAGGTATTGCATGGACTCCCAAATTTGTACCTGGCTTCAGAAGTCTTAGGCCTACCTGGCCGTCTGGAGGCCTGAGTCCTTTCATTTGTGAGATCTGACCTAATTTGGGCAGTTGGTATGAAAGGCATCCAGTCTCCAAACTGAACAGAGAAATGTAAAAAGGTGGATTTTTTGTGATACTCGATTATTTATTTATGATCCATTCACAAGCTCAAACCTTACACTGAACTTCAGACTTAACTAACTGCCTAGACCACCTCCCTTCTTTCTCAGTTACCCAGGAAAGACCTCAGACTTAGTAATCAAAATTGAGTTCTTGTGGGAGGGGAGAGGGAGCACTAGAACTGATGGTGATTATACAACTCATTTAAAGTTATTTAACCAAAAATAATAATAAGTTATTTAACCAGGAGGGGCGGGTGTTGAAAATGTTCTAAAACTGATTGTGCTGATGATTGTACAACTCTTTTTGATATGATTGAACTATTGAATTGTGTGGTATGTGAATTAAGTGCCAATGAATGGTTTAAAAATTTTGAGGGCTGATTTTCCCCCTCTGTACTGTCTGCTCCTGTAAAGATGCAGAGCCTTAGAAACCTGGCATGGGGTTGCTGAGTTGGAATTGACTCAGTGGCAGTGGGTTTGGTCTATGAAGTCTAGCCAGCCTAATCCCACCCCATCTCCCCAGGATCCACCATCTCCGTAAACGCCTCAACAAGCTACCTCGTGTCTGAAGAAAAATCACCCCTAATCTTTCTCTTTTCTTCATCCCCATAGCTAGCATGTCAGCAGGTCTTGTGCAACCTCCCAAATGTGAATGCCCTGCTCCTCTCCATCACTGCCCCTGAGATCCACTCCCCTCCTCTCTCTCCTGGTCCCTGGAACAGCCTCCTCGGTGGTCTCTCTGCTTCCTCGCTTCCTTCCCTGTGGTCCATGCTCCACACAGCAATTTTAAAAGGTTTCTAAATATCAGCTCGTTTTGCTGCTTAGAACTTACCAGGGACTTTTTATTTAACGTAAAATCCAAACTTCTGACCATGCCCCTTGCCTTCCTGACCAGTGTCATCTCAGACACTTTCCCCCTTGTCTGCCTTGCTCTAGGGACACTGGTCTACTCTCTGATCCTTCAGTAGGCCCTGCTCCTATCTGACTCAGAGCCTTGGACTTGCAATTCCCTCTTCCTAGAACATACTTTCCTTGGCTCTTCATTGAGGCCTTCATGTCTCAGCTCAGCTGTTAGCTCAGACAGATGCCCTCTTACTTGAAGTGTAGGATGTCCTGATCCCCACCATTTAGTTACATTCTGTTGTGTTACTTAACATTCCACGGAGTGCTGATCACCATGGGAAGTTGTTTAGTCTTGCTTATCTAGCTCTACCACTAGAATGTAAGTTCCTTGATGATAGGGACTCTGTCCGTGTTGTTTTTTAATTGCTATGCCCTCAATGCCCAGCATTGTAGGTCATTCATAAATACTTGGGTTTATGGATCAACTGAATGAGAAGCATGGTGTACAGAAGAGGTGCCCCAGAACAATGAAACAAGCGTGAAATGGGCATTTGACTTTGAAGAATGAATGAGAGTGAATGAGTACCACCCCAAGTATAACTGACATGTAGCAAATAGGTGGATTTCTTAAATTCATTTTAGTAGAATAATTCAAGACTTTACATTGTAAAAACAAATATGCTTAAATTGGAGTGCTAAGTCATTTCATGTGCTTTTTGCCTCCTGTTTTATTGTGCAGTTTCTGGACCCACAAAGCTGCAGGAACTCCAACGTGGACTAAAGCCACTCTGACAAGGTAGTGCCTCCTTCTGCAGTTTTATCTGGGCCATCTAGGTAATGCCTTCTGCCAAAGTCCTTCCCAGGCCTCTCCTCTGACGTCCCTGAGCCCACAGGACTATAAGATGCCAGTGAGAGATGAAGAGAGGCACCAATTTCCCCCTTGAAGGACTGATCCTGAGCGCTTCTACAGACATTGGGCCAGCTTTACCAAGGTAGCTCTGTGCACAGCCTGGTGGAATCACCACAGAGCTAGGGAAAACTCTTCCCACAGCACAGGAGTGGTCAGCCTTGAAGCGCTGGGCACTCAGACACAGTTCTCTGGAGGGCAGGTTGACAGCAGTTAACCAAAGCAGTTGACCAAAGTTTTAGCCATTGACCTGCTCTGACCCAGCTCTCTTCTGAGAGTTTATTTGTAAAGAAGAAACAAAAATGTGTGAAAAGATGGATGTACACGGGTGTTCATCGCAACATTGAATATAATAGTATAAAGTTGATATACTATCCTATGTGTACAACTGAAGCTGGGTTAAAAGTAATCAAGATCCGAAACGAAAAAGCAAAAGCTCATGGCTCGGGAATAAATTAAGTTTAAAATAATGAAAGTTTAAAAATAAATAATCAAGATCCATCTTATATAAAAATCAAGCTGTGAGTGCCAAATTTAAAATAGTGAAAAATGTTTTCTCTGGGTATTGAAAAAAAGGTTGTGTGGGAAACAGAAAGATTTCTCCCAACTGGCCTCCCCCAGATATATGCCAAACCAACTGCTTGCTACACGGGGCAAATGACTACACTTGGAGGTCAACAAAAGTAGGTCAGAGGTTATCCTCCCTAAGGGTTATCAGCCATCCAGAGCAATCACATTGTATAGTCTGTCCCACCTTAAGTAGGGCCCACTCCTATCTGATAAGGATAGTAGAAGATTGTTTCCCTGGAGAGCCCAGGGAGGTCAAGCCCACCAAGTTTAGGCCGCCATCATGAATCTAGGGTCCATCCATTCTTGTCACATGTATACCTTAGTCCCTCCCCTTCCTTTCATGTGTATACCCCTAGCTCATCCCCTTCCTGTTAACGCTTATGCCCATTGTATACCCCCCTCCTATTGCTTGTATTGCCTATTGTACAACCCCTTCCTGTGACGTATGTCTTTACCTGTAATTAGGAGGCATGCACACCCCAAAGATATATAAGCCTTGATTAGCAATAAATCGCTCTCTCCTGCTCTCTCCCCTGCCCTCTCGGCCCATGCTGTGTGCCAACCTGGCTGATGAGATCATGGCCATCCAGGAGGTGAGCATGCTACCATGACATGTGTCTGACTTCTTTATTTTACTCTCTCTCCTATCTCTCTTTATGACTTTATTATAATCTTTTTATATCTCAACGGTACAATTGTGCTTATTGAACCTGTGATTAGTTGTGGGGGGCTGGCTTTCCCCACAGGATTTTTTTTCCCCTTCATAACCTTTACAAATACCCCAAAAAAGCTAATCAATTATTTTAAGTCAGCAAAAAATGTACATTCATTTGCAAGTAATGGAATCATGAGTGACTTCTCTGTTTTCTATAAATATTTTACGAAAGGTATTTTGTAATCAAGTCAAAAAGTAGAAGCTTCTTGAAAATAAAGCCTCGAAAAATGAAGCAGGATCATGCGTTTTCCACCTCTTTGGCTATTTCAGGTCAACCCCATGGTTACTCCACACGGTTCCAAAGAAGCTTCCTATTTGCTACCTCTGAACAAGGAGGACTGGGAAGGACAAGGCATTCCTGACTTTGTCTATGGGCAAGAGGAACTCCTGGCCAGAGAGATTCAATGGCCCAGGCATGCATCTGGCATGCTGGGGGCTCTGCCACCGTCTCGCTTCGATTCTGCCATCTGCTCTGCCTGGAGACAGCGGATGGAGCTGGGCCTGTTTCGTTACCACCTGGGGGAACTGCAGACCCAAATTCTTCCCGGGGCTGTGGGGTTTGTGGCTCAGCTGAATGTAGAGCGAGGGGTACAGAGAAGACGTCCCCAGAGCATCCAGAGCGTGAGGCAGCCATTTGACCCGGGACAGTTTAACTTCAACAAGATCCAACCAGGAGAAATTCTCTTCCGTTTGCACCGGAAGCCCAATCCAGCCAGTGCTCTCCAACAAGAGGACATCCTGGTGATGATCAATGTCAGTCCCCTGGAGTGGGGCCATGTGCTGCTGGTGCCTGAGCCTGCCCAGGCACTACCCCAGTGCCTGCTGCCAGGCGTACTGCGGGCTGGGGTCGAAGCTGTGCTGCTGAGCCTACACCCAGGCTTCCGTGTCGGCTTCAACAGCCTGGGTGGCTTGGCCTCAGTGAACCACCTGCATTTGCATGGCTATTACCTGGCCCACAGACTGCCCGTAGAGGGGGCACCAAGCAAGCCCCTAGACCCTAGTGGCCATCTGCACCTGCTCCAGGCCCTCCCAGCCCCTGGCTTCCTCTATCATACTAGCGGCCCAGGACCTGACTTAGAAGCCTTGGTAAACAGGGTATGCCGAGCCACTGACTACCTGACTGAACATGACATTGCACATAACTTGTTTGTGACCCGGGGAGCCCCACCTGGGAAGAGCTCACCTTCCTCAGTCCTCACGGGGGTCCGAGTCATTCTCTGGGCCCGGAAGTCCAGCTTTGGGATAAAGGAAAACCAGGCTTTCAATGTTGCACTCTGTGAGTTGGCTGGGCACCTCCCTGTCAAAACATCCCAGGACTTCACCAGTCTGACTGAGGCAGCTGCTCTGACCCTTATCCAAGACTGTCTTCTGCCACCAGCCCAGGCAGAGGAAGTCCAGGTGGCCCTGGTGGCCCTGGTGACCCAGGAGGAGCAGTAATCATTCAACTGTGCTCGCTTCAGCAGCACATGCACTAAAACTGGAAGGATACAGAGAAGATTAGCGTGGCCCCTGTGCAAGGACGACACGCAAATTTGTGAAGCGCTCCATATTTTTCTAATAAAACTACTTAATAAACCAAAGAATAAAACCTTGAAATAAAGTTAACAAATTACCCTTATTTTTATTGTGTTTTTTTTAATCATTTTATTGGGGGCTCCTACAACTCTTACCACAATCCATACATACATCCATTGTGTTATGCACATTTGTACATTTGTTGCCATCATTCTCAAAACATTTGCTTTCTACTTGAGCCCTTGGTACCAGCTCCTCATTTTTTGCCCTCCCTTCCCGTCCCCCCTCCCTCATGAAGTATTTTGTCATGTCTTACACTGTCTGATGTTGCCCTTCACCCACTTTTCTGTTGACCGTCCCCCAGGGAGGAGGTTATATGTAGATCCTTATAATTGGTTCCCCCTTTCTACCCCACTCTCCCTTCACACTCCTGGTATCGCCATTCTCTCCACTGGTCCTGAAGGGTTCATCTGTCCTGGATTCCCTATTTCCAGTCCTATCAGTACCAGTGTACATCCTCTGGTCTATCTGGATTTGTAACGTAGAATTGGGATCATGATAGTGGAGGGGAGGAAGCCTTTAAGAACTAGAGGGAAGTTGTTTGTTTCATCTTTGCTACCCTGCACCCTGACTGGCTCGTCACCTCCCTGCAGCCCTTCTGTAAGGGGATGTCCAGTTGCCTACAGATGGGCTTTGGATCTCCACTCCACACTCCCCGCCTCATTCACAATGATATGATTTTGGTGTCCTTGATACCTGATCCCATCGAGACCTCATGATCGCACAGGCTGATGTGCTTCTTCCATGTGGGCTTTGTTGCTTCTGAGCTAGATAGCCAATTGTTTACCTTCCAGCCTTTAAGACCCCAGACGCCATCTCTTTTGATAGCCGGGAACCATCAGCTTTCTTCACATTTGCTTATACACCCACTTTGTTTTCAGCGATCCTTTAAGAAAGGTGAGTATCATGGAATGCCAGTTTAATCGAACAAAGTATTCTTGCATTGAGGGAGTACTTGAGTGGAGGCCCGATGTCTATCTGCTACCTTAATACTAGACCTATAAATAAATGCACATAGATCTATTTCCCCATCATTATATATAAATATATTTACATATGTACATGCCTGTATTTAGACCTCTATAAATGCCCTTTGTCTCCTAGCTCTCTATTTCCTTTTACTTTCCTCTTGTCCCACTATCATGCTCAGCCTTCATTTGGGTTTCAGTAATTCTCGGTTACATTGTCCTTGATCAAACCCTAATAGGCCTACTATACCCTTCTGGCTACTGATTTTGGATCTCTTGTTGTTCCCTTGTCCCTGGGTTTGTTAACACAACTTCCTTTCCCCCACCTTCCCCTCTCCCATGGAACTCTGTTGGTCCTGTTGTTTTCTCCTCCAGATTGTTTATCTTGCCTATCTTATCTAGATAGACCTGCAGAGATAATAATATGCACAAAAACAAGACAGAGCAAAACAAAGCAACAAAAGAAAATACAACAAACCAATGACAAAAACCTGAAAAACTTGTAAATAATTCAAGGTCTGTTTGTTTTCCAGTCTGATGGGGTGCCACTCCCTGCCCCCAAAGTCTATTTTTGGTGCTCCTTCAGGACTTCCTTGTTCTGTTCCGTTGCTGTTCTGTTGCACGCCCTTAATGTTTTGCCTCGGTGTGGTGGGTTCAGACCAGGCATAATTCCCACACTGTGTCTCCAGTGTTAGCCCCTGTAGGGCTATGGGCCAGTGGGGGATGTCGTGTCTCATAGTGGGGCCAGCCATATGGTCCTCTCTGTGGATTGGCTGCTCTGAGCAGGAATATTCTCCTCAAGGCTTGGTGGGCCAGGATGTGCTCCATTCTCTCTTCCTCCCCCTTACCCTTAGTTTTATCTACTTCTCTCCTTTCTCCTTCTTTTGCCCCAGAGATGTCACACCTATTGTTAAGAAGAAAGGGTATAAAAATGAAAAGCCTAACTTACTATCCTAAGTTATTGCCTCCCATGCATGTGAAAGTTGGACATTGAATAAGGAAGACCAAAGAAAAACCGATGCATTTCAACTCTCGTGCTGGCGAAGAACACTGAAAGTACCATGACCTGCCAAAAGGAAAAAAATCTGTCTCGGAAGAAGTACAGCCAGAATGCTCCTTAGAGGCAAGGATGGCAAGACTTCCTTTCATGTACTATGGACATGTCAGGAGAAGCCAGTCCCTGCGGAAGGGTACCATGCTTGGTCAAGTAGAGGGGAGCAAAACAAGTCCCTCGAGATGAATTTACAAAGTGGCTGCAACATGGGCTCGGACAGAAGAACAATTGTAACTTTAGTGCCTGCAAGTTTTTGCATAAACCATCTTGGTAGGTTGGGGGTGGTTTGTGAATATCATTTTTTTGTGATGGCAGATTTAAGATAACTGTGTGGCTGCGTAATTTTGTTTCCTGCTCAGGAAAAATGCTGCAGAAACTGTTGTGATGTTGAACACAGCTTACAAGAACAGTGCTATGGGAAAAACTCAAGTGTACAAGTGGTTTTCTCGTTTCAAAAAAGGTGAAATGTCGATTGATGACAAACCTCATCTGGACGTCCGTCGACTCCCCAAAAGGATGAAAATGTTGACTCGTGCAGAGGTTCTGAAAAGATCACGCTACAGTGTGTGGCAAAATATGACTTGTGGCAGACTGGGGACTGGTTTTGCTACACGACAATGTACCTGCTCACCCAGCCATCTCAATGCAGCAGTTTTTGGCAAAAAACAGTATGCCTCTCTTGCCCCTCTCACCACACTCACCTGACCTCTCTCTGTGTGACTTCTTTTTGTTTCCACGAATGAAGCGGGACATGAAAGGACAGTGATTTGACAACGTAGAAGAGGTGAAGAAAAAAACAATGGAGGTGCTGTCAGCCACCCAGATGAGTTTGAAAAATGTTTCCAAGAATGAAATCACAGATTTGACAAATATATTAAGTGTAATGGTGAGTACTTTGAAGGTGACAAGGTTGTTTTGTTTTTTAAAAAATGAGTTAAATATATAGCTTTTGGGGAAAAAATTCTGGGTTTTTGTGTGTAGCCCCTCGTATATCATTTCATAGTTCAACTATCAGGTATACTTTAAATCCTCTGTACACTACTTATAATACCTAGAATATGTAAATGCTACAAAAATAGCATCTTAAGGGATTGCTTTGGCCACTTAATTGCTTAAGAGCCTTTTTCCGCCCTATATGTGATGCGTTGGACCGCCCCACCCCAATTCGAAGCCCACAGGAATGGAGGGCCAACTGTACATAGTCCAACAGCATCACTTTATTTGATTTGCTTGCTCTCTAAAAGGACTGGAAATGATCATTGCCTCAAAGGAAATTTGATGTCCAAGGTGATGAGCCCAAATTTCTAGATTTTCCCAATCTCTCTCTCAGACTGAAGTTCACAGGAAATCCTTCCTTGGCCCAAATAAGTTTTTCTATAAAAATAAAAAAGCCAAGGGGAGGGGTGGTTCTTAATGCTGGGTACTTCTGAGCCGTTTAGAATTTGTGGGTCTTTAAGAGCATTTGGACAGAAGCTTTTCCGGGTTTAAGTACCGGACATCTACTGTCAGTAAAGGAAGCAGGGCTTGGGCAGGGTGGGCAGTAGGACTGCACCACTCTTGCCCGCTGAGGCTGAGAGCTTCTTGATGTTGTTAGATGCTGTTGTCTGTTCCAATTCACAGTGATCCCATGCCCAACCAAACTAAACACTGCCTGGTCCTGTACCATCCTCACAATTGTTCTTATGTGTGAGCCCATCAATAACAGCCACGAGGCCAGTCCAGCTTGTCTAAGGTCTTCCTCTCTTTCACTGTCCCCTCCTTCACCAAGCATGATGCCTTTCCCCAGCGACTCTGCTCTCCTGATAATATGTCAAAAGTTAAGTGAGAAGAAATCTCGTCATCCTTACTCTTAAGGATCATTCTAGCTGTACTTCTTTTTTTCAATTTTATTTTTTTAAATCATTTTATTGGGGGCTCATACAACTCTTATCACAATCCATCCATCCATCGTGTGTCAGGCACATTTGTACATTTGATGCCCTCGTCATTCTCAAAACATTTGCTTTCTAACTAGCTGTACTCCTTATAACATGGATTTGTTTATTATTTTGGCAGTCCACGATATTCTCCAGCACCATAATTCAAAAGCATCCATTTTTTCTACAATCT